>NC_029794.2:53170479-53181900 GCF_000816755.2 Arachis ipaensis
CCGATTTCCCGTTGTTGTTGAGTTTCTTTTTCCAGTTGTTTTAGGCGATCTAGGAGCACTTCTATTACCCCTGAATTTGGCGAGTCTTTGTCCTTGTTGGTTTCCGGAGTATCTTGTAGCATGACATCTGCGTTCTTGTGCGGTGCTCTCTCTTCCAGACCTGAATCATGGTCGTTGTCATGGTTGTCCGCCATGGTGATGGGATGACTTCCAGGTCCCCAGCAACAGCGCCAATGTTCCGAGAGTTACCTGAAACTGTAGGTCGATCTCGGACGAGATCTTCTGTACTGGTCAGAGATGACGTGTTCGACTGGTAGATGGCGGCCGGAGCTGTCGTGTCCGACTTGTTGGACTGGCTGCACTGCTGATCCTTTGTCACCGGAGGGTGGGGGTACTTGCAAGAGACTCTGATGCTTAAGTTAGCATGGGTATTAAACATGTTTTTAGTAGAATCAGAGTATGAGTTATACCTGGGTGTTCCAGTGTATTTATAGTAGTGTGGGCTGACCTTTCTGATAAGATAAGTTAGTTATCTTATCTTATCTTATCTTATCTTATTTTGTGTGAAGTCAGCTTATCTTCAAGGGAACTGCCTTTATCTCTATAGGCTTGGATTGCCTTTGGATTTGGGTCGTGTTCCTCTATTTGGGCCCTTTACTGGGCTTTCCTGTTGATTTGGCCGATCTCTTTAAGAAGAGATTGGATAGCCGGACCTGAAGAGGTCGGTCACCATGTCGCTAAACATCCCGGGTCGGACAGCACGACCCAGGGTATGAACAGTAAGCAACCTCTGTCTTACAGGAGCAACAACACACTCACTGTAAGCAACCTCTGTCTTACAGGAGCAACAACACACTCACTGTAAGCAACCTCTGTCTTACAGGAGCACACTCATCTCGATACCTCTGTAAGCAACCTCTATCTTACAACAAAGCATTATAGCAAGGTATCCTAGGAAAGCGTTCTCAATGGTCGTACCACCATCTATCTGACTGCCTCTCTGCAGCAGATTCTTACATAATCATTCTCATTATCATCATTCATTAATATTCTCATTATTCATCATCACTTTCACATTCTTATGCAGTACCTCTTTCTTTCTCTGTTCAATCATGCTATACAAACTCTACAGCTTTTACTTTTACAACATCTTAACTCAAACCATTTCTCTTTATCACATTACTCTTTTCTCTTTGTCTTTTTACTTTGCTCTGATTACTCTTTTCTCTGTATTCCTTTATTCTTCTCTGGTTACTATGTTCTCTGTGTTTCTTTACTCTGCTTTGATTTCTCTGCTTAACATATGTATTTAAAACTTATGTAAATTTCGGTATGAATAGTCAGTCTGTTCCAAGTATAGGTTCATTAAGTCTATACTGAAACAGTTTAACTTTTCATATTATACCTAACCCTAGTCGGAACTCAAGAACTAACTATGTTGCCCTAGTTCGTTCACTAATCTCTGTCTGTTTTTCTGTCATTAAAACTTTACAGACTTTTTCTTCGAGTTTTATCTTTTCTTCAACTTTTTATCTTTATTTTATCTTTGCCTCACTAACATGTTATTACCACTCCCTAAGTGTTTTATGAAGGTAATTATGAGATTCTGCACTTAAAGTTGTCTTTCTAAAGCTTTTACAAAAAACTGCATTTTCTGCATTATTTTATTATTTTTATTAAAATAATATTTTTAATTAAATATTATTATTTAATATTTTATTATTATTTATTATTTTATCATTAAATTTTCGAAAATTACCCCACTTTAACTTTTAACCTTTAAAATTCACTTTTTACCACCCGTAACTTTTAATATTTCTACTTTAACCACCTTAACTTTCAGAAATTACAAAATAATCCCCCCAAACACCAAATTAATTACTTCCTTGCCCTTTTATGAATCAAAAAGGTGTTCTTCATTGTTCTTTACCACACTCAAAGTGTTCTTCATGTTCTTCATAAATTCTTCAGATTCTTTCTCTATTTTTACCCGTTTTTCAGTCTTTTCAGCAACCGATTTTTACCATAATTCATAATAAATTCTCAGCCACTAAAACCCCATCTTTTTCACATGATTTTAACACAAATTGAACCCCAATTTAAGGGTTATGGTTTCGTTTTCCAGCAGCCACAAGAACACAAGTTCATAGCTTGAATTTCATCAAATTTCATCAAAAATTCACCAAATTTTCACCAAGAATCAATCATATATGCAACCAATTTTTAGCACAGCCAAATCATACAACATTCACACAACTCAAACACAAATAATCAAGATTAATTTCGTGACACCCTACCTGGTTTTGCTGCTCCTAATTCGGTTAGACTTTCAGGTGGTCCTTAAGCACTTTTTCCTCCTAAATCACATCAAGAACAACTTTAAATCCAAAAACCCTCAACAAACCAAATCTCACTCAGCATGTTAGGAAGTGATTTCTAACCTTATACTTTCTGTAAATTCACGTTTCTTGGCCCTCAAGTAAAGTTAAGCATGATTCCTAAGGAAGAACATCAAGAAAACACATGTTTAAGCATGTTTCCTTGAAAACCGAATTGAAAAGGGAAAGGAACAGCCATCTCACCTTATTTCCAGCCTTGATAAGTTACATGGTTATGTAGAGGAAGAAGAGAGGATCATTTTGGTGAAATCGGAATTTTGATTTGAATTTTGGTTCAGAAGAAATCAAGCTTTGAAGATTAAGTGTTCATGAAATTTTCTCTCTTTTCTCTCTTGTTATTTTCGGCCAAAATAAAGAAATGAGACAGCCTTGGAGTGTCTTGGGGGTGTAGGGTGAGTTGTGATTGGTTGGTTTGGAGGTGGGTTAAAATAATATTAAAATATCTCTGGTGTATAACTACTAAAACTAGGTGTATCGGAACACACGTAAAAACATCTCTAAAAATTCTTTTCTGAGCTACTAGCATAAAAGAAACTAGTAACATTTTTAATATGAGAATAAAGCATGTATAATGAGGCCTTATCATTGCTAAAGTCATCAGAGAGTGCCGGTGCTAAGCTGCACTAGTAAACTGTGAACCCGGTTAAACCGATTTCCTGTTTTTAACTAAACAGACCAGGTAACCTTATAATATCATTCAAGAATCTTCTAATACTAATATAATGATAATATTATACTATTATATCTCTTCTCTCATGAGTCGAGTCCGGTTCGTCAAACTGAGACTATTTACGAAAACTACAATCAGAACTCCTAACCGATACGGTTCAAAAACTAGGTTCTTCGCGATTGCATTGTCGGGCTTGTCTCAACTAAGGTCCTGAGTTAAAGATAATATAATGACAATGAGGATTGAGATGCTTGATGATACAAAAGAGGTGTTCCTTTTACTGATCTTTCGGAGAAATCCGTGTCTTCAGAAATGATCTCGCGTACTCAAAAATTAGGGTTGTTACAACTTTAGCTAGGACGTTAGTGGCATTAACGTTCAGTGAAAATGTGGGTTCGAGAACGTTAGTGATAATCACCTTTTTCACTAACGTTCCTAGCCCAAGATGGTTCACGTTAACTTCAACATTAGTGGCACTAACGTGACCACTAACATTGCCTCTTGGTCCACCGCAAGCGTTATTGGTGTTTACCTTTGCCAATAACGTTGCTCTTAGCCCCCCTTTTCTCACGTTAGAGTCCACGTTAGTATAACTAACGTGGCTCTTAACGTGGGCATGCCTTAGCCTCGAGAGTGTTAGTGACACTTACCTTTGTCATAACGCCCCAAATGCCCCTTCTCACGTTAGTGCCCTACGTTAATTGTCTTAACCTGGCCACTAACGTGGTGGTGATTGCCATTTCCAACATTAGTGACAAAGGTGAGTGTCACTAACGTTGGCTCATCATTTCTTTCCTCCACGTTAGCTTCCACGTTAATGCAATTAACGTGGCAACTAACGTGGCTCATAGTGGCTTAGTCCAACGTTAGTGACAAAGGTGAGTGTCACTAACGTTGACGATTCCTTGATCCTCCCACGTTAGAGTTCACGTTAATGTAGTTAACGTGACTCTTAACGTGGCCAATTGGGCTTAGTCCAATGTTAGTGACAAAGGTGAGTGTCACTAACGTTGGCATTGTCTTCCCTTTCCACGTTAGAGTTCACGTTAACTGAGTTAACGTGACTCTTAACGTGGCTAATTACCAATTTGGAGCGTTAGTGGTATTCACTTTTACCACTAACGCTAGAGCTCCCTTTCTCTCCACGTTAACTACCACGTTAACATAGTTAACATGGCAATTAACATGGCCCATGATGGTTTCGAAGGCATTATTGGAAATCACTTTTCTCATTAACGTTGTAAGTTTATTCCCATTCCACGTTAGTGGTCACGTTAATTAGATTAACGTGGCTGCTAATGTGGCTCTTCCTTGCTTTCTTTGTCCTAAAATCAAGCAAATAAAGTGCATCAAAGCTCTAATCCAAGTTATGAGACATGCATTATCCAATTTGTCATTCAATTCATGCATAATTCTCATAAAATCACATGAAATTCAAAATGTTTGCTTAAATCAAGATGTAAGTGATTATCTACCCAAAACTTGCTTATTAAATAAGAAAATGCATGAAACTACCCTAAAACAGTAAAGAAAAGGTCAGTGAAACTGGCCAAAATGCCCTGGCATCACAACACCAAACTTAAAGCTTGCTTGTCCCTAAGCAAGTACTGAAACATGAGAATGATGAATGAAATGACAAGAGAAATGAGTCATTATTGTGGAAGTCATGTCCTTGGTTTTATGGGATTTCATGCATAGCAACTTAGGTTCATTCCTTCATTGGCTTTCAGACCTTTACCATGCCCTGGAATACTCACTTGATTGCACCCTATGAGACTTTTATTCATTGATCCCTTTGTCTTTTCAGGGTTTGATTGTGTTCTTTAGACTAGATGCTCTGTAAGGGGGCGACTCTTTAAGATAAGCTTTCAGCCAGCACTCCCGAACCAGTTGGTTCAAGGTGCTAGGTGTTAAGACACCCCTAAGGACTTACTCCCTCAAGTCTCTTTCCCCTATACATTCACACCATAGGCACATGGTTTGTTATTTTTCTTCTTGAGACCTTGGTGTCCAGCACCTCTTTGGGTTACTAAGTGTTCTGTAGGAAAATGCAGCAGTGACATTAGACTAGCAAGCATAGACCTAAGCAATGAAAACTTAAAGGCAGAATTTAAAATTCTAGACTTCCTGATGAGAGAACTTTTGCGTGGTCTAGAAATTTGCGGATAAATCCTCGTTGCAAGTATAGTTTTTAGACCTTCAAAAGTCCTTTCATACAAACGTTTTGGTTGTCACAAGTAGCAAACCCCTTTTAAAATTGATAACCGAGTATTTAAACCTCGGGTCGTCTTCTCAAGAAATTGCAGGGAGGTGTATTTATTATTGGTTATGAGTTTTCTGGAAAACGTTGAGTTTGGGCAATGAGCACAGATATATTTAAATGACAGATAAAATAAATAAATAACTGTAAAATAAACTTTTGGCAAGGTATGAGAAATTGGAAGTCCAGATTTAGTTATCCTTATCAATAATAATGAAAGTTGAATCTTAATTCCACTTAGTTGACCTTTACTAAAGTAAAGGAAAGTCAAGGGATAAATTGGTTTGATCTTCGAATCCTATTTATTTCCTAAGAAAAGATTGGGATTATTGAAGTTCAACTCAATTGGCAAAATAACAATTATCAATTATGCTGTTGAATTGGATAACTCCTGAGTTACTGATTTCTTAACCAAAACCAAAAGGGGAAAAGTAAATCTACTGGAATAAGAATGCCTTCAGATGGGAAGCAATAATCATGTAAATAAAAGAAATCAATATTAAACTGAAATACCTCAAATTACATTAACAAAAGAACTTAAATCTGACATAGACATTCATAAATTAAATTGGAAAAATAAATAAAAGAACATTGAACCTGGGATTGAGAGTCACTCCTAAAACTAAGAGAAGTCCTAAATCCTAATCCTAAGAGAGAGGAGAGAACCTCTCTCTCTAAAAACTACATCTACTCCTAAAATTGTGAATGTGAAAGCTTTTTTATGAATGGATGCATTCCCCCACTTTATAGCCTCTAATCTGTGTTTTCTGGGCCGAGAACTGGGTCAAAAACAGCCCAAAAATCGCTGGAGAAGAATTCAAACACGCTGATTTCCGTCACTGCGATGCGGCCACATGGAGCACGCGATCGCGTCGCCTACTTCAGGGAAACTATGACATATTATATATCAAATTGAAGCCCCAGACGTTAGCTTTCCAACGCAACTAGAACCGCGTCGTTTGGACCTCTGTAGCTAAAGTTATAGCCGTTTGAGTGCAAAGAGGTCAAGCTGGACAGCTTAGCAGTTTCTCCAACTTCTTGTATTCCTTCCACTTTTGCATGCTTCCTTTCTATCCTCTGAGCCATTCCTGCCCTGTAATCTCTGAAATCACTTAACACACATATCAAGGCATCTAATGGTGATAAGAAAGGATTAATATTAGAAATTATAAGTCTAAAGAAGCATGTTTTTTATTAAAGCACATAATTAGGAAGGTAAATGTAAAACCATGCAAATATTATGAATAAGTGGGTAAAGAGTTGATAAAATCCACTCAATTAAACACAAGATAAACCTAAAATAGTGGTTTATCACTACCATGGAAACATGTTCTATTTCATACATGATTTTCCTTATTTAAAACTTGAAAAGGATGGGACAAAGAGGGAACTCCACCACCTTTTACTCTTGGGGTTGCTCATGCTCTCCCTCTTGTTTGTCCTCTTTGTGTCTTTTTTGAGTGCTTGAACCCCCACTTCCCTTACTTTTTCCAGTAGCCAGCATCTTCCATCTTCTTTTTCAATGTTTCCTTCTGCTGTTTCACCTTCCTTTCCTCTTGTTCTGTTAGATCTTTTTGGACTGCATCATACCTAGGGATTGCAGAGTGCAAATTATGCATATGACCAGTCATATAGTTCAACTTGGCCTAAGTGTTTATGTTGAACTCTTCCCTATGTAGTTGCCGTCCTTCATTAAGCACGCTGAACTCATTGAATGCTTTTGTTTGAGCTAGCTGACGTTGGTTGAGTTCTTGAAGGCGTTTATCTTGACGCTCTTTCCTTTCAGTCACTTGATTGATGGCTTGAGTGAGCTGGGAGTATTGCTCCTGTTGCTGCTCCATTTGTTGCTTCTGCCACTCCCTCTGCTGACCCATCAAATTTGAGAGCAGTTCTTTTTGACGATCCATCCTTTTGGCTTGAATGTGCAGTTGTTGTTCTTGTCCATCCATATAACTCCTTGCTAGCTCCTCAATGGCTCCGTGAATGTGATTCAAGCTTATGTTGGTTGGATCGTAGTACTCTTCTTGCTGGTATTCTTCTTGATGAGATTCTTATTGGTGAGGTCCTTCTGGTGATGTTCTTTTCCCTATTTGAGGCCTTCTTTGTTGTTGGGCGGGTGCCACATAAGTTATGCGCTATAGCATAACTAACCTCCCAGGGTTTTCCCAATTTGGATTGCTGTCCTCGAAGATCACCTTGGCTTTCTTACATAGTCTCGTGATGGTGCTGGGTTACAATAGCCGAGTGCTCGGATCACTCTTTTCGGCTGCTTCTTGGATTCCCTCAGCTATGATTTTATGTACATTGATGTCTTCACCGCTTATAATGCAATGTAGCATAGTAGCTCGAGCAATGTTGACTTCAGAATTGTTTGAGGCTAGGAGGATAGATCTTCTCACGAGCTCAAACCATCCCTTGGCTTCTGGGATGAGGTATCCTCTTCTGATGAACCGTGGCCTCTTATCTGCATACCTTTCCCAATCTGATCCTATGACACACATGTCATTCACAATTTCTTCAAGCTCATCATTGTCTGGTCCATTACTTATCCTTGCTTGGTAGCTTGGCTTATCAGAAGGTTGTGATTTCAGATGAAGAGTCCTCATGATTGTATCAGGATTGAAGTCTACCTCTGTTCCTCTCACGTAACTTTTGAAGGTTGGAGCCTTGGTATTGTCTTCCCTGGCCACATTGGCATAGAACTCCTTAATGAGATTAGCATTTATTCTTATTTCTGGGTTCGTGAATTCTTGCCAACCCCTCTGTTCAATCTTTTCCCCAATCTGCGGGCACTCATCGTAGTTGAATTGGAACGTCAGCTCTGGCAATACCTTCTTGTGCTTGATACATTCGAATTGAAGCTCATGGAAAGCGGTCTTGAACCTTCCTTCGTCAAAAGGAATGCTCTCTACTGGTGACTTTTCCTTTCGCCTTTTGGAGCTTGATGACGCCATAAGTAAGAGTTGATATGTGAAGGTGGGGAGTGTGTCTTTAATGGGGTAAGAGGAGTTGGGTGTCGAAAGTGGGGAGTACAAAGAATGGAAATTGGAATGTGGAGGGAGTATGGAATAAGGACCACTTATATAGAGAAGTGGTGAGTAAATGAAAGGTGTGGATTGAATGTGTAGGCCTATGATGAACGGATGGGGTTTAGCATGGGATGGGCACAAGGATCATCACTTTTATGATGGGGTTGGTTCAGTTTCCAAGTGTGTTCTTCTTCCAATGTTGCATGGCAACATTTCCCAATGCATTCCCCTTTGAGACATGTGTATAGTTTCCTCCTTTTGAAGTGGCCTCTTCAATTATCCCATCAATTCTCCTACATAATAAAAGAAATGTGATTAATAAATTTATGGATAGTGGCGGCAAAATTTAAAAAGGAAAGACTAATTACTTTTTAAAATTTTTGTTTCTAAATGGTAAGTGCTTATTCATGAATAAAAACCAACTGACTAATTAACTGTCCATGTATGCAACATTGGTGACACCAAACTTAGTTTGTGGTACTGTGGTGTAAAAAGATTTGTTCAAGGTGCTAAGAGTGACATGATTTTTGTGTCCTCTTAGTGTTCCTTGAACACCAAACTTGTTCTTCATTATGTGCTGCATAAAAAGATTCATTCAAGTATGTGTCAAAGTTGATTTGGAATTCATGAGCCTTGCATTATTAACTACTTTAAAAGCACATAAAACATGGGTTGCCTCCCATGAAGTGCTTCTTTAGCGTCACTAGCTTGATGTTCTGCCTTTGTCAGGGTGGTTGGTAATGCTTCAATTCTTCCCCCCTCGCAGTAAATCTATCTCCATTGGCTTCATCAAGGATCTTCACATGTTCAAAGGAGAGAATCCTGTTGATGGTGAAAACTTTAGGTAGCTGAGATGGGAAGGTGGGGAGATGAGGTGGGATAACTGGGAAATAAGCTGAGATCACTTTTTCCCCTGGAGAGAAGTCCTCTATAGGGATCTTCTTGTTCCTCTACCTCCTTGGTGTCTTCTTCTTTGTTTCTTTTGATGTTGCCCTGCTCTTTGTGACCTCTTTTTCCAAGAAAATTTTGTTGCTGGTCTCATATGACTCTGGTAGTTTAGGCTCTTCTTGGTTTTCCTTTTGCTGTGACAACTGCTGACTGTCTTGTTCATCAACCAAAGAGATTCCCAGGAGTACAGCTTGTGCTTCAATGCTTGTTTCTTCCACCAGTGCTTTGTTGTGCTCTCCCCTTGGTTCCTTGCTTTCCTGATCTGCTTCTTGTGAGGGTTTGAAGACATTGAATGCGAGTTGTTCGTCATGTATCCTCAGTATTAGCTCTCCTCGCTCCACATCTATGAGCGCTCTGGCTGTAGCTTGGAATGGTCTTCCCAATATGATTTGGTGAAGGTGACTCTCTTCCATTTCCAATATGAAAATGTCTGTAGGAAGGAAGTATTTCTCAACCTTCACCAACACATTTTCAACAACTCCTACTGCTTGTTTTTGAGTTTTGTCAGCCAGCCTAATGACTACGTCTGTGGGCATTAGCTCATTGATCAACAGCTTCTTCATAAGGGATAAAGGCATTAAGTTGATGCTTGCTCCCAGGTCACAGAGTCCTTTGTCAAACATTGTTTCTCCTATGGCACAGGGAATGTGAAAATTCCCTGGGTCCTTCCTTTTTGTAGGCAACTCTGGTTGAATGAGAGCACTGCACTCCTTATTCATCACTATTGTTTGCCCTCCTTTGAGTGAGCTTTTCCTGGTCAGCAGCTCCTTCATGCACTTAATGTCTGAGGGCATTTGTTGGAGAGCCTTGATTAATGGTATGTTTACATGAAGGGATGCAAACATGTCGAGGAACTTTGAGTATATTCTTTTTTCTACGCCACCCTTGACTCTTTGGGGAAAAGGTGCAAAGAGTTTCAGAATCTCCTTCTGTATAATTTTGGTTTCTTAGTGACCCTCTTCCTGCTTCTCTGCTAAAGTATCTCCAGAGTGTTTGAAGGGTTTGTTCAGCTCTTCCTCAGTCTCCCTATCACTTATAGTGACCATCTTGCATTCTTCCCATCTTACTTTCTTTGCTTCACCTCTTAGGTTTTTCTCTGTGTCACTTGGGAAGCTGTCAGTAGGTTTGGAAATCTTCTCAGAAAGGTATCCCACTTGAAATTCTAGCCTCTTAATGGTGTCTCCCTGGTTTTTGAGATTAGCTTGCACCTCCTCTTTGAACACTTTGTTATCTTGGATTTCCTTACATATGCCTTCAAGTAGAGTCTCAATCCTTGAGAGTCTATCTTCGGATGATGGTGAGTTGAGATTGGAGGGATGAGAAGGGCCATTTTGGTTTTGATATGGATGTTGAGAGGTATTGTTAGGCGGGTGCTGATATGATCTCTATGTGGAATGTTGGTGAGCTGCATTGTTGTTGGAGTTGTGACATCTCTGATCTTGGCCTTGATCTTGTTGATTTCCCAACCAAAGTTTGGGTGGTTCCTCCAACCAGGATTATAAGTTTTGGAGTATGGATCATGGGTCTGTCTAGCTGAGTTCCCAATGTAGTTGGCTTGTTTCTGATCATCCTCTGCCTCTGCATTCACTCCTTCTTGAGCTGCTGATGAGGTAGTGATTGCTGCTACTTGGTTCCTTTCCATCTTTTTGGTAAGGTCAACCAGCTGTTTGGTGATCATCTTGTTTTGAACCAGCAGTACATCCACATTGTTTAGCTCCATCACTCCTCTAGTGTTGCCTCTTTCAGAAGCATAGAAGTAGTCATTCTCAGCTACAGTCTCAATGACATCTATGGCTTCTTCAATGGTCTTCTTCTTGTTCAGAGACCCCCCAGATGAGTGGTCTATTGCCTTCTTTGATTCGTAAGAAAGACCTTCATAGAAAATGTGTAACTGCACCCATTCATTGAACATATCTGGCGGTCACCTTCTTGTCAAGTCCTTAAACCTCTCCCATGCTTCATAGATAGTTTCACCATCTTGTTGCCTGAAGGTTTGTACCTCAGCTCTCAACCTGTTGATTCTTTGAGGAGGATAGAATCTCACCAAGAATTTGTTCACCATATCTTTCCAGGTTGTTAAACTCTCCTTCGGGAAGGATTCCAGCCATTTAGATG
>NC_029794.2:53185260-53226942 GCF_000816755.2 Arachis ipaensis
ATGACTACGTCTGTGGGCATTAGCTCATTGATCTGCAGCTTCTTCATAAGGGATAAAGGCATTAAGTTGATGCTTGCTCCCAGGTCACAGAGTCCTTTGTCAAACATTGTTTCTCCTATGGCACAGGGAATGTGAAAATTCCCTGGGTCCTTCCTTTTTATAGGCAACTTTGGTTGAATGAGAGCACTGCACTCCTTATTCATCACTATTGTTTGCCCTCCTTTGAGTGAGCTTTTCCTAGTCAGCAGCTCTTTCATATACTTGATGTATGAGGGCATTTGTTGGAGAGCCTTGATGAATGGTATGTTTACATGGAGAGATGCAAACATATCAAGGAACTTTGAGTATATTCTCTTTTCCACACCACCCTTGAGTCCTTGGGGAAAAGGTGCATAGAGTTTCAGCATCTCTTTCTGTGAAATTTTGGTTTCTTGGTGACCCTCTTCCTTCTTCTTTGCTGAAGTATCTCCAGAGTGTTCGAAGGGTTTGTTCAACTCTTCCTCAGTCCCCTTATCACTTATAGTGACCATCTTGCAGTCTTCCCATCTTACTTTCTTTGCTTCACCTCTTGGGTTTTTCTCTGTGTCACTTGGGAAGCTGTCAGTAGGTTTGGGAATCTTCTCGGAGAGGTATCCCACTTGAAATTCTAGCCTCTTAATGGTGTCTCCCTGATTTTTTATATTAGCTCGCACCTTCTCCTTGAACACCTTGTTCTCTTGGAGTTCCTTACATATACCTTCAAGTAGGGTCTCAATCCTTGAGAGTCTATCTTCAGATGATGGTGAGTTGGAGTTGGAGGGATGAGAATGGCCATTTTGATTTTGATATGGATGTTGAGAGGTGTTGTTAGGTGGGTGCTGATATGATCTCTGTGTGGAATGTTGGTGAGCTGCATTGTTGTTGGGGTTGTGACGTCTCTGATCTTGGCCTTGATCTTGTTGATTTCCCCACCCAAAGTTTGGGTGGTTCCTCCAACCAGGATTATAATTTTTGGAGTATGGATTATGGGTCTGCCTAGGTGGGTTTCTAATTTAGTTGGCTTGTTCCTGTTCACCCTCTGCTTCTGCATTCACTCCTTCTTGAGTTGCTGATGAGGTAGTGATTGCTGCTACTTGATTCCATTCCATCTTCTTGGTAAGGTCAGCCAGCTGCTTGGTGATCATCTTGTTTTGGGCCAGCAGTGCATCCACGTTGTTCAGCTCCATCACTCCTCTAGTGTTGCCTCTTTCAGAAGCATAGAAGTAGTCATTCTCAGCTACAGTCTCAATGACATCTATGGCTTCTTCAATGGTCTTCTTCTTGTTCAGGGATCCCCCAGATGAGTGGTCCACTGCCTTCTTAGATTCATAAGAAAGACCTTCATAGAAAATATATAACTACACCCATTCATTCATTGAATATATCTGGCGGGCACCTCCTTGTCAAGTCCTTAAACCTCTCCCATGCTTCATAGAGAGTTTCACCATCTTGTTGTCTGAAGGTTTGTACCTCAGCTTTTAACCTGTTAATCCTTTAAGGAGGATAGAATCTCGCCAAGAATTTGTTCACCACCTCTTCCCAGGTTGTTAAACTCTCCTTCGGGAAGGATTCCAGCCATTTAGATGCTTTGCCCTTGAGTGAGAAGGGAAACAGAAGTAGTCTATAGGTGTCAGGATGAACACCATTAGACTTCACAGTATCACATATCCTCAGGAATGTGGTTAGATGTTGATTGGGGTCTTCTTGGACACTTCCTCCGAATGAACAGTTGTTCTAAACAAGGGTGATGAGCTGTGGCTTTAGTTCAAAGTTATTGGCATGTATGGTTGGCTTTTGGATGCTACTTCCACAGTTTCCTGGGTTTGGATTTATGTAAGATCCCAGAACTCTTCTTTCTTGTCCAGCATGATGCACTAGACCTTCTCTGCCATGGTTGTGAGCCCCTTTTTCATGATGGTTCTCCATATTCTCATCCATGTTTGGCTCAAAATACTCCTCCTCATCCCCAGCACTAATGACTCTCTTTCCTCTTGCTTCCCTCCTTAGTCTAAGGAAGGTTCTCTCAGGTTCAGAATCAAAGGAAGTTGAAGCTCCGCTTCTTCTACCTGTCATATAACCAACAAGGCACAAGCAAGAAAGAGATAAATGCAGGAAGTATTCTTGTCAGAAATGCTGTTAGTGTGGGTGATGCAATATATCAAACAGTTAGTGGGTTAGTGAACTGAATTGTAACAAATAAGAGAACACTAAAAACGGGTAATGGGTAAAGGAAAGAAAACAACTACAACTGAAAGTAAATCACTCAAATGAAATTAAATCAAACAAAAGAAAAATGCTCAATCTAGGTAATCAACCAATTTAATCATTGTTGATACAAAATCAATCCCCGGCAACGGCGTCATACACTTGATGCACGGAAACTTGTCTCTCAACAATTTTCCCTCGGCAAGTATACCAAATTGTCGTCAAGTAAAAACTCACAATAGAGTGAGGTCGAATCCCACAGGGATTAATTGGTCAAGCAACTTTAATCGGAGGAATGTTCTAGTTGAGCTAAGCAGAAGTTGATTTGAGAGTTGCAGAAAATTAAATGGCGGGAAAGTAAATAGCAGAAATTGTAAATGCTGGAAATAAAGAACTGAATATAAATGACAGAAAATAAATTGCAGAATCTTAAATGGGAAATGGGGAATTTAGCATAAAAGTAAATGGCAGAAAATAAAGAGAATGGGTAAGATCAGAAATGGAGAGTTCATTGGGCTCAGGAGATGTTGTATTCTCCGGATCAAGTTCATTTTCATCTCTTCCTCAATCAATGCATTCATTGATCTCCTTGGCAATCTTAAGTGATTGAATTCCAATTTCTTGGTAATTTAATCTCTCAAGTCTTGATCAATAGCCAATTCCTTGGTCTAATTGCTCATGAGAAGAGATGAAGTGTGGTCACTGATTATACCACATGTATTCCCAAATCAAAATATTGGTAGGATTATATGTCACTATATCCATCCAAACCCCAATTTGGTCCAACATGAGAAAGCATTTCTAGCATGATCTCTTCATTCTTCTTCCAAGGTTTCGAAGAGATCCAAGTATGAATAGCTTCTTTTCCAAAACAACTACCCAATTGGATGAAGATTGAAAGCTTTCTAGTAAAATCAAGAGAAAAGAAAGAAGAAGAATAATGAAAACTATTATTGATCCATCAAATTACAATAGAGCTCCCTAACCCAATGAAAGGGGTTTAGTTGTTCATAACTCTGGGAATTGAAAGCAAAGATGGAGAATACATTCTAAAAGTAAAACTAGAAGTGCAGAGAAAGTAAAATTATACAGAGAGTAGTTCTCCCAATGCCCAAAAGCTCCTTTTCTCTAGTTCAAAACTACTCCTATATATACTACTCTTCTGATCTTCTAGTTGGCTCTTCAAGTCTTTGGATATGGGCCTTTAGATCTTGAGTTGAAGCAGTTTGGAATCTTCAGTGGGCTTAGCTCTACTTGCAGAGAAAGTGTGAAGTGGGCATGGACTTTAGCTAGGACGTTAGTGGCGTTAACGTTCAGTGAAAATGTAGGTTCGAGAACGTTAGTGACAATCACCTTTTTCACTAACGTTCCTAGCCCAAGATGGTTCACGTTAACTTCAACGTTAGTGGCACTAACGTGACCACTAACGTTGCCTCTTGGTCCATCACAAGTGTTATTGGCGTTTACCTTTGCCAATAACGTTGCTCTTAGCCCACTTTTTCTCAAGTTAGAGTCCACGTTAGTATAACTAACGTGGCTCTTAATGTGGGCATGCCTTAGCCTCAAGAGCGTTAGTGACACTTACCTTTGTCACTAACGCTCCAAATGCCCCTTCTCACGTTAGTGCCCCACGTTAATTGTCTTAACGTGGCCACTAACGTGGTGGTGATTGCCATCTCCAACGTTAATGACAAAGGTGAGTGTCACTAACGTTGGCTCATCATTTCTTTCCTCCACGTTAGCTTCCACATTAATGCAATTAACGTGGCAACTAACGTGGCTCATAGTGGCTTAGTCCAACGTTAGTGACAAAGGTAAGTGTCACTAACGTTTGCGATTCCTTGCTCCTCCCACGTTAGAGTTCACGTTAATGTAGTTAACGTGACTCTTAACGTGGCCAATTGGGCTTAGTCCAACGTTAGTGACAAAGGTGAGTGTCACTAACATTGGCATTGTCTTCCCTTTCCACGTTAGAGTTCACGTTAACTGAGTTAACGTGACTCTTAACGTGGCTAATTGCCAATTTGGAGCATTAGTGGTATTCACTTTTACCACTAATGCTGGAGCTCCCTTTCTCTCCACGTTAACTACCATGTTAACATAGTTAACGTGGCAATTAACGTGGGCCATGATGATTTCGAAGGCGTTATTGGCAATCACTTTTTTCATTAACGTTGCAAGTTTATTCCCATTCCACGTTAGTGGTCACGTTAATTAGATTAACGTGGCTGCTAATGTGGCTCTTCCTTGCTTCCTTTGTCTTGAAATCAAGCAAATAAAGTGCATCAAAGCTCTAATCCAAGTTATGAGACATGCATTATCCAATTTGTCATTCAATTCATGCATAATTCTCATAAAATCACATGAAATTCACAATATTTGCTTGAATCAACATGTAAGTGATTATCTACCCAAAACTTGCTTATTAACTAAGAAAATGCATGAAACTACCCTAAAACAGTAAAGAAAAGGTCAGTGAAACTGGCCAAAATGTCCTGTTATCACACATTGGGAGCACTTACCCCACAGGCTAATGAATACATTAGTTCCTATATATATATGGTTTAATTATTCTATTGGTCTTTATAGTTTTATCAAATTTGCAATTAGGTCTTTATACTTTTTTTTCCTTTTTATTTGGTTCTCTACACTGCTTTTAATTTTATAATTAGGTCATTTCTAGTGTAAAAAATGTTAGAGTTAACTGAATATGTTTTCACAAATTGAAAGTATTCATAATTAGAAGCCTAATTAGATCTTTAACTACATTTATTTTAGGAGAAATATTATGTTACACTATGAAAAAAGGAGGTTAAATTGGCATTTATATTACGGCGGTTCCTCAAAGCTTCCATAATATTTGGATATTCTGACATTTTCTGTTGTTGCCATAATTAGTTTTGGATTTGTGGCGGTTTTGATAATTATGGCGATTTTGAACCGCCGTTATCACCTATGTATAAAAGAAGAATTATCAACCCTAAATTTCAGAAACCCTTGTTGAAAGTTGAAACTTTAAACACTACGCATTTTGACGCTATTGCTCCTGGATGGCCTTTGCGACAATCTACGATGATCTTCTCCGGTGACATCTCCTCCGGCATCGATCTCCTTCGGCAACATCGTCAACGCGTTCCTCTGCGACAATCCAGGTCAGCTTCCTTTCCTTCCTTCTTTCCTTCCTTTCCGCTCCATTCCTTCCTCTGTGATGAATCTCTCTTTTTGCGCCACCGACAATGTTCCTCCGCAATTTGTGCTCTGCCGCTCTCGCTGTACTGCCGCCGCCGACGTTCCTCCATTCCTCTGCTTCGTGCCTTTGCCGAACCAGAAGGCATTAAGGTTTTAAGTTCTTTTTCTTCTACAAATTAATTTTTAAAGATGAATTAATGTTTATAATTTGATGAGGCTTAGTTATTGTTGGTCTTTGTTCATGGCTTATTTTGTTTAAGTTCATACCATGTCTTTGCTGTTGTTATTTTTTTTCTTTACTGCATCGTTTTTGAATTTTGTAGTTCATCTTTCTCGAGGGTTTCTTTTGTTCAGGTGATCCATGCATCACTGTGTTTTAGTTTCCCAACTTTGGAATCTGGTTCAGATTATTCATGTTTAACTTTCTATACGTTGTTATCCTCTTAAAATTATTCCAGATTGTTTATATTTGCGCTCTGTTTATCTATCGAGAAGAAAATTCTAAATCCTTTGGGATACACTGCTCTTCGTATACTATAATTTTTACTTAATATTTTTAATTGAATGTCGCTGTTAATTTTTCAGCAATATATAATTATGTAGATAAAACTATGAATGTCGTTGTTAATTTTTCAGCAATATTTTTAATTGAATGTCTTTGTTAAACTATATTAATTATCATTGAAGATTAATTGTAGTTTCTTATGGGTCTGACTTATAGATCACTTCGAATTGCTAAGTAATTAAATATGTGCTTGAAATTGTTGATTGGTCTAATGGAAATTCTACTTGATCATGAATCACATTTAAAGACTTAGCTAACTACACACTCTTACTTTAACCGATTATCAATATATTGGATGTCAAATTTACTTGGAAATTATGTGGTATTCTAAATATTATTTCTACAATAAATGCAGTCCATATTCTATCTTCAATGAAGACTTTAGAGAGCTTCCAGGGGCGCTAAATGCAGATCGGCTTGATAGGGATAAAGAGCTGGACAGTTTTGAGACCCATCTTTAAAACTTCTTCCAAATTTGGGTATTATCATAATAATTGTCAGTTGAATCCCTTGTGCAGCAGTTGAATCCCTCATGTGTCCTCCCTGACTATTCAATTCTTTTTTTTTTTCCTTTTGTATTATTCTTGAATTGGATAGTTGGAGACATCAGACAATAATTTGTTGCTGCCTCAGTCATCGTCTTCTAACTCTTTCTATTTTTCCTGCTACATACTACCCCCAAAATTTTCATAACACCCTACCCTCTTCAATTGTAGGTCATGTGCACTTGACTTTCTAAACCAAAAAATCTACAATATGATCTCTCTTGAATATTCTAATCAAATGTGCACTTGAATTTTTTTATTTTATCGATTATTAACTATTTTTCTTGTTTCGTTATTTTTATTTACTCCTTTTTGTTGTCCTCTCCATTTATTCACTACTTATTATCAAATATTTTCTTTATTTAGTCTTTTTCTTTAGGTTGTTGCTTATTGAGATGGAATAAGATTTGATGGTTGTTATTATTGTTGTCATATATTGATTTCTAATATTGATTTTTGTGTTCAAAATTCTAGATGCTTTGAATTTCTAATATTAATTTTTGTGTTCATATACTGTTGTTGTTAATAAAATTGCTTACCCTGTATTTGATTTCTGTTGCTGTTCTCATTCACTCAGATTATAATCAAAATTGCTGCTGTGGATGATGTTGGAAAAATTTTGGTTGAACATTAAGTATCTTAATCATTTTGAAAAAACAAATGAGAACTTTCTGACAAATCATTGTTGCATTGCTAGTCTGCTATGCATAATATGACATGTAGGGGTTATTTGGAATAATAAATAAAAATAACTAGAAAAGCTGATGATGATGCATATTATGTTGACTTTTTTGAGTCATTAGATTAGAAACAGAGAAAGAAATGGAGTCATAGTAGATAGGTAGATAGATCAATGCAAGAAAGATTCTTTAATACATTATTCTTAGGTACTCTTCAAAAAGATAAAAGAAAAAAAATCCATTGAACTTAACATGTTAGTTGTGCAGAATTTATAACCCACAAACTAACCGGCAAGTGCACCGGGTCGTACCAAGTAGTACCTCAAGTGAATAAGGGTTGATCCCACGAGGATTGATGGACTAAGCAACAATGGTTAAGTGATTTACTTAGTTAGACAAACAAAAAAGAGTGTTGAGAGTTCAAATGCATCAAATAGTAAATTCACAAGATCATAAAGCAAGCAGTAAATTGATAAGAATAATATATGGAGAAAATAGTTAAGGTTTCAGAGATATCTATATTTCGGATTGACTTTTCTTACCAACTATTTTAATCATGCAAGATTCAATTCATGGCAAGTTAGGCGCCACCCTTGCCGAATTGCTGGACAAGAAGTGTAGACTGTTATACATCGTTGGAAAGCTCTAAAAGTTAGCTTTTCAGTGCCACTAGAATCATGTCAATTGGACCTCTATAGCTCGCGTAATTCTTGTTATAGTGCAAGGAGGTCAAGATTGATAGCATCATTCGCTTTCTTCTCTTTTTCTATAGAAACTCCATCAAATCCATCCGAACGCTACCTGAAATAAACAAAATTGCACACGACTCAAAGTAGCATCCATAGTGCCTAAAAGATATTTAATTCTTGATCAAACTCAACAATTTGAATGCAAATTTACTAGGAATAGATATGAAAGATGCTCATGTATCACAGCACCAAACTTGAATTGTTTCTTGTCCTCAAGAAACTGAAACTAATACAGGCTTAGGATGTGAATTTGCATGAGAAGTGAGAGTTCAATTAAGCTCATGTCTCTTCTTAAAGTGGGGTTTACACACTGCAATCTTGAATAGTTTTGTCATATCACTCTCCTTTGAATCAGAGGAATGTCACTATCATTCGAAATTAGAATCCAGATAATATTATGAATTCTATAATCTTTTATACTTTAGTTTAATCCTTGAACACAGCAAATTTCCTTTAATTCTCTTTTCTTTGGTCCTTTGCACCCTGAGCCTAGCCGTGACTTTAAATATTTTATCTCAAGCTTCACTTGACACAAAAACACCACAAGCACTTTACTGGGGAACTCTCTTTGATTTCTGATTTTTCTTTCAGTTACTCCCAGACAGTGGTGCTCAAAGCCTTTGGTATACTCTGTTAAATGCACTTGATCTCGACTCTTAGTGCTCTGTCTCAAGGATTATTTGACACATTTACACCACAAGCATATGACTAAGGAAACAACTCTTTGAGCTTTTAATCATGTCTGACCTCCCTAGTCATTGATTCTCAAAGCCTTGGACCTTGCTTTTATTTTTCTTTTGCTGTTTCTTTTGCTTCAAGGATTAAGCTTTTGTTTACTTCAGAGAATTCATAATAGTTCTCTAAATTCCTGTTCCTTATACATCAACATCCTTTGATTCAAATTCAAATATGCACAGTTCATGTCATGCATTCTGAATCATAAAGAATACCACCACATTTAAGTAAATAAGACTACTCTTTATTATAAACTCTATTTCTCATGCAATACATCTTTTTCTTTTTCTTTTTCCGTTGAATTCAAGCTTAGTGAGTGATACATGAGGCACTTTTCAGAATTAAAAGCAAATAACATAATTCAAATAGCAAAGCAAACTAGAACTTAGAAATTGAAATAACATAGCAGAAACTAAGACAAAACAGCAGAAAACAGGAACATAAAATAGTAATGGGAAATAAAATAGGAAGTAAAAGGAACTAAGCCACCTCAATCTCCATGGTGGGTATCTTTCTCCTCTAGCTGTGATCCATATGGTCCTCTCAGGTGGCTATAATCCTGTCTCAGCTGGGAAATCTCCTGGTGATGAGAGTCCTGATGAAGTAAAAATGATTCCACATAAACTCACCGGCAAGTGTACCGGATCGCATCAAGTAATAATAACTTAAAGGAGTAAGGTCGATCCCACATGGATTGATGGATCAAGCAACTTTAGTGGGTGATTAGTTTAGTTAAGCTAACAGTGGTGAATTGGGTGAAATTGAATCAGCAGAAGGTAAATTGCAGTGAATGTAAAGTGCAGAATGTAAATTGCAGAAGCTTAAATGACAAGAAACGTAAATTACATCAAACATAAAGGGAATTGGGTGTAGGAAAATTTAAGAAAGCAGTAAATCAGAACTTCAGAACAATTGCAGAATAATTAAATTCCATGAAGAGTAAATTCAGATCACAGCAAACTCAAATAAAAGTTGCAGAAAGTAAAATTACAGAAAAGGAAATTGTAGTAGAGGATTGCAGAAATTGAAATTTCAGAAACTGATTTCAACACTGAGATATAGAAAATGCAGAAAAATAAAAGTGTATCAAAGAGAGCTTTCTATTCTACTCCTACTCCTACTCCTACTACTGCCTACTACTACTGCAGCCTACTATCCGTGCTCTTCACAGACCTCTTGAAATGAAACTGATGCCTTTATATAGGCTTTACAAAATGAAAATAAAATTGAAATTGAAAACAAATTACAATTCAAATAAAATTCCTAATCTAACTGTTTCTTGTGCCTTTGAGTCATGTCAATGGGCTCTACTTGCTTTGGATCTTCAATGGGCTTTGAATCAGATAAATTCTGCCAAAGTTACACTTCTAGGAGAGCGTAGCGTTCATTAAATGAGCGGAACGCTTTTACACCCATGCGTACGCGTCCTCTGTGCGTGCGCGTCCTTTTTGCATTTTTGACCTTCCACGCGTACGCATCCCTCACGCTTACGCGTGCTTTAGCAATCTGGCACATCGACGCGTGCGCGTCCCTTGCAGCGTTCACCAAACGAGTGTAGCGTTCTTCAATTGAGCACTACACCATGCGTACGCTTCCCCTATGCGAACTCGTGGGTCTTCAAACACGCTACTACCACGCTGCCGCTCAGCCCACACTTGCGCGTCCTTCTTCAGGTAAGTCTCACCCACGCGTACGCGTCATGCAGGCGTACGCGTTGATGGCTAAACTCCCATTCCAAAATTAGATTTTCTCGAAAACGTCACTTATGCAACGTAGCGTTCTCTTTGCAAATGAACGCTACTTTCATCCACGCGTACGCGTCATGCACGCGTACGCATGGGTCTTCAAAATTCCTTGCTCGACGCGTCCGCGTCTTGGACGCGTGTGCGTCGTGACGTTTTCGCACCAAGAGTGCTTTCCTTGTTTAAATCATGGGCCACACTTTTAAATGCGTGGCCTAAGGCTCCAAAACGTGCCCAAACTCCAAAATGTGCCCCAGAATTCCTCTTTTCTCTTTTTTAGCTTATTTTGTGCTTTTTTGCTTGTTTTTCCACTTATTTCCTACAAAGTTTATAAATTCAAAAGATCAAAGAAATATACCATTTAAGCACAAAAGCATTCAATATTTAAGCACTAATCATAAATTTCTTGTATGAAAAAGCATAGAAAAACAAGACATGATGACATGTCATCACAACACCAAACTTAAACCTTGCTTGTCCCCAAGCAAGAAAAGAGTCATGCACTAAGTCTTGACAAACCAAGGTGAGAAGAATAGCAAGTTGATGTTTATAGTTGGCTAGTTTTCTTATGCATGCTACAATTCCAAAAGAAATGTAAATGATTGATACTTCTATCTAGCTCATTTTATGAAATCTTTTCCTTATATTTCTTCCTTGAAACAAGCTTTTTCATTTTCTTACTAGCTTTTCCTTTTGGGTGCTTTGCCCCATGAGTTGATAACAAAACTACGACTCTAAATGCTTTGTTTTCAAGTATTACCACTTGATATATAAGCACCACAAGCATTTAATTAGAGGACTTCTTTAAGCTCATTTGTTTCTTTCCTTTACTCTCTAATTATTGATGCTCAGAGCCTTGAGCTTTGAGGGAGTGCTTTTGCACTTGAGCCTAGCCTTAACTCTAAGTGTTTTATTTTCAAGATTTTTGCCTGATACATAAACACCACAAGTACTTAACAATTGAATTGTCATTGGTACTCAGAGCCTTCAGCTTTCTCATTCTTTCCCTTTTTCTTTTCTTGCCTTAATTTGCAATTGCTTTTTCAAGGTTTTCATGATTTCAAAAATTTCATAAAATTTCCTAGATGAAAACTTCAATTAAATAAAACCTAATGTAATTGAGCAACAATTAACCATACTAGCCTTCCAATACTCATAAGCTCATGCTAAGTTCTTTTTTTTAATGACCTTGTTTGTTTATGATCATGATGCTTTATTGCTTTTGAACTCTCAAAATTCAAGATGGTAGTCATAATGTCACAGCAAGATGTTAAAAATTAGTAATCAAACTATGCTTATTCATAACACACATGCATACAGAGAAGAAAAAGACAATCGTGCAATTTACAGTGCTGGAAATAAGTAGGAGGGAAAAGGAACGTTACCACCTTAGTTTATCTTCCTTGTTGTTGTCCTTTTTCCTCCCATTCTTTCCCTTCCCATACCAACTTAGAGTATTTGTTTATCCTCAAGCAACAATTGGTACAGTGGTGATGGGGTTTATGATGGATCATGAGTGTTTTACACAATGAAATGTTAGTAGTACATGTGTTTAAGCAAGCAAAATGAAAAATAACAATGAAGGCACAGGAAACATAGACATTGTGATTGCAAAAATAAGAGGGTGTGCATGATACATTGCATAAAGAATAAGTGGCACACCAAACTTAGTGTGACACTTTCTCTTGGAATTGATGCAAGTGTCCAGTATAGATTGGAGACAAATTTTTGTTGCATAGCAACACCAAACTTAGAATGCAACCATATGTCAATTTATTTGAACTAAAACTAAACAAAGAGAACTGTTATATATTAAATACAATCACCAAGCGAAGAATCTGTCATGAATAAGGATTTCTTGGTGGGGTATTAACAAAAACAGTTAAGGAGCAAAATAAATGAAAGCATTAAAAACAAAGAAATGACTAAAACAAAAAGAATAATAAAAAATGTCAACCAAAAGAAAGATAACACTGTAAAGGCATTATGATGATGCAGACAAGTGGTGTTGCTGGATTTATTGCAATAGAAAATTAAGTGGCACACCAAACTTAGAAACTTAGTGTGACACTTTCAATTAAAATTGATGCAATCATCCAGAGGGATTGAAAACAAATTGTTGCAGGGCAACATCAAACTTAGAATGTAATCATATGCCAATTTATTGAAAATAAACAAAGCAAGGAAAGAAAACAAACAAAGCAGAGAAATAAAATGTTACCTAAAGTTGGGTTGCCTCTCAACAAACGGTCTTTTAGTGTCATTAGCTTGACATCTTGTTCTTCACTTTCTTCCTCTTCTTCCAGTTTGTTAAGAGGAATGACCTCAGGGAGGGGGAGAGATTTAGCTCTTGTCCCCTGTTTTGGTCTCTCCTCAGCAAACTTCCTTTTGTTATTTGCTGGATTGAGCTTACTTGCTGGATCAGGGGTAGGATTATTTGCAGTTGACTTTTTCTTGAATGTTGTCCTTGGTATCTTGGTCACAATCCTCTTTTCGGTGTTCTTGTTGGTTGCCTTCACTCCTTGGATATCAAGACATGGTTGCTGTGTGATTGTTGGAACTTTATCTTCATTAAAAGCCTTTTGAATTGGTGGTTCAATGAGCCCTTCTTCTATAAAACATTTTGCCTCACTTGAGTATGGACTTCCTTGATTGTCTTCCTCACTTTCTTGTTCTTCCACTTCCTCTTTTGCACTCAACATTTAATGTAATAGCACTTTCATGGAGGAGGTTTATTGTTCTTCCCAAGATTTCTTCATCTCCTCTTCATATCTTTCAATCACAGATTCAAGTGTTGAGAGTTTTTGGTTCAGGGAAGTTTGTGGAGGTTGTGAGTTTTCATGTTCCTTTATCATCTCAAGTGGCTTCTGTGGATATGCAGTTTTAGGTTCAAATACCTCCACCATCTCATTCTTCATTGAAAGTTTGCTTGACACAGGGACCTCTTCATCTTGTTTCTCCACTTCCTCCTTTACATCCACCAATTGGTCTTCATCTTCCTTGCTTAGCAGTTCTAAGATTCTCCTCATTCGCTCTAAGTGCCCATCCATCCTCTTAAAGAGGGTTTCTTGCCCTTTCCAAGATTGTTCTTGTCTTTCCAAGAGTTCTCTAGTCCCTAGAGTCTATGGCACTTTGCAGGCATTGTTCTGCTTGTAGCAAAAGAGAAGCAGATTGGGGTGGATTTTGTGGGCTTGTGGGTATTGTGGTGAAGTTGTGTTGAGGGATATGAAATGAAATTTGTAAGTAATTAGGTATGTCTTGTGGTTGGTGAAATGAATTGTATGGATCTCGGAGGAAACTTTGTGTTGAGGTATAGTCAAGTGATGAAGGATTTTCAAATGAAAAATGGGGAGGTGAAGTTGGACAACTTTGCATAAATGAGTTGAAGGTTTGCTTAAGCGATGATGGCTCTTGATTAATGGAGTATGATACATTGAGTGCTCTCTAATTTTGATCCTCCAAAGCACAACTTGAAGAATTGTTGAATTCGTCACAGTATGGATCATCTTGTGACATTGGGGGACAAGTTTGCATGAATTTATTGAAAGCACACTCCAGCGATGATGTCCCTTGATGAGTGGTGTATGAACTATTGAATGTTGTTTGATTTTGATCCTCCCACCCATAACTTGAGTGATTGTTGAATTCATCATAGTGTGGATTATTTTGTGGTATGGAGGAGCAATCTTCCATGTATGTATTGACAGCATAGTCAAGTGAGAATGTCTTTGAATAATTAGAATGTGAATCATTGCAATTCCCTTCCCAGCCATCTTTTATGTGCTTGTCATAACAGTATGAGTCACTCTCTGGCTTTGGGAAGTAGTTCATTTTACTTGATTATTCATACTCTCTCATTCCTTGTTGATATTCCCAGTCACCATGAGGATAATGACCTAAATCATCTTGTGGTGGTGGGAAATATCCCATATGATTCTCTTGCTCATCTTGTGGCTCTGAAGCATATCTTCATTGATTGGAGTGCTCAGAATCTGTGATTTCTTGGTGATATTCTCAGCCATCATTAGAATAGTCATTTGGTGATGGCGGGTAATATCCCCTGAAATTTGTCTGATCATAAGATGAGTTGAACTCCATTTAAATTTTGTAAAACACAGTCACCAATAAAAATTGAAATTCATGTCTCAGAGAAGAATTTCTTAGTGAGGTAATAACTCAAACACCTTGGTATCAATTTAAAACAGAAAATTAAAAAGAACAAAAATAAAGAAAATGCTTAATCTAGACTTCTCACCCACTTAATCATTGTCGATCTATATCAATCCCCGGCAACGGTGCCAAAAACTTGATGAGGGAAAAACAATTCCACACAAACTCACCGGCAAGTGTACTGGGTCGCATCAAGTAGTAATAACTCCCAGGCGTGAGGTCGATCCCACAGGGATTGATGGATCAAGCAACTTTAGTGGGGTGATTAGTTTAGTTAAGCTAACAGTGGTGAATTGGGTGAAATTGAATCAGCAGAAGGTAAATTACAGTGAATGTAAAGTGCAGAATGTAAATTGCAAAAGCTCAAATGACAAGAAATGTAAATTGCATCAAACATAAAGGGAATTGGGTACAGGAAAATTTAAGAAATCAGTAAATTAGAACTTCAGAAAAATTGGGGAATAATTAAATTGCATGAAGAGTAAATTCAGATCACAGCAAACTTAAATGAAAGTTTCAGAAAGTAAAATTGCAAAAAAGGAAATTATAGTAGAGGATTGCAAAAACTGAAATTTCATAAACTGAATTCAATACTAAGATGTAGAAAATGCAAAAAATAAAAGTGTATCAAAGAGAGCTTTCTATCCTACTCATACTCCTACTCCTACTGTTGCCTATTACTACTGCTGCCTACTATCCGTGCTCCTCACAGACCTCTTGAAATGAAACTGATGCCTTTATATAGGTTTTACAAAATGAAAATGAAATTGAAATTGAAAAAAAAATACAATTCAAATGAAATTCCTAATCTAACTATTTCTTGTGCCTTTGAGTCATGTCAATGGGCTCTGCTTGGTTTAGAGCTTCAATGGGCTTTGAATCAGATTAATTGTGCCGAAGTTCCACTTCCAGGAGAGTGTAGCGTTCATTAAGTGAGAATAACACTTTTACACCCATGCGTACGCGTCCTCTACGCGTGTGCGTCCTTTTTGCGTTTTGGGCCTTCCACGCATACGCGTCCCTCACGCTTACGCGTGCTTTAACAATCTGGCACATCGACGCGTGCACGTCCTGTTCGCGTGCGCGTCCCCTGCAGCATTCACCAAACGAGCGTAGCGTTCTTCAATTGAGTGCTACACCATGCGTACGCTTCCCCTACGCGAACGCGTGGGTCTTCAAACACGCTACTACCACGCTGCCGCTCAGCCCACGCTTGCCCGTCCTTCTTCAGGTAAGTCTCCCCGACGCGTACGTGTCGATGACTAAACTCCCATTCCAAAATTAAATTTGCTCAAAAACGCTCACTTATGCAACATAGCGTTCTCTTTGCAAATGAACGCTACTTAATTCCACGCGTACGCGTCATGCACGCGTACGCGTGGGTCATCAAAATTCTTTGCTCGACGCGTGCGTGTCGTGACGTTTTCATGCCAAGAGTGCTTTCCTTGTTTAAATCATGGGCCACACTTTCAAAAGCGTGGCCTATGTCTCCAAAGCGTGCCCAAACTCCAAAATGTGCCCCAGAATTTCTCTTTTCTCTTTTTTAGCTTATTTTGTGCTTTTTTGCTTCTTTTTCCACTTATTTCCTACAAAGTTTATAAATTCAAAAGATTAAAGAAATATACCATTTAAGCACAAAAGCATTCAATATTTAAGCACTAATCATAAATTTTTTGTATAAAAAAGCATAGAAAAACATGACATGATGACATGTCATCAAGTCCTAAGCAACTCTCATCTGATCGAGGGTGGTGGTGAGATACTCCCAATGGTTGTTTTGTGTCACCCTCATCTCCACAATAGATGCAGTGTACTGCTGCCAGCGGCTATCCTACGTGATCCGCATCTGCTCAATAGAGGAAGTGAGCTGCTGCCAGTTTTCCTGAGGTGGGAAGTAGTGTCCTTGAGGCAATGGTGGCTGGTCCTGTTGAGCTTCCTCCTCAACTTACTCTTCTCTGAGGAACCTGTGTTGTTCCCTGTGAGTCTCCATGGTCTTCTTGATAATTGGTCTCTCAACAAGAATGGGAAATTCATTCTCCACCTTTATCCCTGCTGCTTCACACAGGCGGTAAATCAGATGTGGAAAACCAAGGCTAGCCTTCTTAAGAGGATTGGAGGCAATATTGTATATCTATTCTAGAATAATTTCCCCTACCTCCACCACTTCTCCCTTCATGATACAGTAAATCATGACAGTCCGGTCTACAGTACATTTGGACCGGTTGCTAGTTGGCATGATAAACCTTCAGATGAAGTCTAACCATCCCCTAGCTAAAGGAAGAAGATCAGTGCTCTTTAGTTGGTTCGGCTTCTCCACTGCACCTATTCTCCACTGAGAACTGGGAATGTATATTTCTTCAATGACTTGGTCTAGTTCCTGGTCTCTATGCATCCTCTCACGGTAACAGGTAGACATATGATCTGGAGCGGCAGATGGAGAGCCCGACGGACGTTTCTTGGACTGAAATCAATGACTTTTTCTCTTACATAGCTCTGATAATTCTTTTCAGTGACCCCTTCAACGTCCTTATACGTGACCCAGAGAATTTTATAAAATTCTTGGACCATCAGTTGTCCAACCTCTGTGTGCGGGTTGCACAGAAAATGCCACCCTCTTCTCTCAATTTGAAATTGAATTTCTGGATATTTATCCAGTTGCAGTGCAAATCTCACTTCCGGAGTCACAGCCTTCTTCTAGTTCTGATAATAAAAGTGTTCCTCATGGAGCTTGGATCGAAACCTATGTATATCATGAGAACTAGTGGCTGGCTCTTTGCATTTCCTCTTCTTTGAGGACGCAATAGTTTTGGGTGCCATTACAGAAAACAGAAAAAACAAACAAGCAAAGCGACAACACCAAACTTAAAATTTTTGCTCGTCCCCGATCAAATTAGAAGAATACAAAGGGGAAGACAGTGGGGAGTGAAAGAAGAAATTGAAAAAGAAGAAAATAAAAATTAAATTTAAAATTTTTTTTCTATTTTTTTTGTGAGATTGAAATATAGAAAAGGATGCAGAAAAGAAGAGGGGATGGACAGAATGGGGTTGGTGGAAGGGGTGTTATGTGTATGGAAGGGGGTGAAGGTTGGGACAAGGGAGCACTGTTAGGATAGGGGGTAATGTGTTGTTGTTGGGGTTGAGAAGGGGATGGGAGAACGGTGTGGTGTTCTTTAGAGAGAAGGATCGGGGGGAAACAATTGGTATTAGTTGTGTTTATAGAGGACGGAGAGTGAAGTGTGATGAGGTGTGGCTTGAAGTGGGATGGAGGGGGGCTTATATAGAGGGCTGGGGTGAGGTTTCATTGGGGACAAAGGTTGGGCACAAGTATGTATTGGGAAGGGGAGGGTGTCACGGGTTGATGTCAATGGTTGGGAAGGGCTTAGAAAAAGGGGAAAGTAGAATCAGGAGGGGGTATCCTGTAATTGATTGCACATGATTTGGTGCAACATCTATATGATTCGGTTAGGAAATATTGGGAAGCAATGGGTTGGAGCCTAACTTGGGCAATACGGCGCCTAACTTCATGGAGGTAGTAAGCCTGGCACCTAACTTCATGGGAGCAGTGCATAACTTGATGTGAAGACTCAACCTGGCATCTAACTTGGATTCCCTAGCGCCTAACTTCATGCTGAGGCATACACCTGGCGCCTAACTTTCAGAACCCGGTGCCTAACTTCAAGTGGGTCTTCCCTCACGGCACCTAACTTGACATTCGTGGTGCCTAACTTCCCTTGGCCTCTAAAACTTGGTGCCTAACTTGAGGAATGCCAAGTTAGGCGCGGACCAGGCAGAACCAAATCACTCCCAACATGCTTCATGTGGTGCCTAACTTGAGGGAGTCAAGTTAGGCGCCACCCCTCCAGAGAGTAACACCAACTTGTACGCAGCATTGGCGCCTAACTTCAAGTGGTGAAGTTAGGCGCCACCCCTCCAGTAAGCATCTTCAAATTTGGCATGAAACTTTGTCTTCAGGTATTTGTTTCTATTCTAATTACTCTGCATGATCCAAACACACATAAAACAAAGGGAAAATAGTGGAAACTCAAACAAAACCAAATAAATAACAAAATCAAAGTAAAAGAAATCAAACTAAAGGATACGAAAATATCGGGTTGCCTCCCGACAAGCTTGACGGTCAGTTCTGGTAGTTCAATAGATGAGTGGACCTTTGGCGATTAATCTCGCCTCCAAGATAGTGCTTCAACCTCTGGCCATTAACTGTAAACCTTCTATCAGAATTCTCTTCCAGAATTTCCACATGACCAAACGGTGATGCTCTAGTTACCACAAACGGTCCTGACCACTGAGATATCAGCTTCCCGAAAAAGAGTTTGAGCCTTGAATTGAACAGAAGCACTCTCTGATCTGGCTCAAAGACTCTGATGGCAATCTTCTTGTCATGCCATATCTTAGTTCTCTCCTTATAGAGCTTGGCATTTTCATAGGCCGAATATCTGAATTCATCAAGCTCATTCAACTGAAGCATCCTCTTTATTCCTGCAGCTTGAGCATCAAAGTTCAGAAATTTGATTGCCCAGTAAGCTCTATGCTCCAGCTCAATTAGCAAGTGACAAGCTTTACTATAGACCAACTGATAATAGGACATGCCAATAGGAGTCTTGTATGCTATCCGGTATGCCCAGAGAGCATCATCAAGCTTTCTAGGCCAATCCTTCCTTGAGATACTGATGGTCTTCTCTAGAATCCTCTTGGGTTCTCTATTAGAAACCTCAACCTGTCCACTTGTCTGAGGATGATAAAGGGTTGCCACTTTATGATGAACTCCATATCTCTGGAGAAATGAGTTGATAAACCACTATTTTATGGTTTATCTTGTGCTAATTTGAGTGGTTTTTATCAATTCTTGGCTCACTTATTCAGATAATTTGCATGGTTTTACAAATCCTTCCTAATTTTGTGATATAGTTGAAAATATGTTTCCTAGGCCTTTAAATTGTATATTTTTAATCCTCATTTATACCATTCGATGCTGTGATCTGTGTGTTAAGTGTTTTCAGGCTTTATAGGGAAGGAATGGCTTAAAGGATGGAAATGAAGCTTGCGAAAATGGAAAGAACACAAGAAACCAAGGAGCTGACCAGCGAGGAACGACGAGTGCGCGTATCTGATGCGTGCGCGTGATTTGGACCTTTCTATGGCGACGCGTGCGTGTACCTGACGCATACGCGTGAAAAGCGAAGTTGCACAGTGACGCGTGCGCGTGCCTAACGCGTACACGTGACACACAAAGTTGACCATCGACGCGTACGCGTGGCTGACGTGTACGCGTGACATGTGCTACCTGCAGAATTCGCAGAAAATGTTGGGGGCAATTTTGGGCTGAGTTTGGACCCAGTTTTCGGTCCAGAAATGCAGACTAAAGCCAGGGGACAAGCAGAGACTCGGGAGACATTCATTCAATCATCAATTCACACAATTTAGGTTTAGATGTAGTTTCTAGAGAGAGAGGCTCTCTCCTCTCTCTAGGTTTTAAGATTTCTCTTAGTTTTATGTTTATTTCTTCTCAATTCCAGATTCAATGTTCCTTTAATTTAGTTTCTCTTCTACTTTTATTTATTCTAGCATTCTAATTTATTTATTTTCCCAATTTGGTTTATGAACTTTTTATGTTAGATTTAATTTCTTTAGTTAATGCAATTTGAGGTATTTCATATTTATGATTTTAATTTAGCTTTTTACATTCTTAGCTTTGGTTGAGTAATTGGAGACGCTTGAGTTATCAAACTCCTTTATTGACTGATAATTGAACTTTGCTGGTTGATTTGGATCCCTCTAAAGCTAGTCTTTCCTTGGGAGTTGACTAAGACTTAAGGAATCAAATTGATTAGTCCATTGACTTTCCTTTATTTTGTAAGGGTTGACTAAGTGGGAGCAATGAACAATTTTCATCACAATTGATAAGGATAACTAGGATAGGACGTCCAGTTCTCATACCTTGCCAAGAGCTTCTCTAGCTGTTAATTTACCTTCTTGCAATTTACTTTCCTTGTCCAACCTTATTCAAAAACCCAAAAAGATACTTTTCCATAACCAATAATAAAACATACCTCCCTGCAATTCCTTAAGAGACGACCCGAGGTTTAAATACTTCAGTTTTAATTTTATTGGGTTTGGTTATATGACAAACAAGTTTTTGTATGAAAGGATTATTGTTGGTTTAGAAACTATACTAGCAACGAAGATTTATTTGTGAAATTCTTTACCGACAGAAATCCCTTCGTCAAAATGGCACCGATGCCGGGGATTTGCAAACGTGTGCCTTATTATTGGTTACTGTAAATATTTGCTTTTTACTTGTTTGCTAGTTTTTGTTAGTTTAGGAATTATTTGCTTATTTTTACTAGTTTTTGTTTTTATTTTTTTTAGCTACTATGAACTCTCATCCCTTTGGCTATGAGTTTGGTTACAACTATGTTGCAGGAAGAGGAGATTACAATGAGAATATACATCAAGAATGGGAAAATCAAAGATGGGAGGAGCCACAAGGATTTGATCAACCCTCTTGGCAACAACCTCCACCAACATACTATGACCAAGAGCCATTCCAAGAGGCATACCAGGACATGAAGCACGGAAAATTGTCCTTTAACAAATCTCCCTCGGCAAGTATACCGAATTGTCGTCAAGTAAAAACTTACAATAGAGTGAGGTCGAATCCCACAGGGATTGATTGGTCAAGCAACTTTAATTGGAAGAATGTTCTAGTTGAGCTAAGCATAAATTGGGTTGAGAATTGCAGGAAATTAAATGGCGGGAAAGTAAATTGCAGAAAATAAATGACAAAAGGTAAATTGCAGAATCTTAAATGAGGAGTTTAGCATGAAAGTAAATAGCAGAAAGTAAAGAGAATGGGTAAGATCAGAAATGGGGAGTTCGTTAGGCTTAGAAGATGTTGCATTCTCCGGATCAAGTTCATTTTCATCTCTTCCTCAATCAATGCATTCATTGATCTCCTTGGCAATCTTAAGTGATTGAATTCCAATTTCTTGGTAATTTAATCTCTCAAGTCTTGATCAATAGCCAATTTCTTGGTCTAATTGCTCATGAGAAGAGATGAAGTGTGGTCACTGATTATACCACATGTATTCCCAAATCAAAATATTGGTAGGATTATATGTCACTATATCCATCCAAACCCCAATTTGGTCCAACATGAGAAAGCATTTCTAGCATGATCTCTTCATTCTTCTTCCAAGGTTTCGAAGAGATCCAAGTATAAATAGCTTCTTTTCCAAGACAACTACCCAATTGGATGAAGATTGAAAGCTTTCTAGTAAAATCAAGAGAAAAGAAAGAAGAAGAATAATGAAAACTATTATTGATCCATCAAATTACAACAGAGCTTTCTAACCCAATGAAAGGGGTTTAGTTGTTCATAGCTCTGGGAAATGAAAGCAAAGATGGAGAGTACATTCTGAAAGTTAAACTAGAAGTGCAGAGAAAGTAAAATACAGAGAGTAATTCTAATAATGCCAAAAAGCTCCTTTTCTAATTCAAAACTACCCCTATATATACTACTCTTCTGATATTCTAGTTGGTTCTTCAAGTCTTGGATATGGGCCTTTGGATCTTGATTTTTGAAACAGTTATCCTCTTCAGTGGGCTTAGCTTTACTTGCAGAGAGAAAGTGTGAAGCAGGCAGGGACTTTAGCTTAGGACGTTAGTGGCGTTAACGTTAAGTGAAAGTGTGGGTTCGAGAATGTTAGTGACAATCACCTTTTTCACTAACGTTCCTAACCCAGGGATGATCTATGTTAACTTCAAAATTAGTGGCACCAACGTGACCACTAACGTTGCCTCTTGGTCCTTCACACACGTTATTGGGACTTACCTTTTCCAATAACGTTGAGAGTCCTCCCTTCCCCCTACGTTAGAGTTCACGTTAGTGTGGCTAACATGACCTTTAACGTAGGCTTGCCAAATCTTCGAGAACGTTAGTGACACTTACCTTTGTCACTAACGTTCCAAAACGCCCCTACTTCCCACGTTAGAGTTCACGTTAACTAGGTTAACGTGGCTTCTAACGTGGTTGTGATAGCCATCTCCAACGTTAGTGACAAAGGTGAGTGTCACTAACGTTGCCTCATCATTCTTTCCTCCACGTTCCCTTCCACATTAACTAAGTTAACGTGGGAGTTAACGTTGCTCATAGTGGCTCATTCCAACGTTAGTGATAAAGGTGGGTGTCACTAACGTTGGCGATTCTTTGCTCCCTCCACGTTAGAGTCCACGTTAACTTAGTTAACATGGCAACTAACGTGGCTCAAAGTGGCTTAGTCCAACGTTAGTGACAAAGGTGAGTGTCACTAACGTTGGCCATTCTTTTGCTTCTCCACGTTAGAGTCCACGTTAACTGAGTTAACGTGGCTCTTAACGTGGCCAATATGAGCTTCGTCCAACGTTAGTGACAAAGGTAAGTGTCATTAACGTTGGCATCATTTTCTTCTTCCACGTTAGAGTTCACGTTAACTTAGTTAACGTGACTCTTAACGTGGGCTATGATGGCTTCGAGGATGTTATTGGCGATTACTTTTCTCATTAACGTTGCAAGCTAGCTCCCTTTCCACGTTAGTGGTCACGTTAGTTAGAATTGTGGAAGTCATGTCCTTGGTTTTATGTTGGTTTCATGCATAGCAACTTAGGTTCATTCCTTCACTGGCTTTCAGACCTTTATCATGTCCTGGAATACTCACTTGATTGCACCCTATGAGACTTTTATTCATTGATCCTTTTGTGGTTTTCAGGGTTTGATTGTGCTTTTTAGACTAGGTGCTCTGTGAGGGGGCGACTCTTTAAGATAAGCTTTCAGCCAGCACTCCCAAACTAGTTGGTTCAAGGTGCTAGGTGTTAAGACACCCCTAAGGACTTACTCCCTCAAGTCTCTTTCGCCCATACATACACACCACAGGCACATGGTTTGTTTATTTTCTTTCTTGAGACCTTGGTGTCCAGCACCTCTTTGGGTTACTAAGTGTTCTGTAGCAAGGGTTACTCTTGATAGTGGACTTTCAGCTGATAATCCCGGGTTAGTTAACCCAAGTTACCAAGTGATAAGGCACCCCAAAGAGCTTATTCATCCAAGTAAATCCCTTACACAGGAGCACCACAGACACATGCCTCATGATTCAAACCCTTGGTGCTTAGTCTTATTTCTTACTCTTTTTCTTTTATTTTCCAACTTTCATTTTTCTTTTCCCCTTTTTCTTATTAGGATCTTGTTATTTAGCTAGTCTCATGGGGTGTGTTTCAAGCATATGATTCAGGACAGATAGTTGCCTTCCTACCTTATTGGTGAACCAACTTAGCTAATCTATTACCATACCATAAACTTAGGAACTTACTCCACAATATGAACTCCACTCTGGTTTTTCATAACATACATTCTCTTTTTCATAGACCTAAGCAAGGAGAATACTAAAAACAGAATTGAAAATTCTAAACTACCATGGAAGCATGTTCTATTTCATACATGATTTTCCTTATTTAAAACTTGAAAAAGATGGGACAATGAGGGAACTCCACCACCTTTTACTCTTGGGGGTGCTCATGCTCTCCTTCCTGTTTGTCCTTGATGAGGCTCAGAAGTTGGTGAATTAAAAATTATTAAAATAGTTACGTTGCAAGTATAGTCTTAACTCACCGAAAATCTGCCTATCAATTTAGAAATGTGTCATAGAGAATTTAAATTAAAAATTACTGGGAGTTAGAATCCCAGGTCGTCTCCCAACGAGTTACAGAAAAGTGTGCTATTTTATTAATCAGACGTTCCAAGAAGTTGAGTTAAGTAGAGGGAAATTAAAAAGGGGAAATTTAAATAATATGAATAAAAGCCTTGACTGGGAGTTGATTAGTTGGAATCTCTATTATTGATGGGATGATTTCAAGATTAATTTATAATTAATGGTTGTTCCGTTTAGTTATCCTTTACTAGGTAAAGGAAAATCAAACAAGTTGGAATGCTAGATCTGTTCACGAGTTGCAACCCACTTAGTTCAAAGGGATTGGTGTTAGTGATTAGATAACAATCCAATAGTTAACCCAATTACAATTTTTCTTTCAATCCTTCCAACTCAAGAGTTCCTTTCAATCAACTCCCCATCAAGTGAGGGAACTACTCACTCATTGTAAATAATAAATTCATGACACATGAAAGGGAATTAAAAGAAGACATGATTATTGGAATGGAAAAATAAATTAAAATGGAAGAAATAATCCTTGTATCAAATAATCATGAAAGTATTCAAATGACAAAATTGAACAAAGCAAAGAACATGGAAGAATAAAACCAAGTTAAGAGAACGAACTAGAATGACGAGGTCTTAATGAGGAAAAATAACTCTTCTCAATATTCCAATGCTAAGATCAATTCCCAAAATTAAAATTCTAAAACCTAGAGAGAAAAACCTAGAGGAGGAAAAACTAGATCTAAAACTGTCAACTATGTAGAATGAATGTCCTCCTCCGTTTCTGCATATTCTATGGCTCTAGTCTGCTGTTCTGGGCCGAGAACTGGGTCAAAATAAGGTCCAAAAATCGCCCCCAACGAAGTCTGCAGATTATGCAGATCGCACATGTCACGCGATCGCGTCATCCATCCGGACGCGTCATTCGCGCTTTTCCTTGCCACACGTTCGCGTCGTCCACGCTACCACGTCGCCTGAGCTTTTCCAATCTGCGCGGCCGTGTGAGCCATGCTGCCGCGTCACTGCGATTTGCTCTCCTTCGCGCGGTCGCGTGCGCCATGCGACCGCTTCACTTCTCGCTGGTTATCTCCTCAAATTCTTGTGTTCCTTCCATTTTTGCTAGCTTCCTTTCCAATCTCCAAATCATTCATGCCCTATAAAGTCTGAAACACTCAACACATAGATCACGGCATCGAATGGAATAAAGGAGAATTAAAAATACATAATTAAAGTTTCTAGGAAGCAGTTTTCAAACATGTTATAAATTCAGGAAGGGATTATAATTTCATGCTAATTTAATGAATAAGTGAGTAAGGATCATGATAAAACCACACAATTAAACACAATATAAACCATAAAATAGTGGTTTATCATTTCACATGAGTAGGTATCCAAATTTCCATTAAATTCTCATGACACATTCCCTTAACAACTTTTGTTCCGATAATTTCCCATACTTAACTAGCACACACAATTCTATCTTAAGCTAACCAAAGATTCAATTTGGGATATACAATTGTTTTTCAGCTTAAGGTTAGTAATATGGTAAAATATAGAACAAATGGGATTTAAAGGCTCAAAGTGGTTAACAAAGGTAATTGGAAAGGGTAGGCTTAATTTGGATAAGTGAGTTTAAACAAATAATGGCCTCAATCATGTGCAAGCATGTAAATATAATAAATATTGGACATATAAGATAAAACAAAATATAGATTACAATCATAGAGAAGTAAACACACAAGAATGAAATAATTATGGTTAAATAATGTAACCATGCATAAAGGCTCAAATCCTCACAGGTTGTATGTTCTTTAGCTCAAAAATCATGTTCCAAATACAACTCAAGCAAATTTATCATAAAAATTTTGAAAAATTAGTGAAATTTTGTTCCAAAGATAGAGTCTTAAAAGAATCTTATTGTCTTTTCAATCAAGTAGAACATGCATGCAACTATCCTAACCTATGCAATTTATTCTAGTCTATAAAAGAAAGAAAATCTAACTAAAATATCCTAATTATTGGTGCCAGGGAAAAGAAATTACCTCCGAAAGTCAGGTACTGACCGACCTCCCCACACTTAAGGCTTTGCACCATCCTCGGTGCCGTCTGTCAGGAACAAGGGGGGGCTGGTAGCAGTATCTCCACAATCAGGACCGTCATGGCTCCCTGTGCTGGTAAAAGAAGTGGAGTCCGGGTTATCCGACTCCCTGAAGTGTCCCTAAAGTGGCTCCTTGAGGTGTTTGAATCGGCGCTCGTTACGGCGCTCTCTCAACTTAGCTTTGTGTTCTTGCCGATCCAACCTTTTGATTATCTGCTGGAGCAATTCATCAGTTGTAGGTGCTTGTGGTGTTGAAGAAGGATTATCTTCAACTGGGGCAGTAAGAAGACTTGTAGTGGCTGCTGGAAGTCTGAGGTATTTCCCGTTAGGGACATACTGATCATCCCGTGGAAGCACGGCTTTGGTGTCCCCAGCTCTGTAGGAGACTCCGGTTGCTGAGACAAGATCTGAGACCAAGGCGGGGAAAGGTAAGTTGCCCGCAATTTGTACGTGTCCCATAGCATTCTGGATATGTCTTGAGAGATGCAGAGGTTGGTCTGTAAGGATGCACCATAGTAGAACAGCCATGTTCGCAGTGAAGGAGGACTCATGAGTGCTCAGAAAGACGTAATGGGACTTGATCTGTGCCCATACGCAAGCCTCCAAGGTAAGTGCTGAAGCCAAGATTTTCTTAGGGCGGGTACGGTGGTATCCGTAGATCCAACGGCTGCTAGGTAATGCGATAACTCTGAGAACGGAGTCCCAGTTAAATTGGTACCTCTGGTGCTTAAGTGCGGCTTCTTGGAAGGCGTCCATTCCTTCAGGAATAGGGGGAAGACTCAGGGCTTGCTGAATGGCCTCTTCTGTGATAGGGACTTGCTTCTGCCGGACATAAACAGACTGCAGGGTTGGCATGTAGAAGTTAGACTAGAACTCAACTACCCAAGAAAGATTGACCTGCCTTGGCTGTCTCCGTAGGAAACCCCATTTTCTTCGTTCAATTTGTGGCTCAACAAAGGTAGCAATATTGGACGGGAGGATAAGAAGGTATTCATTGTTATAGTTCCTTTCTGCCAGGATAGGGAACATCTGCTCACAGTAGCGATTGGAAAATCACGCAGTGTCCTTAGCTGGAAAGGCTTTCTCCTTTTCATCAACCTTTATTATCCTCTTAACTCTTTTTGTTGAGGGCTTGACTGCGGTTAATGAGGGCTCTGCCATTAATGCTCTTTTAGTGCCTCTTCTTGCTGGGGGTTTAGGAGTCGCTTTCTCCTTTCCTTTCTTGGTGGCCATCCTGAAAAGAGAGGAGGAAGTAAATTAAATTCAAATAGATATATAGCAAGGAAGAGAACAGAAAAGTGGTGATGGATGCGCATTTGGATGTAGATGACATTAACACATGCTCTCGAGTACATGTGAAAAGCCAATAATGGAAAATAGCTAGTGCATAGAAAGACAAGTGACTGCAAGGTGTTTATTGGCATGCCGGCAAAGGGCATGAGTAGCATAGACCAAGCAAGACTTTGTAACAAACCATCACGTTTGTATTGACAATTAAATTCAATTAATACAATAGTAAAGGAAAGTTGTGAAAAGCAAGCATTGAATAGTATAACAACATAGAGAAGTGCATAATGCCATTTGAGCTTTTTCACAAACACATAGCATGCATGATGAATAAGGTATAGAAAATATGAAGGTGAACATGCAAACAATCCCTTAATTAGAATAAAAAAATTGTCAAACAATTTGCAACAATTCACAAGCATATAATGAGGGATAATGACTCAAAATACATAATTAAAAATTTTCTAACACCATGTAAAAAGGAAAAGAAAAAGAAAGAAAATATGAATAATGAAAAGAAAAATAATATATAAAATAATATATAAAATGATAGAAAAGAGAAGAAGGAAGAAGAAAATAGAACCTTGGTAATGGAGGTGAGAGAGAGAGAGAGTGATAGGTGAGATTGGAAGAAGAAGGGAGAAGGAAGAAATAGGGAGGGAAAAGAAAAATTAGGATTTGGAGGAGAGAAAGATAAGATATGTGGCAATTTTTGGATGAGATGTGCGGCGCATGTGACGCAGCCGCGTAGGGCACGCGTTCGCGTGGATGCGCTTCAAGTATGGTGACGCGATCGCGTCGGTCACGCGGTCGCGTGACCCATGTTGTGCTTCTGGCGCGAGTGCAGCCTCGCACCAGCACAACTCTCTGTTCAAATTAATTTAGTTGCCAAAATTGGGGTGGCGCGATCGCGTGGGTCACGCGATCGCGTGAGTGTGCGTCCGAAAATGGATGACGCGGTCGCGTCGGCGACGCGGTCGCGTGATAAGGATTGTGCCTCCAGCACCAATCCAGCATCACTCTTGCACAATATTTCATTGTGCACCCTTTTACGTCGAAAATGTAACGACCCAATTTTGAATATGTCTAGATCATACCGGAAATTGAGCGCTACCAATTTGTCTTCCTAATTATTATCTATTATTTATCATATGAGCCTCATTCGTTGTTAAACGCGTAGTTAATTTGCGTGGTGTATTTTTTTTTTTTTTGAAAATATTTGGATTAATAGACAGAATCATTTATAATCAATTCACAAGTAATAACAGATAAAACAGTTATAAACAACCACACAAAAATACGTCACAAGTAGTTGACAACATTCGGTGATTCAGCCTTTATTAGCATATAGACTGTTAGTTAGAACACCCCTATATATAGCTAAATAATATCTATATACATATATATACATACAATATCCCAGGTCCTGACCTGTTCAAGAGGTCCCTAAGCTGGCACCTAGGCTAGCCTAGACTCTATACTCACCTAGTCCCTCTAAACTACTAAAGTGAGGGAAAGTACGTTCTAGGTCTTCAAAACTCAAGTCAAGTGGAACGTCATCAAAAGATAGAACATCATCTGCTACTCCTCTGCACGATCAGACTTTTCCACAGGACGTCTCTCTGGTACCTCATGAAGTAGCCACACAATAGGAATCTCGTACACAGGATTTAGGTTAAAGTGCGCATATGAACGGGGTGCAGATGTTGGCTGGTCTCACAGTATATACATATAATCAGAGAACGATATTCACCCTAGACTAAGAAGACTATCTAGAGCAGAATCCTCTTCTTGCGAATGGTCATCAGCGAACTATGGTAAGGTACTCTTACTTCCATCTGAAGGGGGAAGGGAGAGAGAAGGGGTAAGAACTGGGGAGTTCTTAGTAGGGTCGGGGTTATTAGTTACGTTCATTTATTTGGGGTCGATTAGTAGACGAATAACATAATATAGCGAAGTAGTAAACAAAAGATAAAGATAGAAAGAGAAAGTAGAGACAACAGAAAGCAGAATACAAACAAAAGAATATAAGGAAATAAAACACAGAAATAGCATACAAGCAGACAAACATAAAGAAGTAGATCACACACAGAAAGGAATGCAACAGAGAATGATGCGCAGACAAGAATGATGCATGTCTAGCTCTAGCGCAGGCCATGAGCTCATGTGTCGGTTGGCTGCCCGCAATCCCGACATTTATCCGGTCACGAGTAATCCAGATTTCCCGGATACGATTTTCCGTTCCTAAATAAATGCGCATATAATAATAGCCGCTCATTTGAGACAGCCTTTGCTTACTGCAGGAAAATATATATATATACTCTGCTCTGCTCTGGGGAAGCGGAAAATAGCTGTAGGTAACTTAGTTTTCCTACAGAAGCTCTGGGTTGCATGAAGCAACTAATATATATAAATATCTCTTTATTATATTACTCTTCCCTTTATATCTCTTTACTCTGTTCTGGTTTCTCTTTTCTCTGTATCACTTTTAATATTTCTACTTTTACCACCCTAACTTTTGGAAATTACAAAATAACCCTCCAAACCCCAAAATATTTACTTCCTTGCCCTTTTATGGATCAAAAAGGTGTTCTTCATTGTTCTTCACCACACTCAAAGTGTTCTTCATGTTCTTCGTAAATTCTTCAAATTCTTTCTTTGTTTTTACCCGTTTTTCAGTCTTTTCAGCAACCGATTTTTACCATAATTCAAAATAAATTTCCAGCCACTATCTCACCTTAGACTTCTTGGAAATTCACGTTTCTTGGCCCTCAAGTCAAGTTAAGCATGATTCCTAAGCAAGAACATCAAGAAAACACATGTTTTGCATGGTTTTCCTTGAAAACCGAATTGAAATGGGAGGGAGACAGCCATCTCACCTTATTTCCAGCCTTGATATGTTAGATGGTTATGTAGAGGAAGAAGAGAGGATCATTTTGGTGAAATCGGAGTTTTGATTTGAGTTTTAGTTCAGAAGAAATCAAGCTTTGAAGATTAAGTGTTCATGAAAGTTTCTCTCTTTTCTCTCTTGTTATTTTCGGCCAAAATGATGAAATGAGACAGCCTTGGAGGTCTTGGGGGTGTAAGGTGATTTGTGATTGGTTGGCTTGGAGGTGGATTAAAATAATATTAAAATATCTCTGGTGTACAACTACTAAAACTAGGTGTACCGGAACACTCGTAAAAATATCTCTAAAAATTATTTTCTGAGCTACTAGCATAAATGACACTAGTAAAATATTTATTATGAGAATAGAACATGTATAATGAGGCCTTAGCATTGCTAAATTCATCAGAGAGTGCTGGTGCTAAGCTGCACCAGTAAACCGTAAACCCGGTTAAACCGATTTTTCTGTTTTTAACAAAAACAGACCAGGTAACCTTATAATGTCATTCAAGCATTTTCTAATACTAATATAATGATGATGTTATACTATTATCTCTCTCCTCTCATGAATCGAGTCCGTTTCGTCAAACAGAGACTATTTACGAAAATCAGAATTAAAACTGCCAACCGATACGGTTCAAAAACTAGGTTCTTCGCGATTGCATTATCGAGCTTGCCTCAGAGGAGGTTCTAGCTTAAGGATGACATAATGATAATTAGGATTGAGATGCTTGATGATATAGCAGAGGTGTTCCCTTTACTGATCTTCCGGAGAAATCCGTACTTTCGGAAAAGATTTCATGTATTCGAAAATCAGGGTTGTTACATTCTACCCTCCTTAAAGAAAATTTTGCCCTCAAAATTTCAGTTACCTAGGAATAAATGCGGGTAATCAGGTTTCATCTTATCTTCCAGTTCCCAAGTGTGTTCTTCCTCTCCTCTTGGTTCCCATGCTACTTTGACTAAGCAAACAACTTTGCCTCTTAGCTGCTTATCACTTCTTTCTACTATCTGAACCGGTGATGCTTGATATGTCAAATCATTTTATAACTGTACTGTCTCTAGTTGTAAAACGTGACTCTTGTCGGGAATATATTTCTTAAGTTGCGAGACATGAAAAACATCATGAAGGTTTGATAAATAAGGAGGAAGGACTATTTGATAAGCTACTAGACCAACTCTTTTAAATATTTGGAAAGGTTCTATGTATCGTGGGTTAAGCTTTTTAGTCTTAATGGCTCTACCTATTCCAATAATCGAGGTTACTTCTAGAAAGACACGGTTTCCGTCACTAAACTCTAAGGGTCTACGTCTATTATCGGCATAGCTCTTTTGACGGCCTTGTGCTGTCTGGATCTTCCGACGAATCTCCTTTATCTTCTCAGTAGTTTCTTACACTAAGTTTGGACCTAAGACACTAGCTTCCCCGTCGTCATTCCAACACAATGGTGTCTGACATCTTCTTTCGTAGAGAGCTTCGTATGGTGCCATCCCGATACTTTATTGGCAACTGTTGTTGTAGACAAATTCGACCAACAGCAAATACTTTTCCTTGCTGCTTTGGTTGTCTATCATACATAATCGTAACATGTCTTCTAACGTCTGGATTGTCTGCTCTGATTGTCCATCTATCTGAGGATGGTATGCTATACTCGTGTGCAATTCTTTTCCAATGCTTTTTGAAAAGCTCCCCAAAATCTAGTAGTAAACCTCGAAACTCGATCTGAGACAATTTACGAAGGTATCCCATGTAGTCGTACGATTTCTTGAATATATATATTCATTCCAGCCTTTCTAAAGTATAGTCAACTCGAATCGGAAGGAAGTGTGCTGACTTTGTCAACCTGTCCACAATTACCCAGATGGTATCGTGTCCTGTTGAGGTCCTTGGTAATCCCGTGACAAAATTCATAGTAATCTGCTCCCATTTCCATTGTGGTATTTCTAAGGGTTGCAAGGTTCTTGACAGCTTCTGATGTTCCACCTTCATCTTCTGGCAGGTTAAACATTTTGAGACATAATCAGCTACTTCTTTCTTTAAGCCCGACCACCAGAACATTTGTTTCAAATCTCGATACATCTTTGTCACTCCAGGATGCATAGAAAATCTACTTTGGTGAGCTTCAGCAAGAATCTTTTGTCGCAATTCTCCAGAGTTAGGCACACAAATTCTGTTCTTGTACCTCCATAGGCCACTACGATCCTATCTCACAGCTTCTTCAGCTCTGCAAGCAACGGTGACATCCAGTACAGTGCTATAGAAATTGGTCCGGCTCCAGGTACTAGATCAATGCTGAATTCTATCTCTCGCTGAGGAGGAAACTCAGGTATGTCGTCCAAGAAAACATCAGGAAATTCCTTCATCATTCAGATTCGTTCTAAGCTTAATTTACTATCATTCGAGCTATAAGGTAACTCTTACAGAATTCAGATATAAGGTGTGTGACAGAAATGGTTTAGTACATAGACTATCAGATGGAATAACAGCAGTTCTTTTAAAATAATCAAGGAAAGCATGATACTTAGATAACCAATCTAATCCTAAAATAACTTCTAAACCATATAGAGGCAAACAGATTAGATAGTGTATAAAAGTCCTGTTCCTAATAGCGAATGGTACTTGCAGGCACACTAAACTGGTCAAAGCATTTTGGGATGCAGGTGTATGGACAATCAAGTAAAAATTCAATTTAAAGAAATATAATCCTAACTCGTGAGCAATAATTAGAGAAATAAAGAATGCGATGCACCCGAATCATACAGTACAGTTAGAAATCGATTCTTGACATGAACTGAACTTGAATGAGGGCATCCGATTGCACAACATCGTCAATAGTGGTAACAAACACTCGTCCTTGTTGTTGGGTTCTGACTGGATTTCGAGTAAATCCCTTCGGACAATCCTTCGCAACGTATCCAAGTTCTCTACAAGCATAGCAGTTAGGTGATCCAAACTGGCAAGACCTGTTACTATGCTCTTTTCCGCATTGCTTACATGCAGGGTTTATGTAAGCCTGACGGGCTCGTTTACCATTGCCTTGCCTTACTTTACCTCGAGTGATAAATCCAAACTTTATAGTATTGCCAGCAGACTCATCTACCATTCCTTTTCGACAGTTTCTTGCCCGATGTCCTTCCTTATTACAGTAGTAACATAAACCTGTTCTGAACCGGCAAATCCTACTACCATGATGCTTTCCACAAGTTGGGCATACTACACCACTTTGAGCTTGGTGAGGTTGACTCTCATGTCCTTGTTCAATGTCACGGTTATTGTCACTACCATTATTGCGAGTTAAAAGGCTGACATCTCGGTGGTTTCCATTCCAACACTGGAATTGACCAATGGCTTTAAAGTTGCGACCTTGAGGGGCTAAATTTTGAACAAAGTCTCTTTGTGAATCCTCCATACGACTTGCTCGAGCTATCGCCACCTTCTTTGAACATTCTTCCACTAGTTTACTTTTATTCACTAGTTCAGCAAAATTTCATATCTCTAGCGAAACAACAGAATTCATCAGTTCTTCTCGGAGTTCTCCTTCAAACTTTAAATACTTCCATTCCTCAAAGTCTTCTGGGTTCCCTTGACAAATCTTGGAGAAACAGCACAAGTCATCGAACTTACGGGCATACTCAGCAATAGTCATATCCCCTTGTTTCAACTGCATAAACTCCATCTCCTTAGCATCTCGTGCTGCTCCCAGAAAATACTTTTTATAAAATTTGTCCCTAAAGATATCCTAAGAAATGTCATTTTTATTCTGTTGTAGCAATCACTGTATCCCCTACCACCAGTACTCAGCTTCTCCCTCGAGCATATAAGTAGCAAACTCTCGGGAATCTTTATAGAGTTTGGGCCAATAGAAGCCACATTAGAGGACCTTGGTGGCTGTTCGCTCACCTCCGAAATGGCCTCCATATTGAGATCCGTGGCAATGCCATAGGATTCTCTGTGCTTCCTCTCTGGGGACACACCTACGGATAATTCCGTCTGCACATCTCTTAAAGAGATAGGGTTCATCCCACAAGTAGTACTTTGCATCAGTAACTAATTTCTTCTTTTGTATTCTATTGTACTCCTTGGGTATGAACCTTGCAGCTTTATAGTTTGCAATATCGGCAAACCATGGTGCTTCCTGAATGGCAAATAGATGCAAATCAGGGAACGTCTCAGAGATTTCAAGAAAGGGGAGGGACGTCCCTTCCACTGGCTCTATCCGGGACAGATGATCAGCCACTTGGTTCTCTATCCCTTTTCTGTCTCTTATTTCTATATCAAACTCTTGCAGAAGTAATACCCATCTGATGAGCCTGGGTTTTGAATCCTGCTTTGTGAGTAGATATTTAAGAGCAGCATGGTCAGTATACACAATCACTTTTGATCCTACTAAGTATGATCTGAACTTGTCAATGGCGTAAACCACTGCAAGTAGTTCTTTTTCTGTGGTTGTGTAATTTTTTTGGGCATCATTTAGAATGCGACTGGCATAATAAATGACATGCAGAAGCTAGTCATGCCTCTGTCCCAATACTGCACCAATGGCATGATCACTGGCATCACACATTAACTCAAATGGCAATGTCCAGTCTGGATAGAACGGAGGTGGTTGTCAGGCACACGTTCATGGTTGAGGAAGGTGATGAATGTCACTAATCATCACCTTCATCACAGTTAAGCGCGAATGAACATCTTAGATAGGATCATCACCTTCATCCAATTTGAGTGCAGGGAGGTCAGAATCCAACAGCATTAGCAGTCCTTTTTCAGCCTGAATCAGATTTTTGCTCAGCTCCTTCAATTTCAGCCAGAAAAATACCTGAAATTACATAAAAACACACAACTCATAGTAAAGTCCAGAAATATGATTTTTTCCTAAAAACTACTAGAAATAGACTAAAAACTAACTAAAACATACTCTAAACTATATGAAATTATCCCCAAAAAGCGTATAAAATATCCGCTCATCAAGCACAAATTGGGAGACAATCATGAAACCATGCTATTTCATTGAATAAATATGGGTAAAAGGTGATAAAATCCCCTAAAATCAATACAAGATAAACCCTACAAATGGGGTTTATCAACCTCCCCACACTTAAACCAAGCATGTCCTCATGCTTAAACCAAGAGAAAGCAAAGGGATCAACATTTTTTCAATGAAATCTAACTAAATGCAATCTACCTATATGCCACTATCTACATGAATGCAATTGCTTGGTAAAAATAAATCAATTCCCAAGGAGCATATATGCACAAGAGCTAAGGACTAGCAAGTCTAATCCACAATTGAATTGAGTTATTAAATATTTTTACAAACTTGCATGAAAAGAGATGATCATAGGTGAAAACATGTAATTGAGCATCAAACCCTCACCGAATATGTTTGCACTCTATTTGCTCAAGTGTTTAGGATTGATTCTCTCAATTCTCCCCTAATCATGCTTTCCAAGATTTATTTTTCTTCTAACAATCAACATTTATTTCATGCATGCATACAAGTATCATGAGGTCTTTTCATTGGTTATAATGGGGCTAGGGTCAAGGTAGGATGCATATATGGTTAAGTGAGCTTGAAATTTGAATCTTTGATAAGTTTAGACTTCCCACCTAAACCTATGACATCCTATACAATTCAAAAGCTAACCTAACTACCCATTTTTCTCACTTTTTTTCAACATACTCATGCATTTCCTTTTCTTGATCACAACACTATGCATTGATTCTTATTGACTTTACTTTGGGGCATTTTTGTCCCCTTTTATTTTTTTTATTTCTTTCTTTCTCTTTTTCTTTCTTTTTTTTATTTTATTTCATTTTATTTTTTTTATTTTTCTCATTTTTTCTTTGTACAAGAACATCAATGCATAAGGCTTTACATGCATTACACATGAGCACGTACCCAATTCCCAATATTTTCAACAGAAATACAACACAAACCTTTTTATCCTACCAATGTTCCCAAATGTCCCCAAACTTGAATAATGAACACTCTCACTAGCCTAAGCTAATCAAAGATCCAAACTAGGGACTTTTATTAGTTTTTGCTTTAGGCTTGTAATGTGCTAAAATAAAGAACAATTGGGTTATGCGTAGGCTCAAAGTTGGCTAACAATGGAAGATAAAAGGTAAGGCTATTTGGGTAAGTGAGCTACATGAAATGATGGCCTCGATCACATAAATGCATGAATACACAAAATAATGGACATAAAGAATCAAACAAATCAAAGATCACAATCATAGGAAGAGAATAATGCACACAAGAAGGAAAGATAAGTGGTTATAAGATGTAACCACACCATTAGGCTCAAATCTCACAAGCTTGTGTTCTTAGCTCAAAAATCATGTTCCACAATATATATATATATGATTCAAGCAAGTTCAATGAAAAGTTTTCACTCAAATCAATTGAGGTACCCTATAGATAGAAATCTTGAAAAATTTCATTATTTTGACTAATCTTATTGTGTATATATATGCGAAAATAAGAAAATGCAAGTAAAAATCCTAAAAACCTAGAATGGAATGCAAAAGTGTTGAGATTAGAAACTTGTCACCCAAAATCGCCGACCGGTCAGATGACCTCCCCACACTTAAAAGTTTGCACCATCCTCGGTGCATTCAAAGACGAGCAAGGGGGTACGACGACTCTTCGGATTGCCACCTTCAACTGGTAGGTCAACCGGTGCTGCGTGTTCTTTATCTTGCTTCCGTTTTTGCTTGTGATGTATTAATCATGAAAAATAGAAAATAACATCATAAGATAAGAAAATACAAAGCAAGGAAGCATACATTGTTGGAATGAGGTAATAATCACTAGAATTGAGTGAGTGAATTAGTGTGGCATTCATGAAAATAGGGGCGTGAGTTCTAAATTAGGCGCCTTTTAGAACACACTAGCATAAAAAGCGATGTCACAAAAGAAGCATGCACATCACTCATCCTAGTGTGCTTGAAATGCCTTAAGTGAACTTGTAAGGTAAAACAAGCATTAAAGAAGAATGAAAGCATTCAAGCTATAAGCATATGGATGCATATGATCATGAAACACAATGCATTGAAGTAAATGCTCAACATCCAAAATCAAGAGATTTCCTAATCAAAGAATAGGGTTCAAATCACATGGTGGCCAAATCATGCAATTCAAGAAGAGTTACAAGCTCGAAGGCAATTCTCATCACTTGGTATTCTCAAAAGGTAAGCATGAAAAACTCAAAACCAAGTAGCAAAATATAACCTCAACAATAGAATCCAACAAAGATTATAAACATAATGATGTTAAGAAAACATCCCTTTTTAATACTCAGCAGCAATTAATGGTAAACAAGAATAACAATCCAACACTTACAATGAAAAGGAGAAAATGAAATGAAAACTAACTAAAACTAACTAATCAACAAACTAACTAACTAATTAGTTAACTAAAATAAATAGTTATCAATGGTGTTTGGGAGTGTTGGATGAGGGGTAGAAGAAGGGAAGAAGCAAGGAGAAGGAAAGAAATGGAAAGAGGAGAAGAAAAGAGATGTGTTGAAGGAAGGACATACGCGCGTACGGGCGCATGGCGCGCACGCGCGGATTGTGGTGCAACGGACGCGACTCGTACGTGCACATGGCGCGTCCGCGTCGATGGCTTATTTCGAGAGTGGCGCGTACACGTCATGTGCGCGTACGCGCGAGTCGGTTTATGCGAAAGGCACAATACACGCGCAACGTTCGCACAACTCTTAGTTTTTTGGCTTGGGGGTAGAATTTCGCAATCCACGCGTACGCGTACATGGCGCGTCCACGTGGGTGGGCGAAAATGCTTGATGCACGCGTACGCGCGCAGTGCGCATACCTGCGGATGGTGCTTTGTTTTTCAAAATTTTTTTCTATGTTTTTGCACCAATCCAAGCATTCCAAACCTCCAAAAAGCTACCAAAACACCATAAAACCTTATTTAACATACTAAACTATCAATTATACTCAACAAATCAACCAAAAACATGAATTTAAACTAATTACCAATATGTACAAAAAGAGAAAATGAAAAGATGTTACCATGGTGGGGTGTCTCCCACCTAGCACTTTTGTTTATTGTCCTTAAGTTAGACTTATAGGGAGCTCCTCTCAAGGTGGCTTGTGCTTGAAGCTATCTTGGAACTCCCACCAATTCTTGGTTCTCCATTGTGCCCCGAGATTTCTTATGGATTGAGCCAAGTGTTGATGGAGTTCTTCACAAGCTCGGGGCTCCTAAAGTTGATCCTCTTCTTGTAATCTGGGGTCCCACACTTTATTTTCACACCCGTCTTGAAGTTGATCATCATTGTTAGTCCATCCGGGTGGTATGGCCTTAGAATTCTCATATAAGCAACCAAACATTCTCCTAGACCTAAGCGATCTAACTCTATACCACCCCTTACAATGCCAACCACTAACCATCTCCCTCTTGCTCTTAAAGCCACATATATTTCTAAGTTGACCATCTGTCTTAAGCAAACCATATTCAAGGGGAATAATAAAGCTTAGGTGTAAGGAATTTACCCACTTGAATGAAAGAATGGATGGTGATGGCTTGGGGAGAGGTATCTCCAATATCCTTACAAGCTCTACTCCCTTGTGATCTTCCTTGTTTGCCTCCACCTCTTCAAAAACTTCTTCACTTTCAATCCTTTGTTCAACATTTTCATCCAACTCTTCTCCATCACTCAAATCATAAATGGGAGGTTGAGAGAAATCTACCTCCACATTGCTTTCTACCTCATTGGGAGAAGGTTCGTCAAATTCAAAGGATTCACCACCAAGAGGGTTGGATGCATAATCTTCATCACCAAGGGAACTCAATTCTTGCTCCATTCCTTCTAAGTCTTTATTCAATAATTGTTTTGGAGGTTGTGTACTCTCCTCCTTAACATCAAATTCAATCTTCTTGGAGAGGTTCTCTTCAGCTCTAGGTTCCCAAGGAGGTTCCGCATCTCCTAGGTCTTCAACCACTTATTCCTCTTCTTCAATGATCACAGGCTCCTCCAATTGTTCTAACACTACATAGCATTCCTCCTTCTCCACCGGATTTTCCAATCTCTCCTTCATGCTATGCTTTTCAATTAACTCTCCACATGTGACCGTGGGAGTGCCTTGAGTGCTCAAGCATTGGGAGGCTAAAATGCTTACTACCTTGGTCAAAGTAGCCACAAATTCTAGTATCTTGGTGCGCAGAAATTGTGATTACACTTTGATTATGTAAAATTCATTGCTCTTTCTTTCCCTGGCCATGGCACCAAAAACATGATGCCAATACCATGGTTCACAACTTCGCACAACTAACCAGCAAGTGCACTGGGTCGTCCAAGTAATACCTTACATGAGTAAGGGTCGAATCCCACGGAGATTGTTGGTATGAAGCAAGCTATGGTCACCTTGTAAATCTTAGTCAGGCGGATATAAAATAGTAATGGGGTTTTCGAAATTAATTAATAAAATAAGGATAGAAATACTTATGTAAATTATTGGTGAGAATTTCAGATAAGCGTGTAGAGATGTTTCGTTCCTCTGAACCTCTGCTTTCCTGCTGTCTTCATCCAATCAATCTTACTCCTTTCTATGGCTGGCTTTATGTAAAGATGTCACCGGTGCCAATGGCTAATCGTCTGGAGGCATCACCCTTATCGTTGGTTGCATCCTATTCCTCTCTGTGAAAATGGTCCGATGCACTGTCACTGCATGGCTAATCATCTTGGAGGTTCTCGATCATACTGGAATAGGATTTACTATCCTTTTGCGTCTGTCACTACGCCCAGCACTCACGAGTTTTGAGTACGACACAGTCATTCAATCATTGAATCCTACTCGGAATACCACAGACAAGGTTTAGACTTTCCGGACTCTCATGAATGCCGCCATCAATCTAGCTTATACCACGAAGATTCTGATTAAGAGATCTAAGAGATACTCATTCAATCTAATGTAGAACGGAAGTGGTTGTCAGGCACGCGTTCATAGGGAATGATGATGATTGTCACGTTCATCACATTCAGGTTAAAGAGCGAATGAATATCTTAGAAGCGGAATAAGTTGAATTGAATAGAAAAATAGTAGTACTTTCAATTAATCTTTGAGGAACAGCAGAGCTCCACACCTTAATCTATGGAGTGTAGAAACTCTACCGTATGAAAATACATAAGTGAATAAAGGGTAAGCATGGCCGAATGGCCAGCCTCCCATGGAGGTCTAGAGATCTAAAAATGATCAAAAGATGATTCCAAAGATGTCTAATACAATAGTAAAAGGTCCTATTTATAATAAACTAGCTACTAGGGTTTACAGAAGTAAGTAATTGATGCATAAATCCACTTCCGGGGCCCACTTGGTGTGTTCTTGGTCTGAGCTTGAAGTCTACACGTGGAGAGGTCATTCTTGGAGTTGAACGCCAGCTTTTGTACCAGTTTGGGCGTTGAACTCCACTTTGCAGCTTATTTCTAGCGCTGGACGCCAGAATTGGGCAGAGAGCTGGCGTTGAACGCCAGTTTGCGTCGTTTAAATTTAGGCAAAGTATGGACTATTATATATTTCTAGAAAGCTCTGGATGTCCACTTTCCAACGCAATTGGAAGCGCGCCATTTTGAGTTCTGTAGCTCCAGAAAATTTATTCTGAGTGCAGGGAGGTCAGAATCCAACAGCATCAGCAGTCCTTCTTCAACCTCTGAATCTGATTTTGGCTCAAGTCCCTCAATTTCAGCCAGAAAATACCTGAAATCACAGAAAAACACACAAACTCATAGTAAAGTCTAGAAATGTGGATATAACATAAAAACTAATGAAAACATCCCTAAAAGTAACTAGATCCTACTAAAAACATACTAAAAACAATGCCAAAAAGCGTATAAATTATCCGCTCACTGGCTTTTTCTGCTTGCTTTTTCTTTATTTTTGTTTTTTGCCTATTTTTTTTTCTTTTTTTTTTCTGCAAGCTTTGTCTTTTGCTGCTTTTTCTTGCTTCAAGAATCATTTTTTTGGTTTTTCAGATTATCAAATAACATGTCTCCTAGTCATCATTCTTTCAAGAGCTAACATATTTAACATTCTTAAACAACAACTTCAAAAGACATATGCACTGTTCAAGCATACATTC
>NC_029794.2:53226974-53227198 GCF_000816755.2 Arachis ipaensis
CCTTAATTGTCCCATGTTGGAACTTAATTCTCCTAGGGAAGTGTTGATTTGCTCCCAATAGTTTTGTGGAGGAAAATGCATTTGAGGTATTTCCGGGATCTCATGGTGATGAGCTTCCTGCGCCTCTTGAGCTCCATGAATGTGCTCTCTTGCTTGCTCCATCTTTTTCTTAGTGATGGGCTTCTCTTCCTCAATGTGAATGTCTCCTTCTATGAAAGCTCCAG
>NC_029794.2:53227205-53260675 GCF_000816755.2 Arachis ipaensis
GCTAACCTCACATTTTCCGGACTAAAATCCAAGTATTTCCCCCGAACCATTGTAATATAGTTCTTTGGATCCGGGTTCTTACTTTGATCATGGTTCTTGGTGATCCATGCATTGGCATAGAACTCTTGAACCATTAGGATGCTAACTTGTTGGATGGGATTTGTTAGAACTTCCCAACCTCTTCTTTGAATTTCATGTCGGATCTCCGGATACTCATTTCTCTTGAGTTTGAAAGGGACCTCAGGGATCACCTTCTTCTTGGCCAATACATCATAGAAGTGGTCTTGATGAGCTTTGGAGATGAATCTTTCCATCTCCCATGACTCGGAGGTGGAAGTTTTTGTCTTCCCTTTCCCTTTTCTAGAGGATTCTCCGGTCTTAGGTGCCATCAATGGTAATGGAAAAACAAAAAGCTTATGCTTTACCACACCAAACTTAGAATATTGCTTGCCCTCGAGCAAGAGAAGAAAGAATAGATGAAGAAGAAGAAGAAAATATGGAGAAGATGGGGGAGGTGTGTTTCGGCCAAGAAGAGAAGAGAGGGTTGTGTTGTGTGAAAATGAAGAAGAATGGAAGGCTCTTTATAGGGAAGGGAGGGGGGGTTAAGTTCGGCCATTTAGGGTGGGTTTGGGTGGGAAATTGATTTTGAATTTTGAAGGTAGGTGGATTTTATGAGGTAGGTTTATGGGGAAGAGTGGATGGATGTGAGCGGTGAAGGGTTAATAGGGAAGAGAGATGGAGGTGATAGGTGAAGGGTTTTGGGGAAGAGTGTTTATTGGGAATGGAGGATGATTGAGAAGGGAGAAGAGAGTGAGTAGAGGTAGGTGGGGATCCTGTGGGGTCCACAGATCCTGAGATGATCTTGTGGGATCCACAGATCCTGAGGTGTTCAAGGATTTACAATCTTGCACCAAATTAGGCATGTAAAATGCCCTTGCACATAACTCTGGGCGTTCAGCGCCAGGTTGGTGCCCATTTTGGGCGTTCAATGCCCATTTGTTGCCCATTTCTGGCGTTGAACGCCAGAACCATGCTTGTTCTGGGCGTTCAGCGCCAGCTCCTCTCCAGGGTGCAATTCTGGCGTTCAGCGCCCAGATGATGCCCATTTTGGGCGTTCAGCGCCAGAACCATGCTCTGTTCTGGCGTTGAACGCCAGGCAGGTGCTTTTCTCCAGGGTGTGATTTTTCTTCTGCTATTTTCGATTCCGTTTTCAATTTTTATATTTATTTTGTGACTCCACATGATCATGAACCTATAAAGACATATAACTAAGAAAAATATAGTTAGATAAATAAAAATTGGGTTGCCTCCTAACAAGCGCTTCTTTAATGTCAATAGCTTGACAGTGGGCTCTCATGGAGCCTCACAGATGTTCAGAGCATTGTTGAGACTCTCCAACACCAAACTAAGAGTTTGGATATGGGAGTTCAACACCAAACTTAGAGTTTGGTTGTGGCCTCCCAACACCAAACTTAGAGTTTGACTGTGGGGGCTTTGTTTGACTCTGCTTTGAGAGAAGCTTTTTCTGCTTCCTCCCCATGGATGCAAAGAGAGATCCTTGAGTTGTAAACATAAGGTTATCCTTATTTATTTGAAGGATTAATTCTCCTCTGTCCACGTCAATCACAGCTCTTGTTGTGGCTAGGAAAGGTCTTCCTAGGATGATGGATTCATCCTCTTCCTTTCCAGTATCCAAGACTATGAAATCAGTAGGGATGTAAAGGCCTTCAACCTTTACTAACACATCCTCTACTTGTCCATAAGCTACTTAGCTAAGAAAGCCGTGACCAGCTTATCCCAAGAGTTCAGGCTGTCTTTGGGTTGAGAGTCCAACCACACTCTAGCTCTGTCTCTTACAGCAAAAGGGAAAGCATGAGCCTGTAGACTTCAGGATCTACTCTATTAGTCTTAACAGTATCACAGATCTGCAAGAATTCAGTTAAGAACTAAAAAGAAAAGAAGAGGAATCCTCTATGTTACAGTAAAGAGGTTCCTTATTGTTAGTAGAAAAAGAAAAGGAATAGGGGTGAAGAAGAATGAAGAATCCAAACACAAGGGTAAGGATAGGAGCAGTGAATTGAGATGAGGAGATGTTAGTAGATAAATAAATAAATAGAATAAGATGGAAGAGGGAGAATTTTCGAAAATAATTTTTGAAAAAGAGTTAGTGATTTTTGAAAATAGTTTTTGATAAAGGTTAGTAATTTTCGAAAATTAAAATCCAAAATTAAAATAATTAGTTAATTAAAAAGAAGTTTTGAAAAAGAGAGGGAGATATTTTCGAAAATTAGAGAGAGAGAGAGTTAGTTAGGTAGTTTTGAAAAAGATAAGAGACAAACAAAAACTTAGTTAGTTAGTTGAAACAATTTTGAAAATCAATTTTGAAAAGATAAGAAGATAGGAAGTTAGAAAAGATATTTTGAAATCAAATTTTTGAAAAAGATAAGATAAGAAGATATTTTTGAAAAGATATGATTGAAATTATTTTTGAAAAAGATTTGATTTTTAAAATCACAATTAATGACTTGATTCACAAGAAATCACAAGATATGATTCTAGAACTTAAAGTTTGAATCTTTCTTAACAAGCAAGTAACAAACTTGAAATTTTTGAATCAAAACATTAATTGATGATGTTATTTTCGAAATTTAGGTGATAAAGATAAGAAAAAGATTTTTGAAAAATATTTTCTAAAATTTTCGAAAATAACTAAAAAAAATGAAAAAGATTTGATTTTTGAAAAAGATTTTGAAAAAGATAAAATTTTTAAACTGAAAATTTGATTTGACTTATAAAAACAATTAAATTTTTTAAAATTTTTGAAAAAGTCAACTCAAATTTTCAAATTTTTAAGAGAGAAAAAGAGGAAGATATTTTTTTGATTTTTGAATTTTTAATGATGAGAGAGAAAAACACTAAAAATGCTCAATGCATGGAATTTTTAGATCAAAACAATGAATGCATGCAAGAATGCTATGAATGTCAAGATGAACACCAAGAACACTATGAAGATCATGATGAACATCAAGAACACATTTTTGAAAAATTTTTAATGCAAAGAAAACATGCAAGACACCAAACTTAGAATTCTTTAATGCTTAGACACTAAGAATTCAAGAATGCATATGAAAAACAAGAAAAGACACAACATGCAAATGCAAAGATCAAACAAGAAGACTTACCAAGAACAACTTGAAGATCATGAAGAACATTATGAATGCATGAATTTTCGAAAAATGCAATATGAATATGCAATTAACACCAAACTTATAACATGACACATGACTCAAACAAGAAACACAAAATATTTTTGATTTTTATGATTTTATGAATTTTTTTTTGTATTTTCTTTTAATTTTTTTGAAAATCATTTTGAAAAATAAAAATAAGGATTCCAAAATTTTTAATATGAATTCCAGGAATCTTATGCTCTTTAGTCTAAAGCTCCAATCAAAGGGTCAGGCATGGCTTAATAGCCAGCCAAGCTTTAGTATGTAAATTACATCCATTGAGGTGATTAGTTAAAGACCAATCCCAAAGCAGTTTGGGTATGGCTTTACAGCCAGATAGGATTCAACATGTTTCATGAAACACTAGAATTCATTCTTAAAAATTCTGAAGAAGAAATAATATTTTTGAAAACATTTTTATTTTTTTTTTTGAAAACAAAGGAGAAATTTTTGAAAGATTTTTGAAAATAAAACAAAAAGAAAATTACCTAATCTGAGCAACAAGATGAACCATCAGTTGTCCAAACTCGAACAATCCCCGGCAACGGTGCCAAAAGCTTGGTGCGCAGAAATTGTGATTACACTTTGATTATGTAAAATTCATTGCACTTTCTTTCCCTGGCAATGGCACCAAAAACATGATGCCAATACCATGGTTCACAACTTCGTACAACTAACCAGCAAGTGCACTGGGTCGTCCAAGTAATACCTTACGTGAGTAAGGGTCGAATCCCACGGAGATTCTTGGTATGAAGCAAGCTATGGTCACCTTGTAAATCTCAGTCAGGCGGATATAAAATAGTAATGGGGTTTTCGAAATTAATTAATAAAATAAGGATAGAAATACTTATGTAAATCATTGGTGAGAATTTCAGATAAGCGTGTAGAGATGCTTTCGTTCCTCTGAACCTCTGCTTTCCTGCTGTCTTCATCCAATCAATCTTACTCCTTTCTATGGACGAGTTTTGAGTACGTCACAGTCATTCAATCATTGAATCCTACTCGGAATACCACAGACAAGGTTTAGACTTTCCGGACTCTCATGAATGCCGCCATCAATCTAGCTTATACCACGAAGATTCTAATTAAGAGATCTAAGAGATACTCATTCAATCTAATGTAGAACGGAAGTGGTTGTCAGGCACGCGTTCATAGGGAATGATGATGATTGTCACATTCATCACATTCAGGTTGAAGAGCGAATGAATATCTTAGAAGCGGAATAAGTTGAATTGAATAGAAAAACAGTAGTACTTTGCATTAATCTTTGAGGAACAGCAGAGCTCCACACCTTAATCTTTGGAGTGTAGAAACTCTACCGTATGAAAATACATAAGTGAATAAAGGGTAAGCATGGCCGAATGGCCAGCCTCCCATGGAGGTCTAGAGATCTAAAAATGATCAAAAGATGATTCCAAAGATGTCTAACACAATAGTAAAAGGTCCTATTTATAATAAACTAGCTACTAGGGTTTACAGAAGTAAGTAATTGATGCATAAATCCACTTCCGGGGCCCACTTGGTGTGTGCTTGGGCTGAGCTTGAAGTCTACACGTGGAGAGGTCATTCTTGGAGTTGAACGCCAGCTTTTGTGCCAGTTTGGGCGTTGAACTCCACTTTGCAGCTTGTTTCTGGCGCTGGACGCCAGAATTAGGCAGAGAGCTGGCGTTGAACGCCAGTTTACATCATCTAAACTTGGGCAAAGTATAGACTATTATATATTGCTGGAAAGCCCTAGATGTGTACTTTCCAACGCAATTGGAAGCGCGCCATTTTGAGTTCTGTAGCTCCAGAAAATTCATTTTGAGTACAGGGAGGTCAGAATCCAACAGCATCAGCAGTCCTTCTTCAACCTCTGAATCTGATTTTGGCTCAAGTCCCTCAATTTCAGCCAGAAAATACCTGAAATCACAGAAAAACACACAAACTCATAGTAAAGTCAAGAAATGTGGATTTAACATAAAAACTAATGAAAACATCCCTAAAAGTAACTAGATCCTACTAAAAACATACTAAAAACAATGCCAAAAAGCGTATAAATTATCCGCTCATCATATCTCCCTTTGCATTTCTCCTCGCCCTTGAAGTATAAGGCTAAGGGTTTTATCCATTGAGGATTGGGGTGAATAAGAGGGTTCAATGTCTTGGAGAAAGGGTTCATGATAGGAAGGTGGTTCTTCTTGGTAAGGGTGTAGTGGTGTGTATTGAGGTGGTTCTTGGGAGTAGTGATCTTGGAATGGTGGTTCCATGTGTGGCTCATATGGTTCAAAAGGTAGTTGGTGTGGTAGATATGGATTAGGGTCATATGGAGGTGTTTGGTGAAAAGAGGCTTGTGAGTATGGTTGAGGTTCATGTTGAGGATATGGCTCATAGGCATATGGTGGTGGTTCTTGAAAGTCACAAGGAGATTTACCATAGCCATTGGATTGATGTGCATTATAGAATGGCTCTTGTTCATAGTCTAGTGGTGGAGGTTGTTGCCAATAGGATTGATCATATGCATATGGCTCCTCCCACCTTTGATTGTCCCATCCATGATACACATCCTCATTGTAGCCCTCATTTCCTACAACATAGTTAGAACCAAACTCATAGCCAAAGTGAGAATTCATGGTAAAAGAGAAAATAAGAACAAAAGCTAATAAGAAAGAATGAAACAAAGTCCTAAAACTAGCAAAAACTAACAAGCAATCCAAAAAAAAAGCAATTCACCATATTCACATATATACAATAACCAATAACATAACACCATTGCAATTCCCCGGCAACGGCGCCATTTTGATGATTGGACTCTTCTGTGATCTAGAATTTCACTAATGAATTCTCGTTGCAAGTATAGTTCCTAAACCAACAATAATCCTTTCATACAAAAGATTGTTTGTCACTAAAACAAACCCTTAAATTTATAAACCGAAGTATTAAACCTCGGGTCGTTCTCCCTAGGAATTGCAATAAAGTGTCATTGTTATTGGTTATGAGGTATGTTTGGGGTTTTTTGATAAGAGGCATGAAATGTAAATGACAATGAAAATAAACTAACAACTACAAAGGTCTTGGCGAAGGTTGGTGGTCAAGGATCTCTATCCTTATCACTAACCACAACATGAGAATTGGCAAGGATCAACCCTATTAAGTCATCCTCTAACTAATAAAGAAAAGTCAAATGAGCTATGTCAATCCAAGTCCATAAGTCCTAGTTCTCCACCAATTCAATTAGTGAGATCTAGAGTTAATGGCTCCCAATTGTCAATCACTTGGACATTAGTAACTCAAGAGTTCCTAAGTTACCTCCCCAAGCCAAGAGCATTAAAATCTACTCTAACATCTTTGCAAGCATTTTGACAAACAGTTGGAAGGAAAAAGAATAAAGCATAGTAAATCAACAACAAGAGTAAAATCTAACAACAACTAATTGCAAAGAATTAACAATAACAATTAAAAGAAGCACAATTATTATGAATTACCTCAACTTGAATTGAAAGAAAAGAGAAGGAACAAGAGTAGATCTACAACAAAATATAGAAGCAACATAAAGGAAGTTACAACAAAAGAATAGAAGATGATGATTGCAACAACAAAGAATTAAGAAGCAAAAGTAGAGGGAAGCATGAATGAAAACCTAGATCTAAGAACTAATCCTAATCCTAGAGAGAAGTGAGAGCTTCTCTCTCTAAAAACTAACTAAAACTAATCCTAATGTGTGTAAATGATGCTAAGTTGTTGATTCCCTTCAATCCTTGGTCCTTTAAATGCATTTTGGCACCAAAGTTGGTTGCAAATTGGGCCCCACAGCTCTCAGAAATTGCTGAGCACGTTTTCTATTAAAAAATCACGTGCGCCCACCGGTGCGTACGCATACAGTGTGCGTGCGCGTCCCTTGCGTTTTCGCAATCCACGCATGCGTGTGGATGAAGATATCCAAATCTTTGGCTTTTCCATGTGTTCTCCACTTTGCATGCTTTCCACTTCACTCTTTTGATTCATTCCTAGCCTTTTCAACCTGAAATCACTTAACAAACAAATCAAGGCATCTAGTGGAATTAAGGGCGAATTGAATTTAGCTAATTAAGGACCTAGAAAGCATGTTTTCACACTTAAGCACAAATTGGGAGACAATCATGAAACCATGCTATTTCATTTAATAGATGTGGGTAAAAGGCGATAAAATCCCCTAAAATCAATACAAGATAAACCCTACAAATTGGGTTTATCAGTGGGCAGAGCCACAGCTTCACCCACTTGGACACATAATCAACTGCCACCAAGATATAAGTGTTGGAGTATGAAGGTGAAAAAGGTCCCGTGAAGTCAATATCCCACACATCAAATAACTCAATCTCAAGAATTCCCTGCTGTGGCATCTCATGGTTGGCAGGAAGATTCTTAGCTCTCTCACACCTGTCACAGTTCTTCACAAATGCTCTTGATTCCCGGAAGAGAGTTGGCCAGTAAAAACTGCTCTGAATGACCTTTGTAGCTGTCCTTTCACCACTAAAGTGACCTCTATAATCAGAGCCATGACAGTGCCAAAGAATCTGCTGTGTTTCCTCATCTGAGACACACCTCTGGATTATACCATCTGAGCATCTTCTAAAAAGATATGGTTCCTCCCAAAAGTAGTACTTTGCATCAGTCAGTATTTCTTCACTTATTGTTTACTGTACTCTTTTGGGATGAACTTCATGGCTTTGTAATTTGCAATGTCTACAAACCATGGAGCTTGCTGAATGATAAAAAGTTGCTCATCCGGAAATGTCTCAATCACAGCTGTGGGTGGTTACACTCCTTCTTCAGGTTCAATTTTGGAAAAGTGGTCAGCCACTTGATTTTCTGACCCTTTCCTATCTTTGATCTCAATATCAAACTCATGAAGGAGAAGCACCCATCTGATTAATCTTGGTTTAGAATCCTGTTTGGTTAGAAAGTACTTCAAAGCAGCATGATCAGTATAAACCATAACCTTAAAACCAATTAAATAGGACCTAAACTTATCAACAGCATACACAAAAGCTAATAATGCTTTTTCTGTAGTTGTGTAATTCTTTTGAGGATCATTCAATACACGACTAGCATAGTAAATGGCCTGCATAAGCTTGCCTTGCCTTTGTCCTAAAATAGCTCCTATAGCATAATCACTAGCATCACACATTAATTCAAATGGAAAATCCCAGTCAAGGGGAGCTATGATGGGAGCAGAGGTAAGGTTTGCTTTCAGAGTTTCAAAAGCATGCAGACATTCAGCATCAAATACAAAAGGAACATCAGCAACCAATAGGTTACTCAATGGTTTAGCAATTTTAGAAAAAATTCTTTATAAATCTTCTATAAAATCCTACATGACCCAAGAAACTCCTGACTGCCTTAACATTAGTTGGTGGTGGTAATTTTTCAATTACCTCCACCTTGGCTCTATCAACCTCAATTCCCTTGCTTGAAATCCAGTGTCCAAGAACAATACCTTCTGTGACCATAAAGTGACATTTCTCCCAATTTAAAACATGGTTTGATTCTTGATACCATTTCAAGACCAGAGATAAATGCTTAAGGCAGGATTCAAAAGAATTACCAAAAACAGAAAAATCATCCATAAATACCTCAATAAACTTTTCAACCCTATCAGAAAAAAATGAAAGCATACACCTCTGAAAAGTTGCTGAGGCATTACAGAGTCCAAATGGCATTCTCTGGTAAGCAAATACTCCAAAAGGACATGTGAATGCCGTCATCTCTTGATCTTGAGGGTCCACTGCAATTTGGTTATATCCAGAATATCCATCTAGAAAATAATAAAAATCATCACTAGCTAACCTCTCAAGCATCTGATCAATGAAAGGCAGGGGGAAGTGATTCTTCCTATTAGCAGTGTTGAGCCTCCTGTAATCAATTCACATTCTCCATCCTGTGACGGTCCTTGTAGGAATTAGCTCATTCTTGTCATTTTTGATCACTATCATCCCTCCTTTCTTGGGAACTACTGAAAAACCCCAATTTCGTGATTTATCTTATGCTTATTTTGGGAGATTTTATCACCTTTTCTCACATTTATTCAATAAAATAGCATGGTTTTGTAATTCTCCCTTGAATTATGCTTAAATGTGAAAACATGCTTTTTAGGCCCTAAAATTGGTAATTATAATTCACTTTAATTCCATTCGATGCCTTGATATATTTTTTGAGTGATTTCAGGTTCATAGGGCAAGTATTGGATGGAAGGAATGAAGAAAAAGCATGCAAAGTGGGAGAACTCATGAAGAAATGAAGGAACCGTAAAGCTGTCAAGCCTGACCTCTTCGCACTCAATCGACCATAACTTGAGCTACATAGGTCCAAACGAGGCAGTTCCAGTTGCGTTGGAAAGCTAACATCCGAGGCTTCGAAATAATATAAAATTTGTCATATGTTACTTCGCGCTCAGGGGCGCGCACGCGCCATGTACGTGTACGCGTTGATTCTACCGTGGCCCACTAAGGTGAAATCGCCCCCAGCGATTTCTGAAGCACTTTGGGCCCAACCCAACTCATTTCTAATGCTATTTCATGCAGAATTCAAGCTTGGGCAAGGGGGAGCAATTTTTTGGTAGTATAGCATCATGTAGGTTAGTTTCTAGAGAGAGAAGCTCCCTCTTCTCTCTAGAATTAGGTTAGGCTAATTTCCATCTTAGATCTAGGTTTAATTACATGTTTTCATCTTGTTCCTTTTATGATTTCTTACTCCTACTCTTTCATTCTTATAATTTGTAATGTTAATTTCTCTTTTATGTTCATGGATGCTCTTGTTGGATTTGATTTACTTTTAATGTAATTTAATGTTAGATGTTTTTTTTATTGATGATTTGAGTTATGATCTTGTTTCCTTGCAATTTGTAGTTAGTAGATTTTACTATTCTCGCACATTTTACTATGCTTTCCATTTGTACCCACCAAGTGTTTGACAAAATACTTGGTTGGGCCTTAGAGTAGATTTTTGAGCATTCTTGGGTTGGAGAGAGTAATTAGGCAATCTTGAGTCATGAAAACCCAACTCATGTTGGTGATCTAGAGTTGTTAGCTATATTGTTTCCATTGAAGCTAATCTTTTGCTAATTAAATTAGTGAGTTGATTAGGACTTTTGGATTGAGATTAGCTAGTCTTGTTAGACTTTCTCTCATGGAAGATAATATGATACCTTCTTCCAATGTTGGAGATGACATAATAAGATAAATTCTTGTTATTATTGTGGTATGATTGATTAATCTTGTTTGACTTTCTTCCTATTTGTTGAAGTTGACTAAATAAGATGAATTAATCATTGCATGACTAGGATAGAAAGCCTATGATCTCAACCCTTGCCATGAATGTCTCTCTTTATTACTTGCTTTCTTTAGTTACTTGTTTGATTTACTTTTCTTATCATTTATTTTGTTGCCCCTCTTATCAACCCAAATCCCCCTTTACACCATCATAGCCAATAATTAAACACTTTATTGCAATTCTTTGTGAGACGACCCAGAGTCCTAAATACTCCGGTTAATTTTTATTAGGGTTGTACTTGTGACAAACCAAAATTTAGTTTGATGTGAGAATTGTTTGTTGGTTTGGGGCTATACTTGCAACGTACATATTTTGTGAAATTCCTTACTGACAACAATTTTTGTGTCAAATTAATGGCGCCGTTGCCGGAGAGTTGCAATGGTGTTATATTATTGGCTATTGTGAATATGTGAATATGTTACCTTTTTGCTTATTTGCTAGTTTTTGTTAGACTTAGGACTTGTTGCTTATTTTTGTAGCTTTTGTTTTTATTTGCTATTATGAATTCTCATCACTTTGGCTATGAGTTTGGCTCAAATTATGTTGTATGGAATGGAAGCTACAATGAGGATGTGCATCAAGGATGGAACAATCAAAGATGGGAGGAGCCTCAAGGGATTGATCACCCTTCTTAGCAACAACCACCTCCGGTTTCTTATGGGTATAATTCTAATCCTAATGCATATCAGTTTAATGGATGTGGTGACCCTTATTGTGATTGTCAACAACCACCACCATATGCCTATGAACCACCTCCTCAACATAATTTTGCACCACCTTACTCACAAGCCCCTTTTCACCAAACACCTCCATATGACCCAAACCCATATCCACCATACCAACCACCTTGTGAACCATATGAACCATATGAAGAACCACCCCAATTTTACCACCAATACCCTCAAGAACCACCTCAATATGCACCAACTTCATACCCTTACCAAAATGAACCACCCTCCAACTATAATGCCTTCCCCTCAAACAATGAACCATCTCTTCCACCACCGCCCTCCGATGAAGCCTCCTTGTTGGAATTGAGAGATCTTGAATCTCGTATCTTAAGGCGACAAGAGGAGGATGAAAAGAAGTTTAAAGAGCTAGGAGCCAAGATGGTTATCCTAGTGGAAGCCGTCAGCAATATGGCCTCCTCCCGACTAAGCCTAAGCAACCAAGGCACTCCCATTGACGAATATGGAGAAGCAATGAAGAGGAAATTAAATTGGAAGGAAGCTACCAAGAGGAAGAGGTTGAAATTGAAGAAGCTCGTGAAGAGGTGGAGGTATTCAAAGAAGAGCACAAAGGAATAGAACTTACAAGACTATTGGAGACATCCCTTCCTAAGTCACCATCCAACACAACATTCAAGTGGGTAAAATTCTTATCTCTAATATTTACTTTCCCACTTGAATATGGTTTGATTGAAAATGATGGGCAACTTAGAGCTCTTTGTGGGGTTAACAACAAAAGAAAATTGAGTAGTGGGTGGAAATGCCAATCAAGGTTCCTTATGGTTGGAAGCTTAAAGTCTAAGTGCAATGGTTGGTATAGTTCTCAGCTAAAGGGGTCTAGGAAGGTGCTTTGGTGTTTACTTGAGAATTCGGATCACTTGCCACCCAAACAGAATTGTCTTGATCAACTTGAAGATGGGTGTGAAAATAAAGTGTGGGATCCCGGATCACAAGACGAGGATCAACTTTGGGAGCCCATGGGTTGTGAAGAACTCCATCAAAGCTTGGGGTTACTAACTTTGGATGATGAAGCACAATGGAAGTCCAAGCATTGGTGGATGTTCAAGTATGGATTCAAGCACAAGCCACCTTGATGAGGAGCTCCCCATAAGTCTAACTTAAGAACAATAAACAAAAGTGCTAGGTGGGAGACAACCCATCATGGTAAACTCTTTCCTTTTTCTCTTTTGTATATATATTGGTAAAACTAGTTTAATTTCATGTTTTGTTTGAGTAGTTAAGTTTGTTTGGGAGTCTAGTAGGTTAAATAAGGTTTTATGATGTTTTGGTAGCTATTTGGAGGTTTGGAATGCTTGGTTTTGTGCAAAAACGTAGAAACATTTTGAAAAACAGAGCACCACCCACGCGCACGCGCACTCCACGCGTACGCGTGAATCAAGCAATTTTGACCATCCACGCGGACGCGCCATGTATGCGTACGCGTCGACTCTCTGCCTTGCCATGCACGCGTACGCGCGCTGTCCGCGTACGCGTCGCTTCCATTTTCATCAATCCACGCTTACGCGCACATGACGCGCACGCATGGATTGCCCTGTTTCACTCACCTTCTTTTCTTCTCCTCTTTCCATTTCTTTCCTTCTTCTCTTCTCTTTACACCCTTCAATCATCATCCAACACTACCAAGCATCATGTAATACCATTTCTTTTAGTTAGTTTAACTTTTGTTTTCCATTATAAGTGTTGGATTACTAATCTTGTTTACCATTTACTGCTGCTTATTACTAATGGGATGTTAGTTTAACATCAATGTCGTTATTGTCATTGTTGGATTTCTTTGTTGAGGTTGTATTTGGTTACTTGGTTTGGAATTTTTCATGTTTAACACTTTTGAATACCAAGTACTTGTTACATTGCCTTTAAGCTTCTTAACTCTTTTGAATTGCATGTTTTGGCCACCATGCATTCATCATCCATTGTTAAGCAATTGTCTATTATCATTGCATTTTTTTAGGTGATACTTGTTTATGGTTTACCCTTATTCACATCACTTATTTCATGCATTGAGATTTAGGAATTGTGAATTTGGATCGAAAGCTTACCTAGTGACATATTTTTGAGCTTTGTAAAGCTTTGTGGGCCATGCTTGCTATGTGATTGATTTCCACTTCTATCTTCTTTTTCCTAAGTTCCATAGCATCCATGTGTTTCACCTCTATGTCACTTAGGTATTGCAACAACTTCAATATGTATCATTTATTGTTGTGTGAGTTTCATATACCATTTTGCTCACTAAGTCTACCTACACATCAATCAATGTCCATACATTATCCAATTTCACAATTGCTTGATTTTTGCTTGAATGCTTTTATAATTCTTCACTACTCATTGGGTTATTTTAGCCTACAAGTCTTTTCAAGTATCTCAAGCACACTAGAATGAGTGAAGTGCATGTTTTCTTTTGTATAATTGTGACATGATTTTTAAATGGTAGGGTGTGAGTTCTAAACCGCATGCAAATTAGGACCCACACACTTATTTTTCATTATTGTCACACCAATTCACTCACTCAATTCTAGTGATTTACCTCATTCCAACAATCCATACTTCCTTACTTGTGCATTTACTTGTCTTATTATCTCCTGTTTTCTATGTTCAGGATGAATCATCATAAGCAAAAATGGAAGTGGAAGGAAGAACACGCAGCATCGGTTGACCTACCAGCTAAAGGTAGCAACTAGAAAAGTCGTCGTACCTCCTTGTTCATCTTTGGATGCATCGAGGACGATGCAAACTTTTAAGTGTGGGGAGGTCGTCCGACCGCTCGGCATTTTTGGGTGACAAGTTTCTAATCCCAATACTTTTGCATTTTATTTTTAGGTCTTTTAGGATTTTTGGTTGCATTGCATATGTATATAATAAGTTTAGTCAAAATCATGATATTTTCCAAGGATTTTATCTATAGGGCACCCCAATTGAAAAAAAAACATTTTTTTAGAACTTGCTTGAATTATACACTTGTGGAACATGTTTTTGAGCTAAGAACACAAGCATGTGAGGTTTGAGCTTAATTATTTGGTTACATCATATATAACCATTTACTTTCATTCTTGTGTGCATTATTCTCTTCCTATGAGTGTAATCTTTGATTTTTTTAATTCTATATGTCCATTATTTTGTGTATACATGCATTTATATGATTGAGGCCATTGTTCAAATAGCTCACTTACCCATATAGCCTACCTTTTATCTTCCATTGTTAGCCAATTTTGAGCCTATGCTTAACCCATTTGTTCTTAATTGTAGCACATTACAAGCCTAAGCGAAAAATAATAAATATCCCTTAATTTGGATCTTTGATTAGCTTAGGCTAGTGAGAGTGTTATCATTTGATTTTAGGAGAGTTGGGAACATTGGGTAGAGATAAAAGTGTATTTTTGTATTTGTGTTGAGAATCTTGGGAATTGGGAACATACTCATGTATTAATCATGTGTAAACCATATGCATTGATGTTCTTGTATATATTTTAGTTTGAAAAAAAATTTGGGAAAAATAAAAAGAAAAAAAAAAATATATATATATATATAAGAAAAAAAGAGAAAATATATAGAAAAGAAAGAAAAGAAAGCAATAAGAAGGGGACAAAAATGCCCCAAAGTCAAGGTTCAATAAAAAAATCGATGCATATGTGTAGTGATCGGAAGGGAATGCATGAGTGTGTGTAAAAGTGAAGAATGGATAGCTAGGTTTGTTTAGAATTGTATAGGTTGTCATAGGTTAGGTGGGAAGTTTAAGTTGATCAAAGATTCAAATCTCTAGCTCACTTGACCATATGCATCCTACCTCGACCCTAGCCTCATTACAACCTATGGGAAAACCCTCATGATATTTGTATGCATGCATGAAATAATTGTTGATTGTTAGATGCAAAACAAATCTTGGAAAACATGATTAGGGGAGAATTGAGTGAATCAACCCCATACACTTGAGCGACTAGAGCGGATACACATCCGGTGAGGGTTCGATTGCTCAATTACATGTTTCTACCCATGATCATCTCTTTTCTTGCAAGTTTGTAAAATCTTTTTAATAATTCAATTCAATTGTGGGTTGAGTGATTGCTATTGCCTTAGCCCTTGTGTTTGTATATGTATTCTTGGAAATTGATTTATTTTGACTAAGTGGATGCATTCATATAGATAGATTGTATATAGATAGGTTACATGTAGTTAGTTTGCATTGAATAAATGTTGATGTCCGTTTACTTCTTTCTTGATTTTAGCATGAGGACATGCTTAGTTTAAGTGTGGGGAGATTTGATAAACCCCAATTTCGTGATTTATCTTATGCTTATTTTGGGGGATTTTATCACCTTTTCTCACATTTATTCAATAAAATAGCATGGTTTTGTAATTCTCCCTTGAATTATAATTAAATGTGAAAACATGCTTTTTAGATCCTAAAATTGGTAATTTTAATTCACTTTAATTCCATTCGATGCCTTGATGTATTTGTTGAGTGATTTCAGGTTCATAGGGTAAGTATTGGATGGAAGGAATGAAGAAAAAGCATGCAAAGTGGGAGAACTCATGAAGAAATGAAGGAACCGTAAAGCTGTCAAGCCTGACCTCTTCGCACTCAATCGACCATAACTTGAGCTACAGAGGTCCAAACGAGGCGGTTCTAGTTGCGTTGGAAAGCTAACATCTGGGGCTTCGAAATGATATAAAATTTGCAATATGTTACTTCGCGCTCAGGGGCGCGCACGCGCCATGTATGCGTGCGCGCCGATTCTGCCATGGCCCACTAAGGTGAAATCACCCCCAGCGATTTCTGAAGCACTTTGGGCCCAACCCAACTCATTTCTAATGCTATTTCATGCAAAATTCAAGCTTGGGCAAGGGGGGAGCAATTGTTTGGTAGTATAGCATCATGTAGGTTAGTTTCTAGAGAGAGAAGCTCCCTCTTCTCTCTAGAATTAGGTTAGGCTAATTTCCATCTTAGATCTAGGTTTAATTACATGTTTTCATCTTGTTCCTTTTATGATTTCTTACTTCTACTCTTTCATTCTTATGATTTGTAATGTTAATTTCTCTTTTATGTTCATGGATGCTCTTGTTGGATTTGATTTACTTTTAATGCAATTTAATGTTTGATGTTTCATTTATTGATGATTTGAGTTATGATCTTGTTTCCTTGCAATTTGTAGTTAGTAGATTTTACTATTCTTGCACATTTTACTATGCTTTCCATTTGTACCCACCAAGTGTTTGACAAAATGCTTGGTTGGGCCTTAGAGTAGATTTTTGAGCATTCTTGGCTTGGAGAGAGTAATTAGGCAATCTTGAGTCATGAAAACCCAACTCATGTTGGTGATCTAGAGTTGTTAGCTAATATTATTTCCATTGACGCTAATCTTTTGCTAATTAAATTAGTGAGTTGATTAAGACTTTTGGATTGAGATTAGCTAGTCTTGTTAGACTTTCTCTCATGGAAGATAATATGATACCTTCTTCCAATGTTGGAGATGACGTAATAAGATAAATTCTTGTTATTATTGTGGTATGATTGATTAATCTTGTTTGACTTTCTCCCTATTTGTTGGAGTTGACTAAATAAGATGAATTAATCATTGCATGACTAAGATAGAAAGCCTATGATCTCAACCCTTGCCATGAATGTCTCTCTTTATTACTTTCTTTCTTTAGTTACTTGTTTGATTTACTTTTCTTATCATTTATTTTGTTGCCCCTCTTATCAACCTAAATCCCCCTTTACACCATCATAGCCAATAATTAAACACTTTATTGCAATTCCTTGTGAGACGACCCAGAGTCCTAAATACTCTGGTTAATTTTTATTGGGGTTGTACTTGTGACAAACCAAAATTTAGTTTGATGTGAGAATTGTTTGTTGGTTTGGGGCTATACTTGCAACGTACATATTTTGTGAAATTCCTTACCGACAACAATTTTTGTGTCAACTACCTGCATAGGACCGACCCAAGGGCTGTCAGAAATAGGGTATATGTTCATACCCTGGGTCGAGCTGCCGACTCAGGATGTTCTACTGACAAGTCGACCGACCTCTTTAGGTCAGGACAATCCAACCTATTCTCAAAGAGCTCGGCCAAATCACCAGGAAAGTCCAAAAAGGGCCCAAATAGAGGAACACGACCCAAATCCAAAGGTAGCCCAAAGCCTACAGAGAGAAGGGCGGTTCCCTTGAGGATAAGCTGACCTCACCCAAAGATAAGATAAAATAAGATAACTAACTTATCTTATCTAAAAAGGTCACTCCATACCATTATAAATACACTGGACCACCCAGGTATAACTCATACTCTGATTCTACTAAAAAGCTGCTTAATACCCTTGCTAACTTAAGTATCGGAGTTCTTTGCAGGTACCACTACCCTCCGGTGACCAAGGATCAGCAGCGCAGCCATTCCAACAGGTTGGACACGACAGCTCCGGCTGCCACCCACCAGCCGGACACATCATCTCCGACCAGTACAGTAGATCTCGTTCGAGATCGACCTACAGTTTCAGGTAACTCTCGGAACATTGGCGCCGTTGCTGGGGAACCTGGAAGTCATCCCACCACCATGGCGGATGACCATGACGACAACCACGACTCATATCTAGAGGATAGAACGCCACACAAAAATACGGACACTGCACCAAAAGATATCCCGCAACCTGACGGAGACAAAAACTCACCAAACCCGAGAGCTTTTGAGGGACTTCAAGTTCGTTTAAAGCAACTTGAGAAAGAAGCCAAACATCAGCGAGAAGCTGACAAAGACCTATAAAGGGAGATAAGGTGACGACGGGAATTGGAGGACAAACTTCTAAAACTCAAAGCCGATCTTAAAGCCAAAGCTACTCGATCCACTCATGAGGACAGCTCTCGCAAGGATCAGGATCCATTTTCTAGGGAGATCATGAAAACTAAAATCTCTAAGGACTTTAAACTCCCGGATATGACTTTATATGATGGCACGGCAGATCCCAGCCATCATCTCAGTAACTTCAGGAGTCAAATGTACCTCACCGACGCCTCGGACGCAGTCCGCTGCGAAGCCTTCCCGACTACCTTAATCAAAACGGCGATTAAGTGGTTCGACAATCTATCCCCCAGGTCCATCTCAAGCTTCGATGACTTGGCCAAAAAGTTTCTAGCCAGATTCTCTATCCAGAAAGACAAAACCAAGCACGCCCCAAGTCTATTAGGAATCAAACAAGGAGATCGGAAAAGTCTCCGCAGCTACATAGAAAGATTCAACAAGGCATGTCTAGACATACAAAGTCTGCCCACCGAAGCAGCCATCATGGGCCTCATCAATGGCTTGCAAGAAAGGCCTTTTAGCCACTTCATATCGAAAAAGCATCCCACATCTCTAAATGAGGTACAAGAATGAGCTGAGAAGTATATCAACATGGAGGAAAACTCTCGACTAGGAGAGACCTCAAAACCTGGACTCTCCTACTCTTCCCGAGATAAGGATAAAGAATCCATGAAAAAAGATCAGGTCGGGAAAAAGATCAAAAAATACCACAATTATACCCCTCTTCGGGTATCCCTTGTGGATGTCTACAGAGAAGTATGCCATACTAAAAAGATACCTTCAGCTCGACCACTCAAAAGCAAAAAAGGAGGAGGAAACCGGGCTGAATATTGTGAATATCATCGAATCTATGGACATTCCACCAACAAATGTTTCGACCTAAAAAATATCGTAGAAAAACTCGTAAGAGAGGGAAAATTAGATCGGTATTTGGCGAGCCAAGCAGACGATCCCAGAAAAAGAAGAAGAGACGAAGATGTCGGACGGGCTGAACGACCACCTCGTACGCCCGAAAGACACGTCCATATGATACACGGAGGATTTGCAGGAGGAGGGATCTCCAAATCATCTCGCAAAAGACATCTTAAAGAAGTATATCATGTCGAGGGAAGGGAGGAAACGCCCGACATCCCCACAATTACTTTTATCAAAGAGGACGCATCCGACATCATATTGGCAAATATAAATCTCTACCGCACACTGATAGACCAAGGAAGCTCCGCCGACATCTTGTTCAAAACTGCCTTCGACAAGCTTGGCCTGGAAGAAAAAGAACTCAGAGCATATCCGAAGAGCCTGTTCGGACTGGGAGACACCCCAGTACAACCACTTGGATACATCTCACTACACACGACCTTCGGAAAAGGAAACTAGTCAAGAACACTCAAGATAGACTACATTGTAGTCGACGTGAGTTCAACCTACAATGCCTTAATAGGTTGGGCAACATTAAATCATCTCGGTGTAGTAGTCTTGACTCCACATCTATGCATGAAGTTCCCAACAACAGAAGGGATAGCTACAATAAAAGCAGATCAGAAGACGGCACGCCGCTGCTACAATGAAAGTCTAAATCTCAGAGACAGAGGAGAAGAATTCCACACAATCGAACTTGGTGGAGTTCAGAGGCGGGAAGAACTCCGCCCACAACCCGAAGGTGAAGTAGAGAAAGTCCAGATCGGAGACATCCCGGAAAAAACAACAAATATCGGTAAAATCCTAAAAGGAGATATAAAAGATTCACTCATATAGTTCTTACGAGATAACGTCGACCTTTTCTCATGGAAGGCTGCAGACATGCCAGGCATAGACCCCAAATTAATGTGCCACAAGCTAGCAGTCTACCCAAGATCTCGGCTAGTACAACAGAGACGTAGAAAGCTCGGGCCAGAATGATCCCAAGCTGTGGAAGAGCAGGTACAAGCTCTACTGGAGGTAGGATTCATAAGAGAAGTCAAGTACCCACTATGGCTAGCCAACGTCGTCTTGGTGAAAAAAGCAAATGGGAAGTGGCGGATGTGCACCGACTACACTGATCTCAACAAAGCCTGCCCAAAAGATCCTTATCCACTCCCAAGTATCGACGCTCTGGTAGATGCCTCCTCCGGATTTAAATACCTCTTGTTTATGGACGCATATTTGGGATACAATCAAATCCCGATGTATCCACCCGACCAAGAAAAAACTTCATTCTTAACCCCAAAAGCAAACTACTGCTACATCGTCATGCCTTTTGGTCTTAAAAACGCGGGAGCTACTTATCAGAGATTAATGAATAAGGTCTTTATGGATCACATCGGAAAAATCATGGAAGTCTATGTGGACGACATATTAATAAAGACACAAAGTGAAGAGACACTATTGTCCGACCTGACCCAAGTATTCGACACTATAAGAAGGCATGGCATGCGACTCAATCCTGCAAAATGCACCTTCGCAGTAGAAGCTGGCAAATTCTTGGGTTTTATGCTCACACAAAGAGGAATCGAGGCAAATCCGGATAAATGCCGGGCCATACTCGACATGAAGAGCCCGATTTATGTCAAAGAGGTACAACAACTCAACGGAAGTTTGGCAGCCTTGTCCAGATTTTTAGCCAGATCAGCAATAAGATCTCTTCCCTTCTACGCCACTCTAAGGAAAGGAAAGAAGTTTGAATGGACCACGGAGTGCGAGCAAGCCTTCCAAGATTTCAAAAGATTCCTGGGACAACCACCTATCCTAACTTGGCCACGGAAGGGAGAACCACTCATATTGTACCTCGCGGTAGGAAGTCGGGCAGTAGCCTCAGCACTAGTTCGAGAAGACGACAGTGGGCAACAACCCGTATACTTCATCGGTAAAGCATTACAAGGATTCGAGCTGAACTACCAAAAAATAGAAAAATTTGCCTATGCCCTCATACTAACATCTCAACGACTTCGTCCATACTTCAAAGCTCACACCATTAGGGTTCGGACCAACCAGCCCATAAAAGGGATTTTACAGAAAACAGACCTAGCAGGCAGAATCTTGCAATGGGCAGTCGAGCTGTCTGAATTCGACCTTCAATACGAAGCGCAGACAACCATGAAATCACAATACCTGGCCGACTTCATTGCAAAATTTACAGACACCCCAGAAATCCCAGCAGAATGGAATCTCTACGTGGACGGTTCATCAAATAAAACTGGAAGCGGCGCGGGTGTGATAATTGAAAGCGACCAAGGAACCCAAATCGAACTCTCCCTCAAATTCGGGTTCCCTGCCTCAAACAACCAAGCTGAATATAAGGCACTACTAGCTGGTTTGAAGTTGGCTAGGGAGGTTGGAGCCCAAAAGCTTATTATCTTCAGCGATTCACAAGTAGTCACTTCACAAATAGCAGGAAGCTACCAAGCCAAAGATCCCACCATGAAAAAATACTTGGACAAAACCAGAGAACAGCTCGGACATCTCGGAAAATATGAGGTCCGTCACATGCCCCGAGAACAGATTGCCCGAGCTGACGCACTTTCAAAACTAGCCAGCACCAAAGCAGGGGGCAACAATAGAAGCCTCATCCAAGAAATGCTACAGAATCCATCAATCTCGGAAGAAGAAAAAGTCCTAGCCATAACAGGTCAGGATCAAGGATCGATGACTCCCATAATTAACTACCTCAAAATAGAGACACTCCCCACAGATAAAAAGGAGGCAAAGAGGTTAAAACGGGAGGCACAATACTACACTATCATAAACAATACTTTATACAAAAGAGGAATTTCAATACCATTATTAAAATGTGTGCCGACTTCCAACACAAAGGAAGTTCTAGAAGAAGTACACAGTGGCATCTGTGGCAATCATCTTGGAGCGCAAGCACTTACCAAAAAAGTACTCCAGGCAGGATTTTATTGGCCAACTCTACAAAAAGAAGCCACAGAGTTCGTAAAGACATGTCCACCATGTCAGAAACATGCCAACTTTCACATCACCCCGCCAGAGGAACTCATCAGCGTGACCTCACCTTGGCCATTCACAAAATGGAGACTCGACCTTCTCGGACCCATCCCTCAGGGATCGGGACAAGTTAAATTCCTCATAGTAGGGGTTGACTATTTCACAAAGTGGATCAAGGCAGAACCCCTAGCTAACGTCACTGCTCAAAAAAGTCGAAAATTCCTACATAGAAACATTGTCACAAGGTTCGGGGTTCCATACTCCATCGCCACAGACAATGGCACCCAATTCACAGATGCAGGCTTCAGAACGTTAGTGGCCGACTTGAACATAAAACACCAGTTCACTTCCGTAGAACATTCCCAAGCCAACGGACAGGCCGAAGCTGCCAACAAAGTCATATTGGCTGGGCTAAAACAGAGATTACAGACATAAAGGGACCCTGGGCTGAAGAGCTCCCACAAGTCCTATGGGCATATCGAACAACGCCACATTCCACCACAAAGGAATCACCCTTCCGATTAGCGTACGGAATGGAGGCAATGATCCCAGTGGAGATTGAAGAAGGGTCACCTAGAGTGATCCACTATAATGGAGAAGCCAACTCCCAACTTCAAAGGGAAGAACTCGACCTACTTCCAAAAGTCCAAGAAAGAGCTCGGATAAGAGAAGAGGCATTAAAACATCGAATGGCTTCGAGATACGATCAAAAGGTAGTGCTGCGAGGTTTTGCTGAGAATGACCTCATCCTAATCCGAAATGATATCGGAATAACTCGACCTGGAGAAGCAAAGCTGGCAGCAAATTGGAAAGGACCCTACCGAGTCATAGAAGTACTTGGAAAGGGCTACTACAGACTGTCCGAACTCGAAGGGCTAGAGCTTCCTAGGTCATGGCACGCCTGCAACCTAAGAAGGTACTACAGTTAGAGGTGATAAAGGATCTTAGGATAAGGCGCACTCTTTTTCCTGAAAAGGTTTTTTAACGAGGTGCCAAGCCAAGATCTACAAATTGCCCGACTTAGAAGGATAAAACTCCCACATGTATATATCTGCATTTTCTTTTGAATAAAGTTTTTTAGATTCTCTACAAATTCTCAAGACGCATTAATCTGAAACGCTAAAAATTCATCGCCCGATTACAAAGCCACGAGATCGATAGAAAGTGAAAATCAAATTCACTGTCTAACCACAATAAAAGACCAAAGAAGGTGAAAACCAAATTCATCAAAAGGTCGACCAAACAGGGATTAAACCCAATTTTGACAAAATCGGCAAAGATGAAAAAGCGACAAAACAGAATAATGCAAGAAGTTATCGAAAGTGATCTATAGAAAGGACCTGACGGGGTCTTAATAAAATGGGTTGCTAAAAATAACTTAAAAGACAGGCCGACGTAAAGAAGTCGGACCAGTCGACCAACCAAAGTTATAAAAAGTCAATCCCTAGAAAGAGGCCTGGCCAGCCCTAGAAAAGAGGATTACTAGAAATAACTTCGAAGAGACCGACATGATGAAGTCGGCCTCCCACAAACAAGTTATAAGAGTAGTCTCTGAAAGAGACCTGACAAAAGTCCAAGAAAGAGGATTACTAGAAATAACTAACTTGACAAAGTCGGCCTCCCAAAAACCCTAACGTTATAAAAAGTAATTCCCAACAGAGATCTCACAAAGGTCCAAACAAAACAGGATTACTAGAAATAACTCCAGGCCAAAGCGAGGAAGCTGACATACCAGTTGGATCCAAACATCCACAACCTCAAAGGAATCAAGCCACAAGTATGAAACACAAAGGCAATCCGAAGAGGTCGAGCAACAAGGCTCCAACACTTCCAAAAAACCTAAAAAAGGTACCAAGACAGATGAAAATAGACATGATATGAAAAATATAAAGTTATAATAATAACAAGCTCAAGAGGCTACCCAAACCAGCCCCAAAAGCTTGGAAACCATTTTGATTTTCAAAATTAAGTTGCTAAACAAGCAACTAAGAAAGTGTCAAGGGCTAGCAACCACCATTTACAAAATAAAGAGTTCAAAAGCCCACAAGCCGGGATATTTACACAAATATTTAGAAATTTCATTTAAGATCTGAAGGCTTCTCGGCAGCATCAGCACGGGTTCCGTCATCCACTGTCCACTGCATCCACTGTCCCGTCATCCCTGTTTAAGATTTGGCAATCAGGTTCCGATTCGGGATGACCAACCTCAAATGAAGGAGCTGAAGAAGTCGGCACAACAGAAGCTTTGGCGGCAAGCACAGAAGGGGGTTCAACATCATCCTCATCAGGGTCGTCAAGGACGATCTGGCTGTCCTTTACAACATTGTCCAGGCTGAAGAGAGTAAGGTCAAGCTCGGGGGCAAGAACCCGAACCTGCTCCTTCAGGTTCTCATAAGCAACATTTACGCTGCCTAGAAGGTGACCCTGGAGCTCGGCATAATCAGCTCAAGCGGACTCCAACTCCTCCCTGAGACGCATCACTTCCCGGTAGGTCGTGATATAGCTATCCTTGTGCCTCAATCCCGTGTCTTCAGCTAACCTCACAGAAGCCGCCAAAGCAACAGAACTAGCCTTTTCGCCCTCCAACTCCTTCTCCAGCTTGGTCACCTTCACTTGGAGCTCCTCTTTCAAACCCTTCATTCTGTCGAACTCCCGCTTAGCCTCCTCCATAAAAGCTTTGGTAGCATGAAGGGGAAGATCTTGGGCAGTTCGGTACATGGCAGCTCCCATATGTGCCATCTTGATGCTGCTCCGAGTAATAAAGTCCAAATGGCGAAGAAGAAAGACATCATCAGTAGGGATGGTACCATAAGGACCGATCTGCTGATCGACAATCTCAACTGCATCAAATTCAGGGGTATCAAGGTTAAAAGGCTCAGTTGTCTTTTGTTTTTTCAGAGGAGGAGCACCAGAAGTAACAACAGAAGCTTGCGGAGGATCAACCAAACGAACCCGGGGAGTAGGGATCATCCTTCTCGCCCCCGGTGAGCTCGGCACAGATGGCTTCGGCGGAACTTGAGAGGACCCTTCCCCATCCGCCTTGGTCGAGATGTTCTGAGCTGCAATAGCCTTTCTCGCCTTCTTGAAAGCCTTCATCGAGTCGTTATTCTTGGCCATCTCTGAAAAATGAAAATCAACAGTTTTACAAACCAGAAAAAGAAGTAGAAAGCAAAGAAAAAACAAGAAACAAAATATATCAAGTAATACCCAATGCAGTTCGGACAAGGGATGAGTCTCCCAAAGACTTTTTAGTGTCCAGATGAGGAGGTTCCCCCCAAATGTCCTCCAAAACAGTTACAAAAGCCTACTCAATTTCATCAAGTATCTCTCACATATAACGGGATACCACTACATTCTGCTGCCAACACGAGGGAAAGGCTGGCTCATCATTTGCTTCCAGAAAAAAGGGGCGAGCTCCCTCAACTGCTCGGAACTTGAAAAAATAATTCTTGAAGTCCCTAAAGGACTCATCATACATGGCAAAAACCTTATGCCCTTGTGCAGATCTAAAAGAAACCCATGAGGCTTTCTTTTTTGAAGAAATCCTGGGCTTAGTTAAAACAAACAGATAAAGGAAAAGAGTTTGAGAAGGAGTAACGTCTAACTCTTGGCAAAGAAGCTCAAAAATCTTGATAAAGCCCCAGGAGTTCGGATGGAGCTGGGACGGAGCTACATTACACGACCACAACAAGAAGTGAAGGAAAAAGTGATGTCCAATTGGCTGAAAAAATAGTCGTAAGCATAAAAGAAAGGTCGCTCCCCCCGAATCAGAGCAGGAAAGCAAACCCTATCCTCGGAATCAGGTGCTACCAATTCAGAAATCTTTTCCTGATCTCTACTCTTACAGAGGCGGTGATGTTTCCTAAGCTCCACACAAAATTCAGCATTCACCACAGAAATACACATTAAAACAAGGGAATCCAACCAATCGGACATCCCCTCAAGAACCTTAGAATACGTCTCTATAATATTTTTGCGAGAAGACATGGCCAACTAGTCCTACAAACAACAAAAGAAGATGGATTACTAAAAAACATCTTCGGCGAAATCAAAACAACTCGGCCAGTATGATTCGGGACAGCACAAACAACAAAAGAAAACGCCAGGACCCACACCGAAGATCCAGGGGCATCCTTTGGAGGCAATCATGGAATAAGGATTCAAGAAAACCTACAAGACTAACATCCCAACAAAACCTTCATCAAAGAAAAACCCTTTCTCAAAAAGCAAGATCCCGAGAAGAAAGGAAAGTCAAAACAAAGTCATCAAAGGAGCAGCAAAGTAGCGGTTCAATCAGAAAATCAAACAACAAAATAGAGGACGTCAAAGATGCAACCTTTTCTTTCAAAAGAAACAAATGAAGCTATTACCCCAGAAAACTACAACATCAAATAGAAAGGCAACAAAACATGCAAAAACCCAAAAAACCCTCAAGCACCGGGGAAAATACCAGAAACATGCATCACAGCAATGATTACGACGCCAAAAGGTTCAAACTTTCAAGCATGAAAACGAAAAATCAAAGCTTCTAGTCGGTAACTGAAGACAAAGCTACGAAAAAAGTAAAAAGCTGAAAGTAGAACTAACCTGGAAAAAGCAAAAAGCTTCAAAGAAATTGAAGATGGAAGACGAAATCCAGAATCGCCCCTTCACAGCAAGGAAAAACACTAACAAATCACCAAGCAATGTCACAGGGAGAAACACAAAACTGCAGACTTCAGGCGAAAACAGAAAGTGAGAAGGAAAAGGGAAGTTAAGGTAACAAGATAAGAGAAACCATTTTCCTGAGTAAAAAATTCAAAATAAAGAGGCTAGAGAAAAGGGGCATTAAAAACCAATTAATTAGGGTATTAAACCCTCGCACATTCCCAAGACCAGAGCGCTAATGCAAAGCGCGTGTTTTTAGAAGAAACGAAAGAAGAAACGTTTCGCATTCAAAAAAGAAAACTCTACAAAGAAGAAGTCGACAGATGCTCGAGTTCGGCTTCACCAGAGAAGGATCAAAGTCCTAAAACTAAGACTCGACCTCAAAAAAGAAGACCGAGCTCGCTCAGGGGCACTATTCATACCCTGGGTTGAGCTGTCCGACTTGGGATGTTCTACTGACAAGTTGACCGACCTCTTCAGGTCGGGACAATCCGACCTCTTCTCAAAGAGCTCGGCCAAATCACCAGGAAAGTCCAAAAAGGGCCCAAATAGAGGAACACGACCCAAATCCAAAGGTAGCCCAAAGCCTACAGAGAGAAGGGCGGTTCCCTTGAGGATAAGCTGACCTCACCCAAAGATAAGATAAGATAAGATAACTAACTTATCTTATCTAAAAAGGTCACTCCACACCATTATAAATACACTGGACCACCCAGGTATAACTCATACTCTGATTCTACTAAAAACCTGCTTAATACCCTTGCTAACTTAAGCATCGGAGTCCCTTGTAGGTACCACCACCCTCCGATGACCAAGGATCAGCAGCGCAGCCAGTCCAACAGGTCGGACACGACAGCTCCGGCCACCACCCACCAGCCGGACACGTCATCTCCGACCAGTACAGCAGATCTCGTTCGAGATCGACCTACTGTTTCAGGTAACTCTAAGAACAGTATATAATGCCGGCTTTCCATAGTTTGATTACCTCTTTTTGGACCACCTCTTTCAAAGTTGGATTGAGTCTCCTTTGTGGTTGCACAATCGGTTTAGCAACATCTTCAAGAAGGATCTTGTGCATACACTTGGTTGGACTAATCCCCTTTAAATCACCAATGGTCCATCCAAGAGCTGTTTTATGGCTCTTGAGCACTTTAATCAGTGCCTCTTCCGTACCAGGTTTCAAGGAAGAGCTAATAATCACTGGATATGAATCATTTTTACCTAGGAACACATATTTCAAAGAAGGAGGCAAAGGCTTGAGCTCAAGCTTAGGAACTTCTCCTTCCACCTTAGGCGTGCTAGCTATGTCCTTCTGAGGTGGTGAATCATCAATCTCAAGTAATTCATACTCAAAGAGAGGGTCTAGAATATCATCAAGTATCTCAGCTTCTAGTACCTCTTGAACAAGTGGTTCAACAACATCAACTCTCATACACCCCTCAGAATCATTAGGGTATTTAATAGCTTCAAACACATTAATGACCACCTGTTCTTCATTGACCCTCATGGTTAATTCACCCATTTACACATCAATCACAGCTCTACCTGTAGCTAAAAAGGGTCTTCCAAAAATAATAGAGGACTTTTTATCCTCTTCCATGTCCAATATGACAAAATCAGTAGGAAAAATAAATAGCCTCACTTTCACAAGTAAATCCTCAACAACCCCCACAGGAATTTTAATAGAAAGATAAGCAAGTTGAAGAGAAATACGAGTGGGTTTTACCTCCTCAATATGGAGCTTTTTCATTACTGAAAGTGGCATGAGGTTGATGCTAGCTCTAAGATCATACAAAGCTCTCTGAATAGTGACATCTCCAATGGTACAAGAAATTACAAAGCTTCCTGGGTCCTGCATCTTCTCAGGAAGGTTATGTTGAATAATAGCACTGTATTCCTTTGTTAACACCACTGTCTCATTTTTCTTCCAATTCCTCTTGTTAGTCAACAATTCTTTCATGAATTTAGCATAGAGAGGCATTTTCTCTAGAGCCTCAGCAAAAGAAATGTTGATCTGAAGCTTCTTAAAGACTTCTAAAAATCTCGAAAATTGCTTGTCTTTGGAAGCCTTCTGAAGTCTCTGAGGATATGGCATTTTAAGCTTGTACTCAGGAGCCTTAGGCAATGTAGGATGAGTGTCAAGAGAGACTGGGAATGGATTATCTGCATGCCTAGGAAGGATGTGCTCTACCTCCTCTTTCTTCTCCTCTGGAGCTTCTTTTTCAACTAGCTCCTCATTGATCTTAGTCTCAGAACCAGCTACTTTACCACTTTTCAATTGAATGGCCTTACAATTTTCTCTTGGGTTCACCATTATATCACCAGGAAGTGTATTTAGAGGCCTCTCAGGTACTTGTTTGTTCAACTAGCTGATAAACCGCTATTTTACGGTTTATTTTGTATTGAATTGAGTGAATTTTATCCATTATTCTCACACTTATGCATATAAATTGCGTGTTCTATATTTTCCTTCCTAATTCTGTGATATAGTTGAAAACATGTTTCCTGGGCCTTTAAATTATCAATTTTAATTACCCTTTATTACCATTCGATGTCGTGATCTGTGTGTTAAGTGTTTTCAGACTTTATAGGGCAGGAATGGCTTAGAGGAAGGAAAGGAAACATGCAAAAGTGGAAGGAACGCAAGAAAATGAAGTTTTGAGAAGCTGGCAGCGACGCGTACGCGTGGGCAACGCGTACGCGTGACTAGCGCAGAAGGCGAGCGATGCGTACGCGTGATCCATGCGTACGCGTGATCAAGATTTTGGCCAAGCGACGCGTACACGTGACATGCGCCACGTGCAGAAATTGCAAAAACTGTTGGGGGCGATTTCTGGGCTCCATTTGGGACCAGTTCCAAGCCCGAGACACAGAATAGATGCTGCAGAGTGGGGGAATCAATCATTCATTCATACAACTTTCATTCACATAATTTTTAGATTTTAGATGTAGTTTCCTAGAGAGAGGCTCTCTCCTCTCTCTAGATTTTAGGATTCTTAGGTTTAGCTATTTTCAATTTTAGATTTCTACTTTAATTTAGTTTCTCTTCTACTCTTATTTATTCTAGCACTTTAGTTTCTCTTCTCTTGGTGATTTATTTATTTACCCACTTTAGTTTATGAATTCTCATGTTAGATTTGATTTTCTATTTAATGCAATTTGTGGTATTTCATATTTATGATTGCTTTCTTCAATTTATGTTATTGATGCTTTCAACTGGTTGTTTGGATTTTATTATCTCTTATTGCTTTTCTATGCTTTTATGTTGTGCCTTCCAAGTGTTTGATAAAATACTTGGGAGGATTTTAAGTTAGATTTTCCTATTCTTAACTTGTATTGACTAATTAGAGACTCTTGAATTATCAAAGGTCTTTTATTGATTGGTATTTGAGACTTGCTAGTTGATTTGTATTCCACTAACTCTAGTCTTTCCTTGAGAGTTGACTAGGACTTGAGGAATCAAATTAATTTATCCATTTGACTTTCCTTCATAGTTAGAGGTTGACTAAGTGGGAGCAACGGACAATTACTAACATAATTGATGATGATAATGAGGATAGAAATTCCAATTCTCAATACCTGTTAAGACTTTTCTTAATTATTAGTTTATTTTCTTATCATTTACATTCCTTGTTCAACCTTTCAAAAACCCAAAAATATACTATCTCATAACCAATAGTAGCATACTTCCCTACAATTCCTTGAGAGACGACCCGAGGTTTAAATACTTCGATTGATTTTTATTGGGTTTGTTACTTGTGACAAAAAATTTTTTGCATGAATTCATTGGGAAATTCATTGAGGAATTCTAAACCGTCAAAAATCCGTTTGTCAAAATGGCGCATTTGCAACGAGAATTCATTGAGGAATTCTAAACCGTCAAAAATTTGTTCGTCAAAATGGCGCAGTTGCCGGATGATGACAAGTCATCTTATGGTAGTTTTACAAGCATTTTTCATTAATTTTATTAGGTTTTATGCACTTTCTTGCACAATAAGTAAGTGACTGGAGTGGATTTTCATGATTATGTTGAATCAATCAAACATCATTCATTTTACACAAAATCATAGGTTTTATGCTAGAATTAATTGATTTTATAAATGATGCAAAGATCTAGTGATTTTGGTGAGACTTTGATTAGTTGTTTGGTGCCTGTAGATGAAGAAATGGTGGAAAGAGGAAATTTTGGCACACTTTTGAAGTTTGAGCATGCTTTGTACCTTAGGCCACGCTTTAAAAGTGTAGCCCATGAAAATAAAGCGTGGCGCTCAACCAAGGCCAAGCACCAAGGGAGCAAGGCCAACGTTCACTTTATTGAACGTAGCACTCCAATAGAGGAACCAAACTCGCGCATGCATGAAGCCAAGGCACAACAAGGAACGTTCAAAATTGTGAACGTAGCGCTCCAAGAGGAAGCACCAAATAGTGCAGCAAAAACCAAAGGCCAAGGGTTGCGTTGCAAGAAATGAGCGCTACGCTCACTATTGCTCCCTTTTTCGTGCCTTTCATCAAAGAGGAAGCATGCACAATGAAGAGTAGCGCTCAAGAATTCGAGCATGGCGCTCACTTTCTCGTGCTCTTGCCCAAGGAGAGCAAGGCTCTTGCCCAAGAAATTTAAGGAAGCAAAAAGCTCTGACGTTAGGATTTTTGCCAGTAAAGAATTTTGTAAAAATAGTCGCGTTGTAGATATAGTTTCTAAACGAACAGAAATCCCTTCGTACAAACGTTTTGGTTGTCACAAGTAACAAACCACTAAATAAATTGATAACCGAAGTATTCAAACCTCGGGTCGTCTTCTCAAGGAACTGCAAGGAAGTATGTTCTTATTATTGGTTATGGAGGTTGTAAATTGGGGTTTTGAGAATGAGGAGCGAATGGTTTAATTAGCAATTAAAATAAATGAAGAACAAGTAATTTAAATGGCAAGTAAAATAAATAGATGACTGTAAAAAAACTTTTGGCAAGGTATGAGAAATTGGAGGTCCTATCCTAGTTATCCTTATCAATGATGATGGGAATTGAATCTTAATTCCACTTTGTTAACCTTTGCTAAGATAAAGGAAGGTCAAGGGATTAATTGGTTTGATCTTCGGATCCTATTTATTTTCTAGGAAAAGATTTGGGATTATTGAAGTTCAGTTTAATTAACAAAGATAACAATTATCAATCATGTTTGAGTTTGATAACTCCTGAGTTACTGATTTCTTAACCAAGACCAAAAAGATAAAAGTAAATCTACTAGAATAAAAATGTCTTCAGATGGGAATAACAGCAACATAAATAAAATAAAGCAAGATTAAACTAAAATACCTCAAATAACATTAATTCAAAAGAGTAATCTGTAACATGGAAGAATTCATAAATTAAATTGCAAAAGTAAATAAAAGGAAATATTGAACCTGATAAAGAGATAATCCTGAAAGCGAATAAAATCCTAATTCTAAATCCTAATCCTAAAGAGAGGAGAGAGAGGAGAGAACCTCTCTCTAAACTAAATCTAAATCATGAAAAACTAACTAATTTGGAGACTCTCCTTGAATGGATGCATTCCCCCACTTCATAACCTCTGGTCTATGCCTTCTGGACTTGGATTTGGGCCAAAAAGGGCTTCAGAATTCACTATGAGCGTTTTCTGCAATTTCTGGTGTGTGGCCTCTGTCACGCGTCCGCGTGGGTCACGCAGTCGCGTCATTCGGAGTTTTCCTTGTCACGCGGTCGCGTCAGTCATGCGGCCGTGTCATATGTGTTCTGCTTAAGGTGCGCGGTCGCGTCAGTCATGCGGCCGCGTCGCTGCTTCTTCGCGCTTGGCATGCGGTCGCGTCGTCCATGCGATCGCGTGGATGCCAGTTTCTTCAAAAACTCTGTTTTGTGCTTTCCTTCCATTTTTGTATGTTTCCTTTCCATCCTTTAAGTTATTCCTGCCTTTAAAGATCTAAAACTACTCAACACACGAATCACGGCATCGAATGGAAATAAAGGTAATTAAAATAATTAATTTTAAAGCATAGAAAACATGTTTTTCACATACATCATATAATAAGGAAGGGAAAGTAAAACCATGCAATTAATATGAATAAGTGGGTGAAGGATTGAATAAATCACTCAGATTAAGCACAAAAGATATCATAAAATATGGGTTTATCAACCTCCCCACACTTAAACAATAGCATGTCCTCATGCTAAGTCCAAGAGTAATGTTAGGTTAAAGTGATGGAATGCCATGCAATGCAATCTAATCTAAATGAAACTACCTAGATGCATCATGCAATTCTAATTTTTATGCACTTGTATATAAAGCTTGCATGTAGTTGAATCAATTCACATTCTCAAGGAGTCATATATATATATAGCCAAACCTTAGATAGTTGATAAAGGGCCTTTACAATTGAGATGGGAGAGAAAAATATTTTATAAACTTGCAAGACAATTAATAATTTTAGCAGAGATATATGTTAATGAGCTATTGAACCCTCACTAGATTTTGTGTTTACTCTCTACTCACTTAGTGTTTATTGGGTTAATCACTCTATTCTTCTTTTTATTCTTACTTTCTATAACTTTGTTCTTCATCTAACCAATCAACAATTATAGAATATAGACATACCAAAAATCATGAGGTCTTTAGTTAAGGTTGTAATGGGGCCAAGGTAAAGGTAATGGTATATGTATAAGGCTAAGTGAGCTAATAAGTGAATACTTAATTAGTCTAAGATCTCACCTAACATACATACTTTGTAAAACAAAGCTTCTTTACCTATTTTTCTATATTTTTCCACTTTTGATGTTACATGCTCATGTTTCAATGTTTATTATTTTTATCCCATGTGCATTGCTTTATTTCACAT
>NC_029794.2:53260714-53263843 GCF_000816755.2 Arachis ipaensis
ATAGAATAAGAGGGGATTTAAAGGCTCAAGGAGGCTAACAAGGGTGATGTAAAGGGTAGGCTAATTTGGGATAGGTGAGCTAAAATCAAATAATGGCCTCAATCACTCTCTTGGTATGTATTTCTATTCTATAATTGGACATATAGATTAAAACAAAGTAAAGAACATCAGAAAAAAAAAAGAAGGGCAGAACACACAGGAATAAAAATTATGGTTTGAATGTAACCATACAATTAAGCTCAAAACTCACAGGCTGTGTATTCTCTAGCTCAAAAATCATTTATCAGTTATGTATGTCATGCAAGTAAAATTAAAAGTTCCCATTATTCTCAACGTAAAACTTAAGGTGGCTTTAAAGTTCTAGTGTTTCTCCTTGATGAAATGTTGTTAACTAACTAACATGTAATGCTATATATACAAGTCGTGTGGATTGTTTCTTATTATGTTCAAGTTCCTAGTTTACTTCCTTTTTATATTTTCAAATTAAACTAAGTTATCTTATGCTAAAAAGGGTAAACTATACTAATTAATCCACAATTTCTATAACTAATAAGTTAGAATTACTACTAAACTAAATGGCTAAAATATGAACTGAAAATACAAAATGCAGAAAATAGAGTATAAATACATGAAAATAGCAATGTATAAGTACTCGGAGAATAAAAATAAAAATAAAGAGAAAAATACAGAAAAATAGCAAAATAAAATGAAAGAGTCTGTAATGGTCACCAAAAGAATACGCCAGAGATGGCGACCTCCCCACACTTAAAATGAAGTATCGTCCCTGATGCTCACTCAAGCAGGGCTCGAAGGGGATGTCGCCAGATCGTATCATCAGCTTCAGGTGCTCATAGGGTCACTTGTTGCGATGCTCCATCTGGTCAAGCCATCGAAAAAGGCGGTGCACTAGATGATAGACGGGCTCTGGGGCAGGTGAAGGTGCAGTGGTGGTGGCAGGGGTAGCTGTAGAGGAAGAGGGGCCGGCAGATGGTGTGGCTGTCTCAGCAGTAGTAGTGAGGAAAGGAGGTCTGTAGCCCAAAGCCAGAAAGTTCCTGCTGTGAGGGATAATCTTCTTGCATTTTGCAGCAGGTGGCTTTTCATCAGCATCCTCCCAAGGCACGTCAGCTCGACGGCCTAGCTGTGTAATCAGATAAGGAAAGGGAAGAGTGCCTCGGACGTGGACCCTCACCATATAGTACCGGATAAAGCGTGGCAGGTACAGGTCCTTACCCTTCATCACACACCATAGAAGGGTGATCATAGCGGCTGGTATCTCAGTCTCGTGAGTGCTCGGCATGATGAATTTTCTAAGTATCTGATGCCATAGCCGAGCCTCATCATTTAAGTAAATCCGCTTGATTCCCTTTGGCGTGGTGGTGTTCTGACCCATAATCCAAGGAATGGTCGGGTCAAAGGCTATCCTGGCCTTGACTGCATCCCAATCAAACTTCATGAAGCGCATGTCCTCCTCAGCTTTTTGATAGCCATCCAGTTGATCAGTTTTAGGCAGAAGTTTCAAAACATCTTCAATTGTCTCTTTAGTTACCAGAATCTGCTTCCCTCTAAGGTTCACTGCATCTAGGGAAGTTTTGAAGTAATTGCAGTAGAATTCCCGGACCCAAGATGCATTGACCTCAGTCAGGTTTCTCTCCAGGAAGAACCAACCTCTTTGTTTGATCTGATCAGAGGTGTATTGCTGGAGTTCTTCTAGGATCTTCAAAGTCCTCTCTAGGTATAGGTTTTTGGAGGTTGCAAACACCGGATACTTCAGCTCACAGTATCGGTTTGCAAACTTTACTGGATCATTAGCAGGGAGTAACTGGTCGGCCTTCTCCTGCGGGGTAAAGTTCTTCTCCCGCCAGGAGTCATCGTGCATGATATCCATGATGGACATAGCGGATTCTCCTCTTTTATGTTTGCCAGTAATTGCCTTTGCTTTTTCCTTTCTCTGGGTGGCAGACATCCTGAAAAATAGAAAACCAGGATATAATAAAAACAGGAAAACAAATAGGCAAATAGTCAAAAGAAACACAAAGTGGCAAAGGAGCAATAGGATAAGGAAAATGAGTTAAGTAAATGTGCATTAAGGATTGTATAGGAGTTAAAAGTCTTAAAACAAGAATTCACAATCCAAAATGTAATAGAAGGCATGTTAATTAGGAAAAATTATCAGTATGCCATGGTTAGAAGGTTAAGGAGAAAGTGAAAAACCAAGAAGAGAGAGTATGAAAGGTTAGGTTGGTTAGAATTGAAAAAGAGTTGAAGAAGTTAAAATTAGTGAGTTAGTAAAAAGTGGGTTAATGTAAGTGGCATAATGATAAGTTTCTAAGTAACAAGCATTCACCATTAAAGGCTACAGGTAACTCATAACCAAATAAGGAAATTAGGTTGATGATGATTCAGATAGATATAGAAATAGAAAAAAATTGGAATCTAAGCATCAAAAATGCAATTTATGAACCAGGAAATCAAAAAGAATAGGAAAGCTTGCCCTGGCATTAATGAATTGGTTTGGTTAAATCTAATGAGAGCACAGTTGAAAATGCCAAAACCAAGACATGAATGGAAACATTTTACAGAAATTTGGGCAGCATTCCGGCTAAAATTGGATTGTCCCGGAAAATAAACAGCAATAGAATAGTTCATATGAATCAAAATTAAAGCTGCAATTAAATAGTATGAATAAGAAAGAGCATAGCAGCATGAACTTGAAGAGCAGCATATGAACATTACTAACTTCACAGCAACAGCAGAATTGCAAATTGATAAAATAAGAAACATGAACAGTGCAATTAAACAGGCCTAAATCCACTAACTACATCCTAGGCTACCTAATAACCTAGAATCCACTACAACATGCATATCTAACTAGTCTAAATATGAACATAAACAGAAAAATATTAATTAACTACGAATGGATAGGAGGGTGGCGTTCGTTGGAACCTGGTAGGTGAATTAAGGAGAATGGGGCAGAGGGGTGGTTGGGGATGGTAGCGGTGGTGTCTAGCGCGGCGGAGGAGGGTGGCGCGGCGGCGGCGATTGCTGTTTGGAGGCAGGGGCTTCGGGAAGAGCAATGGGGGTATGGGGAGAGAGAGGGAAGGAAGGGAAGGGCGGGCTTGGGTGGCAAAT
>NC_029794.2:53264015-53321431 GCF_000816755.2 Arachis ipaensis
GGGTGGCGACGGGGTCTGGGTGGTCGGCGGGGTGGCGGCGGTCGGTGATGGTGGCTGGGTGGTGGTTGGGTGGTTGGAGAAGAAGAGAGGAAGGAGAAGGGTTTGGGGGGGCGCGAATGGTAGGGTTCGCGTGACTGGGGGGTTATAAATTTGAATCTACGCACGCGGTCGCGTGGCTGGAGTGAAATGGTGGTCGACGCGATTGCGTGAGTGGCGCGATCGCATGGGATAGCTAAAAGAGTGAATGACGCGATCGCCTGGGGCATGCCATCGCGTCGCTGGAAATTGTGCTAAACGCACGAATCCAGCATCGTTTCAGCACAACTCTCTGTCTCCTCTAGGGATGTTGTGTAATCCATACGACGCGATCGCGTCGCTCACGCGATCGCGTGGGATTGATGTTGTGCAAGTGACGCGATCGCGTCAGGGACGCGATCGCGTGGGCACTTTGTGCAAAACGCACAATGGCCGTACGATTCTAGCCTAACTTTCTGGACGTTGGATCTTTACGCCGATCTCCAGATCACGCGGCCGCGTGAATGACGCGGTCGCATGGGAAGTGTTTTTCGCAACTTGACGCGATCGCATGAATGATGCGGTCGCGTCGCGCACCCTTTTTTTTTGTGCAAAATGCAGAATGCAATGCTAATATGAATGTTATGCATGATTCCAGGTTCAATAAAATAAAATAAAACTCAAAAATAAACAAAACAGAATAAAATTAAAATTGAAAAAAAAAGAACGATCATACCATGGTGGGTTGTCTCCCACCTAACACTTTTAGTTAAAGTCCTTAAGTTGGACATTGGATGAGCTTCCTGTTATGGCGGCTTATGCTTAAATTCATCTAGAAATCTCCACCAATACTTGGAATGCCAATAGCCTCCGGGGTCCCAAACTAGGCATGTGAAGCTTCTGAGCATTTTCTGCAATTTCTGGTGCGTGGCCTCAGTCACGCGTCAGCGTGGGTCACGTGGTCGCGTCATTCGGAGTTTTCCTTATCATGCGGTCGCGTCAGTCATGCGGCCGCGTCATATGTGTTCTGCTTAAGGCACGCGGTCGCGTCAGTCATGCGGCCGCGTCGCTGCTTCTTCGCGCTTGGCATGCGGTCGCGTCGTCCATGCAATTGCGTGGATGCCAGTTTCTTCAAAAACTCTGTTTTGTGCTTTCCTTCCATTTTTGTATATTTCCTTTCCATCCTTTAAGTCATTCCTGCCTTAGAAGATCTGAAACTACTCAACACGCGAATCACGGCATCGAATGGAAATAAAGGTAATTAAAATAATTAATTTTAAAGCATAGGAAACATGTTTTTCATATACATCATATAATAAGGAAGGGAAAGTAAAACCATGCAATTAATATGAATAAGTGGGTGAAGGATTGAATAAATCACTCAGATTAAGCACAAAATATATCATAAAATATGGGTTTATCAAGCTCTCACCAAGGCTCGAAGAGGGGGGCACCAAGGGAGCTGAGCACGCACTAAGGCAAAGAGGGATGGCGCCCAAAAATTCAAGCGTAGCGCTCCCTTTTGCGACCTTTTTCGTGCCTCAACCAAGGGAAGCAAATCTCACCCAGGGAAGCAACAAGGAGTAGTGCTCACAATTTGAGCGTAACGCTCACTTAGTGAACGCTATACTATGGGCAAGGAGCAATGCACACAAGGGGAGAAAGAGTGAAAGTAACGCTCACTATACCAAATGGAGTGCTCCCCTGGAAGGTTCCCACACACCAAACCAACTTGAACCAAAACCAACCGGACCCATCTTTCTTCAAATCCAAAAACCAAAAGGCCCACTCCAAGCTTTGAAGACCAAAATAGAAAGTGTATAAATAGGATTAAGTGTGATTTTTAAAAGGACCTTTTGCTCACTTTTAGTTTTAACTTTTAGCTCATTTTTAGTTTTCACTTTTTAATTTTCGTTTATTCTGAATTGGGGATTTGGGAATTGGATCTAGTTTTCTTTCTGCATTTTCTTTTCTTCTGTAACTTTTACTTTTTGTTCTTAGAATTTGAATTGAGATTGAAGAGCTCCATTGATTCCTGATCTGAGAATCATCTTTGCTTTTCTCTTGTATAGTTTTGGGAATTGGAGAATTGGATCTAAGTTTCTTTTGCTGTTTTAAATTTCATTTTCTTCTGCAATTTATTTTCTTCTTGATCAAGAGAGTAATTGAGATTTAGATCTGCTTTCTAATCTCATTGCTCTTCTTTGATCTTCAATTTCTCTTTAGGATTTCATAATTTACTCAAGTTTCCTTGCTGTTTTATTTCTTGAAGAAATTTTCCATATCTGTTCTTGCTACTGAGATCCAGATCTGAAGTCTTGCATCTCAGAGCTTTCTGATTTACTTTAGTTTGCAATTTCTTGTTCAATTCAAAGTCCCAGCACCTAAATCCTTTTACTCTTCAAGTAATTTACATTTCTCAGCAAATTAGATTCAGCAAATTTACATTTCTTGCACTTTAAGTTTTTGCAATTTACTTTTCAAGCAATTTAAATTTCAGCTCTTTTACTTTCTTATTCTTTAAGTTACTTGCAATTTACCTCTTCTGCATTTTATCCTTCAGCTCAATTTACCTTCTGCACCTTTATTTACTTGCAATTTAGCTTCTGTCAATCAAAATCACTCAATTCATCAGCTGTTCGCTTAACTAAATTCATCACCTAACTAAAATTGTTCAATCCATCAATCCTTGTAGGATCGACCTCACTCTTGTGAGTATTACTACTTGATGCGACCCGGTACACTTGCCAGTGAGTTTGTGTGGAATCGTCTTTCCACCCATCAAGTTTTTGGCACCGTTGCCGGGGATTGATTTAGATTGACAATGATTAAGTAAGGTGATAATCTGGATTAAGCATTTTCTTTTTATTTTTACTAAGCACACTAACTATTTGAATTTTTGCTTAAGCTAACACTAACTCACTCTAGCAGTAGAGTGTTTCATTTTGGTTTCTGGTTTTGTGTTTATGTCAGGAGGAAGAAGAGGTGAATCCACATCTCTTAACCTTAACGAGAGAACCCTCCGAAGCTTGAGAAGGGAAGCCAAAGGAAAGAGAGTTATTGGTGAAGAGGAATTAGAGGAAGAAGATCAAGTCATGGACGATGACATTCTATATCACACTGATGGTGTGGCCAACAACCATGGCCAGCCTCAGAGAAGAGTCTTGGCTTCCTACACTATCTCCAACCCAAAGCATTGTGGGAGTAGCATTCTAACCCCCAATGTCAATGCCAATAACTTTGAACTCAAGCCTCAATTGATCACCCTGATTCAAAACAACTGTCAATATGGAGGAAGTGCTGCTGAAAATCCAAACCAGTATCTCTCTGTGTTTTTGAGAATTTATGACACTGTTAAAAGCAATGGAGTCAATCCAGATATCTATAAGCTTCTTTTATTCCCATTTTCACTGAGAGACAAATCCACACATTGGTTAGAAACCTTCTCTAAGGAGAGCATTACCAGCTGGGATGATTTGGTTAGCAAATTCTTAGCCAAATTCTATCCACCTCAAAGAGTCATCAAGCTAAAAACTGATGTGCAAACCTTCAGACAGCAAGAAGGAGAGTCATTATATGAAGCTTGGAAGAGATATAAGACTCTGATTAGAAGATGTCCAGAGGGAATGTTCAGTGAATGGGTGGAGCTGCAGAATTTCTATGAAGGCTTGTCCTTATCTTCAAGGAAAGCTTTGGATTATTCCTCTGGAGGATCTTTACAAATGATAAAAACAGCTCAAGAGGCACATGATCTCATAGACATGATGGCCAACAATGAGTATTTCTATTCCTCTGAAAGGCAAGCAGCTCCAAAGAAGGGGGTATTTGAGCTTGAAGGAGTTGATACTATACTAGCTCAGAATAAGCTCATGCACCAGCAGCTCCAGTAACAAATTGAAATAATGTCAAAGAGAATGGATGGATTGCAATTTGCAGCAGTGAGCACAACCAACCAACCATCAATGGTTTGGGGATAGCAAGAGGAAAGTTATGAGGAGCAGCAGCCTGAACAAGTGCAATACATGCATAATCAGAGTTCTAGATCAAATGACTTCTATGGAGACACTTACAATTTATCCTGAAGAAACCATCCCAACCTGAAATGGGGAGAGAACCAAAACTAGCAACCTTGGCAAAGAAATTCAAACCAAAACAATTCCAAAAACACAAACCATCAAAACCATCAAAATACTAACCAAAATCCATACAGAAAACTACAAAACAACCAACCCCAATCCAACTACTATCCACCCAACAACTCATCCACTAACCAAAATAACTATCATTCACCGTCAACATCCCATAATCAACCACAACCACCCCAAGAATCTCAAAGGATCTCGAACTTCGAGATATTGATGGAAAAGATGATGAAGCACCAAGAATTGGCCAATAAGAACCATGAAGCTTCATTGAGGAACTTAGAAAGGTAGATTGGCCAGTTGTCCAAGCAAGCAGTAACTGAGAGGCCAACCAATGCATTGCCAAGTGACACTATTCCCAAACCCAAGGAAGAATACAAGGCTATTCAACTAAGGAGTGGAAAAACTTTGGTAGATGACAAGAATCCAGCTAAGAAAGAAACCAACAAGAAGCCTGTAGAGAATGACACGGCCAGCAGTAAAGAGCAAGTGACACTTAAAGAAAAGCAAAACCAAGAGAAGCCCAAGGAGAAAGAGGAACCTCAAGCTTCAAAGAAAGGAAAGGAGGTCATGGAGGAACAGTCACAAGAACAGAGGACAATGGTGAAGACTCACACCTCTTCCATTCCATATACTCAAAGGTTTAACAGAGAGATCAAAGACCAACAGTTTCCTAAGTTCCTAGAAGTGTTTAAGAAGCTGGAGATAAATATCCCACTTGCTGAAACTCTAGAACAAATGCCTCTATATGCAAAATTTCTCAAAGAGCTCATCAACAAGAAAAGGAGTTGGAAGAAGGAGACGGTAATTCTAACACAATAATGCAGTACTGTCATCCAAAGAGGTCTTCCTCCAAAGCTCAAAGATCCAGGAAGCTTTATCCTATCCTGCACTATAGGCAACAGAACATTGGACAAAGTTCTCTGTGACTTAGGAGCCAGCATCAATTTGATGCCCCTCTCACTAATGAAGAAGCTTGCAATAGAGGAAGTCAAGCCTACTAGGATGTCACTCCAAATGGCTGACAGATCACTTAAGATACCAAATGGGGTTGTGGAAAACTTATTAGTAAAGATTAGAGACTTCATTTTCCTTCCCGACTTTGTTATCCTAGACATGGAAGAAGAGGAACACAGTTCAATCATATTGGGACGGCCTTTCTTAGCAACAGCAAGAGCCATCATTGATGTGCAGAAAGGGGAGATGACCCTCAGGGTGCATGATGAAAAGATGATCATCAATGTCTTCAAGACCATGCAATATTCTCTAGAGAAAGAAAAGTACATGAGAGTGGAAATGATAGAAGAAGTGGAGGAGGAGCTACTGGAAGATGACAACTAGGAGGAACAAAAAGAGGAAATAGAGGTAGAACAAGAGTTCACAGAGGAGGAAGTGTTAGAGATCTCCTTTGAAAGCAAGGCAAAGGAGAAGACAAAACAAGAGTTAAAGCCTCTCCCCCCTCATCTCAAGTATGTATTTCTTGGAGAAGCAGAGGCCTTTCCAGTAATCATAAACTCCTCCTTGAACATAGAAGAAGAAACACAACTGATTGAAGTGTTAAAAGCTCACAAGACTGCCTTGGGTTGGACAATTGACGATATCAAGGGCATAAGTCCTACCATTTGTATGCATAAAATTCTATTCGAGGAAGATTCAAAGCCTGTAGTTCAACCCCAAAGAAGACTCAACCCAACCATAAAGGAGGTGGTTCAAAAAGAAGTGGTGAAGCTATGGAATGCTGGGATAATCTTTCCAATCTCTAACAGCTCATGGGTGAGTCCAGTTCAAGTTGTACCAAAGAAAGGAGGAATGACAGTCATCACCAATGAGAAGAATGAGTTGATCCCCACCAGGACAGTGACTGGGTGGAGGATGTGCATAGATTATAGAAGACTGAATGATGCTACAAGGAAAGATCATTTTCCTTTCCCATTCATCGACCAGATGCTGGAAAGATTAGCTAGACATGCCTATTATTGCTTCTTGGATGGGTACTCTGGGTACAATCAAATAGTGGTGGACCCCAAGGATCAAGAAAAGACTTCCTTCACCTGTCCATTTGGAGTTTTTGCTTACAGAAGGATGCCCTTTGGGCTGTGCAATGCCCCTGTATCTTTTCAAAGGTGTATGCTTTCTATATTTTCTGACATGGTGGAAAGGTTTTTAGAAGTTTTCATGGATAATTTTTTTTTGTCTTTGGCAATTCATTTAACACTTGCTTGCATCATTTAACTCTTGTTTTGAAAAGATACCAAGAAACTAATCTGGTATTGAATTGGGAGAAATGCCATTTCATGGTTCCTGAAGGGATAGTTCTTGGGCATAAGGTTTCAAGTAAAGGTATAGAAGTTGATAAAGCAAAAATAGAAATCATTGAAAAGCTTCCTATACCTGTTAATGTGAAAGCAGTAAGGAATTTTCTTGGGCATGCTGGTTTTTACAGGAAGTTCATCAAAGATTTTTCAAAAATAGCAAAATCATTGAGCAATTTGCTAATGATTGATAGTCCTTTCATCTTTGATGACAATTGCAAGCATGCCTTTGAAACTTTAAAGAGAAAACTCATTACAGCACCAATCATCACACCTCCTGATTGGGAATTACCTTTTGAACTTATATGTGATGCAAGTGACTTTGCAATTGGTGCTGTATTGGGATAAAAGAAAGACAAGCTGCACCATGTTATATATTATGCTAGCAAGGTGTTGAATGAAGCACAGAAAAATCATACCACCACTGAGAAAGAACTCTTGGCAATTGTATATGCATTTGATAAATTTAGACAATACTTGATTGGTTCAAAGGTTATAGTGTATACTGATCATGCTGCTCTAAAGTATCTCATGTCTAAACAGGATTCAAAGCCAAGGCTCATTAGGTAGGTGCTGCTGCTACAAGAGTTTGATATTGAAGTAAGAGATAGGAAAGGGAATGAAAACCAAGTAGCAGACCATTTGTCAAGAATAACACAAGAAGCTAATCAAGCTCCACATTCAGTGAATGAAAGCTTTCCAGACAAACACCTCTTACAAATTCAGCAAGCTCCATGGTTTGCAGACATTACAAACTACAAGGTTGGAAGAAAAATCCCTCAAGAATTCACCAAGAAACAAGTGAAGAAGCTGCTCAATGAAGCAAAGAAGTTCTTATGGGATGAACCATTCTTATTCAAGAGGTGTCCAGATGGAATGATTAGGAAATGTGTTCCTAAGAGTGAGATGAGAGACATACTATGGCATTGTCATGGTTTAGCTTATGGTGGACATTTTGGACCAGAAAGAACATCAGCTAAAATACTTCAAAGTGGGTTTTATTGGCCAACCATCTTTAAGGATGCTAGAGAGTTTGTTCATCAATGCAATGAGTGCCAAAGAGCTGGAGGATTAACAAAAAGAAATGAGATACCTCAGAACTACATCTTGGAAGTAGAACTCTTTGATCTTTGGGAAATAGATTTTATGGGCCCCTATCCACCTTTATATTCTTACAAATACATACTTGTGGCAGTAGAGTATGTCTCAAAGTGGGTGAAAGTCATAGCAACAACCACATGTGATGCACAGATTGTCTTCCAATTCCTTAAGAAACACATTTTTACTAGATATGGAGTGCCTAAGGGTCTTGTCAGTGATGGTGGTAGTCATTTTTACAACAAACAGATGGAGAAATTACTTCACAAATATGGGGTGATGCACAATGTAGCTACACCATACCATTCACAAACCAATGGCCAAGCAGAGCCTACAAATAGGGAGTTGAAGAGGATTTTGGAAAAAACAGTGGGGAGTACAAGAAAGGATTGGGGCAAAAAACTAGAAGATGCTCTCTGGGCATATAGGACAACCTTCAAAACTCCTATTGGAAAGTCACCTTTTCAGTTGTTGTATGGCAAGTCTTGCCACCTTTCTGTAGAGCTTGAACACAAAGCTTTCTGGGCCACTAAACTCCTCAACCTTGGTTTTCAAGCAGCAGAAGAGAAGAGGTTATTACAATTAAATGAGTTGGATAAGTTTAGATTGTAAGCCTATGAAAATACTAAGATATACAAGGAAAAAGCTAAAAGATGGAATGACAAAAAGATTTCAAAGAAGGAGTTCAAACCAGGACAGCAAGTACTCTTGTACAACTCCAGACTCAAAGTTTTTCCTGGCAAACTCAAGTCAAAGTGGACCGGTCCCTACTTGGTGACAAAGGTTCTTCCTTATGGAAGCCTTGAACTGCTAGATGAAGCAACAAAGAATAATTTCACAGCAAATGGTCACAGGGTAAAGCATTACTTGGGAGGCCATTGGAACAAAGAAAAGGAGAATCAGAAATTAAGCTGAGCAAGAATGAAGGATGTCAAGCTAGTGACATTAAAAGAGCGCTTGTTGGGAGGCAACCCAACCAAAGGTAGTTTTCTTCTCTTAACTATTTCAATAAGAAGGTTAAGTAGTTTTATCTGTATTGCAAGGAGCTAAGTTTGGTGTTGCACACCAAAACAATTTAAGGGTGAATGACGGATGCTAAGTTTGGTGTTCCACCAAAAATTTCATTTAAAAACACATTTCACCCTCTGCATAACTGGTTACTAGCTCCAAGCAATCAGGAAAACAACTAAACCACTGTCTGTTTTCTAGTTTTTAGCTTTATTACTTTCAATAAAAGCACAAGGTTTCATGTAACTGATGCATCATAGACAGTAGCAAGGAACTAAGTTTGGTATTCCCTCACCAAAGTAAGTTCAAGTTCATGCCAACCATTTGCCTAAGTGCTTGGAAAAACAAGCAACTTTCAAAAATTATGCAGAAAAAGACATTAAGCCTCTTCAAAGAATCATCACCAAGGAAAATGCAAAAGTAAAAGATGATGATGACAAAAGGGAAGCAACAAGACACTCCTGAGAGGTTGTATTGTCACAAAACTCACTTTGCTTGAAACATTCTGAATGAGAAGTTGCTGGTTGCATTGATATTTAGTTCAAATGAATGCAAATTTTGATGTCTGCACTAGTTTAAATGCTTGTTATCACTCATCTGCTTTAAATTCATGTTTTGTGTCTCTTTTTGCATCAATAAGAGAGAAATGATGAAAAAGAAAGTGATTGTCCAATGTTGTAGGAATTAAAAATGAAATTTGTGGTGGTAATTACTTGATTAAGATGATAAGCTCAATAATAAAAGCTGCATAATAGAGTGTTCTTGGTGGTGTGAACCTGATTGCTGTCATAAAACCTCTTATAAATGAAATCCCCTGGAAAATGAAGAAAAGTGAGAAAGAAAAAGAAAAGAAAAGCCAAGAATTAGCAAAGAAACAAACAATAAGGCTAGACACCAATAGCTTGGACCTTAGGACATATGACTGTGGTACTTTTTGTACTAGGATATGCTTGGACAATTAGGTTTTGAGGAGTCTTTTAAAACTTGGTAACTTGGATTAACTAATCCGGGATTACCAACCGAAAGTCCATCATCAAGAGAAACCTAGCTACAAAGCATTTAGTTATCCAAAGAGATGCTGCGTATTAATGTTCCTAAGAGAATTTGTGAGCCAAGTGTCTGTAGTGAAGGAGTGTTGAGCAAAATTGAGCCAAAAGGCTGCTGCAACACTTGACACTGAGTTATCATTAAGAAAAAAGTTTTCTAAGCAAAAAAAAGAAGGAAAAACCAAAAAGGGATCAATCAAAAAGCAAGGCATTATGACAGCAACCCTAGTGAATCCTTAAAGAAGCATTTCTTATCTATCAGCAAAGAATAAATGAGCTGCATGTTTGTCTGCATAAAACCCCATGATTCAAGTTCTATTATCTGCTAAATAAGGACATGTATGCTTTTCTGTTTCACTTCACTTTTTCTCAATGCTTAGTGCTTGCTTGGGGACAAGCAAGGTTTAAGTTTGATGTTGTGATGACAAGTCATCTTATGCTAGTTTTACAAGCATTTTTCATTAATTTCGTTAGGTTTTATGCACTTTCTTGCACAATAAGTAAGTGACTGGAGTGGATTTTCATGATTATGTTGAATTAATCAAACATCATTCATTTTACACAAAATCATAGGTTTTATGCTAGAATTAATTGATTTTATAAATGATGCAAAGATCTAGTAATTTTGGTAGGACTTTGATTAGTTGTTTGGTTGCTTGTAGATAAAGAAAGGGTGGAAAGAGGAAATTTTGGCACACTTTTGAAGTTTGAGCACGCTTTGTACCTTAGGCCAGGCTTTAAAAAGTGTAGCCCATGAAAATAAAGCGTGGCGCTCAACCAAGGCCAAGCAACAAGGGAGCAAGGCCAATGTTCACTTTATTGAACGTAACACTCCAATAGAGGAACCAAACTCGCGCATGCATCAAGGCAAGGCACAGCAAGGAACGTTCAAAATTGTGAACGTAGTGCTCCAAGAGGAAGCACCAAATTGTGCAGCACAAACCAAAGGCCAAGGGTAGCGTTGCAAGAAATGAGCGCTACGCTCACTATTGCTCCCTTTTTCGTGCCTTTCAAAAAAGAAGAAGCATGCACAATGAAGAGTAGCGCTCAAGAATTCGAGCATGGCGCTCACTTTCTCTCACTTTCTCATGCTCTTGGCCAAGGAGAGCAAGGCTCTTGCCCAACAAATTTAAGGAAGCAAAGCGCTCTCACCAAGGCTTGAAGAGGAGGGCACCAAGGGAGCTGAGCACACACCAAGGCAAAGAGGGATGGTGCTCAAAAATTCAAGCGTAGCGCTCCCTTTTGCTACCTTTTTCGTGCCTCAACCAAGGGAAGCAAAGCTCACCCAGGGAAGCAACAAGGAGTAGCACTCACAATTTGAGCCCAGCGCTCACTTAGTGAACATTATACTATGGGCAAGGAGCAATGAACACAAGGGGAGCTGATGACCAGAATTCACACCTCATTCAAAATTGGTGAATTAGTGCTTTTGGCAAGCGCACCAAAATTATCGTCAAGTAATAACCCACTAGGAGTGGGATCGTATCCACAGAGATTAGCAAATTCGAGCAGTTTTAATCAATTGATAAATTAGTCAAGCGGATCAATAGGATTGTAGAGTGCAGAATTGTAAATGACATAAATATAAATAACTAGAATATAAAGAAAAGCAATAAACTGCAGAAATATAAATGGCAGAAAGTAAAGGGCAGAATCATAAATGACTTGAATGTAAATGGGAATGGGGAATTGCTGAATGTAAAAATAAGCGGTAAAGAAATGGATAGATAAGAATGGGGAAATTCATTGAAATTGGGAGATGTTGTCTCTTTGGATCAAATCTAGCTTATATCCTCTTCAATCATGCAACTCATTGACCTCTTGGCAATCATGATTGATTGAGCCCCAATCCCTTGGTGACTCAATCTCTCAGATCTTGATCAATAGCCAATTCCTTGGTCTAATTGCTCACGAAGAGAGATATGCATGGTCCCTGATTATATACCACACACCATTATAGGTCCAAGTAGCGGGAGGATTATATGTCACATATCCAAACACCAAAACCCAGATTCTACTCTAGTGTGAGAAGGGATTTCAAGCATGGTTTCATGTTTTCTTTCCCAAGGTTCCCATGAAACCCAATTGCATTCAATCTCTTTCCCAAGATAATTGAATACTAAGCATTAAGAACGAAATTCCTTCTAGCAAATCAAAGAGAAGATAAAGAGAAGAAGGATTTTACTATCATCAATCCATCATGTACAACAGAGCTCCCTCTCTCAATGAGAGGGAAGTTAGCTACTCATAGCTCAAAAAGTACTCAAAAGTGAAGTGTAAAAGTGGATCTAAAACGGACTGCTTAACCCCCTTTCTTCAATACTCCTTGGGGGTATTTATACTACTCCTAGTAAAATAAAAGAATTACAAAAGTGAAAAAGGAAAATTACATTTTGGAGGGAAAAGAAAACACTCAATAAGCATGACTTCTCAGCTGGCGTGTGACTGGCGCTTTTCTGGCGTGTCACGTGCCCTTCATTTCCAGCTTGGCGTGCCACACCCAATCCTTCAAGTGACACGCTCGTCCCTCTCTCAGCCTTGGCGTGCCACGCCTTCGAACTCAAGTGGCACGCCATAGTGGATTTCTTGTGTTGGCGTGCCACGCCTTCGAACTCAAGTTGCACGCCCCTTGCCTTTCTCACTTCTCTTTGCCTCTGGAAACTTGTACTGGCATGCCAAGCCCAAGGTCTGGCGTGCCACGCCCTTCCTTTATGCTTGGCTAGGCTTCTTTGGAATGTTGAACTAGCATGGTACGCTCAGGGTATGGCATGCCACGCCCCTTTTGTGAGTGAGTGGTTCCTCTGTTTGGCGTGCCACGCCACGAGCTTAAGTGGCATGCCCCAATGCTTCTCTCTGAATGACACTAGCATGCCATGCCTGGTTGCTCAAGTGGCACGCCTAAATGAAGAATGGTGAATGGCGTCCCACGCCTTCGATACCAAGTGGCACGCCCCATGTAGTTGGCCTCCTTCATCCTCTCTGGAAACTTATACCAGCGTGCCACGCCTAAAGGCTGGCGTGCCACGCCCATGATCTTGTCTTGATTCCAGTAGTTGGCATGCCACGCCTCAGCCTTCAAGTGGCACGCCATAGTGAAATGCTAAGGTTGGCGTGCCACGCCTTCGATACCAAGTGGCACGCCCAGTCCTTGCTTTTGGTCCTTTGTGCATTGGTGTGCCACGCTTGGTTGCTCAAGTTCCATACCATGCTGCTCAAGTGGCACGCTCATGGATTTGTGAACTCTTCAAGCTTGGCGTGCCATGCCTGGGTTCTCAAGTGGCACGCCCAAGTGACTTCTTGGGCCTGGCGTGCCACGCCTTCGACACCAAGTGGCACGCCATATTGAAGGTTCTTCTTGGAATGGTGAGTTGGCGTGCCACGCCCCTTTGCTCAAGTGGCACGCCCATAGTAATTGATGGGCCAGGCGTGCCACGCTCAGCTTGGTATGCCACGCCCCTTTTGTGTCCTCCATTGTAGCTCTACGGAATTTTGATTAGTGTGCCACGCCCAGTCTCTGGCGTGCCACGCCCACATGCATGCTTGGAATTCTTCTCTGGACTTTAGTACTGGTGTGCCACGCCCAGCTCCTGGCGTGCCACGCCATTGCATTTTTGTGGCGTTTGCTTCAAGTGGCATGCCAGTTTCACACGCCCAGCTTCTTGTTTGTCTTCTACCCAATTTTTGATGCTTTTCTCACCTGAAATTCAGCACAACTAATCTCAAAGTAGTGTACCATAATATTCATCAAATAATACATGAATTGTACTGATCAAATGAGATTTATGCTCTTTTATGGTCTTTTGTATGCAAGAAAGAAGGATAGATGATGCAAGTCATCACAACACCAAACTTAAGTTTTGTTTGTCCCAAGCAAATCAATGTGAGTAAACTTTTATAACTTGAGGCCTTGGCTTTGAGTGATTGCAATACAACTAAGAGTAAGATCAAGTGTTCAACACATGTATGAATGTCTTAATGTCATAGGAAGCTCTTGGATCCTTGAGGGTTCTTTCAGGTGTAGGCTTTAGGGGTCCTTTCTATTGATTGTCACCTTCAAGTAGTAACGGTTGTTTTCTTTCTTGACCACGACTCTAAGTATTTTGTCTCAAAACAACCCTTTAATTAGGCTTTCAATTAGCACTCCCAAACCAGTTGGTTTTAGCATACTAGGTGTTGAGACACCCCTAAGAATTTACTTGCCCAGGTCTCTTCTTGACACATCTTCACCACAAGCATCTACTAAGATCTTTAATTCCTTTTTGAGCTTTTTAATGTTTCTTTTTTTATCCCAGTAGTTGATGCTCAGAGCCTTGGGTCTTTATTGCTTACTACCTCTTGGTTCTATGGATATTCAAGGAACACCCCTTAACCTTCCCCTTGTTGTACCTTCTAGGACTAGTTGCTCTTCCATGACTCATTTTCTTTTTAGTTCATCCAAGGTCTCACACTTGGTTACTTATTTCTTAGTTTGTTTGATGATCTCTCTTGTCCTTGGTCTCTCTCATTGTTTTTGCACAACTCACAGTGACTCTTATGGGGACAAACTCTACTTTTATTTATGTTGAAATAAATACCTGAATTACATGGCATTTTCTTTCTTGAAAAACTCATAAAGATTTCAAACAGGAATTAAAACTAAGCATAAACTATCCTAGCATGACTATTTATTCAAAAAGTAAATAAAGCAAAAACTTAAACAAGATTTTAGAAGTTGGAAAGTGTCAACCATGGGACTCAACAACCTTGAGTAGCTTTATCTTTAGTTCATTGGCCCCTTCCCTTTGTCCTTCTTCTTGGAGGGGGATGAGCCACCTTCATCTGGCTTGGAGGAATCTTCTTGTGCTTTGGTGTCCTTGGGCTTCCAAAATCCTAGCCTCCTCATGTAGGATTTCACATTCTCCTTGTGTTGGTATGCTATTTCCTCTTGCCTTGAGTTAAGTTCCTCTAATTTCTGCATATAGGTGGGGTAGTTGGGGTTCATGTTAGCTACTGCATTGCATAGGTAGCTCAACTTTGTTTGCGCATAACAATCATATTCCCCTCTGGCTACAGTTCTTGCTTCATAAAAGTGTCTGAATTCAGCAAAGCTCTCCATTTGTTGTAATTGTCGTCTCAGAATCATTCCTAAACTGCCTTGCATTTCTCCCCAGTTAATTTGATCTTGCTGCTCCTTGAGATCTTCAAAACCCCCTTGGAGTTGTTAAATGTTTTAGTTGACTTGGCTCCATTGTTGTTGTTGAGTTTCTTTGAGTTGATTGACATCTTCCCTTAAGTGGTGTAGATCTCCCTTCATTTGGTGTACATCTCCTTGCAGTTGCTCCCAGTTGAATTCCTCTGGAAATTACTAATATTGGTATTGTGGTGGGGGTTGAAATGCCAGAAATTGAGGTTACTCTTCTGCCTCTTCTTCTTCTTATTGTTGTTGTGGTTCATGGGCATGAGCTCTTCGTTCTCTGGCCCTGTTGAATGGGTGAACAGCCACCACCTTGGCCATCTTTTTGGCAGTTATGAACTTGTCTTGCTTCACAAGCACTTCATCAATGATCTTTTCAACTCCAGCTCATCACATAGCCTCTGTATAATGCTCGAGAATGCCAACCTTGTGTTGTCACTGGTGCTTTTCAGCACTTTGTTGATGTTGTTGGCAATCATCTCCCCCACGTTGATGTTCTCTCCTTTCATGATGCTGTAGATGAGTACAGCTCTCTCCTTGGTCACCTCTGAGGTGTTGGATGTGGGGATTAGGGACCTCCTAACAAATTCTAACCACCTTCTAGCTTGGGGGCTCAAATCTCTTCTCCTCAATTGATTTGGTATCCCATCCTTATCATTGATCCAACGCACATGCATCACACAAATCTCATTCAGGATCTCATCAAACCCAGGATCTTGCTGCTTCATTCTTTCTTCATAGCTCCGAGTGGAGCTTGTCCTCTTCACCATTAGCATTCTTTCTATGCTAGAGGGACTGTAGTCAATGGACTTCCCCCTTACATAGCTAATGTAGCCATAGTGTTGTCCTGGTTGAGGTACTGCGTTGGCATAAAATTCCCTCACCAAGATCTCTAGGACTTTCCTTGGTGGGTTGCATAGAAGTGACCAACCTCTATTGTTGATCTCAATGTTGATTTCAATGTGCTCGTTCCTCCCTAATTGGAACCCAACTTTTGGAATGATCTCCCTCTCACTCACCCAACCATAGAATTGATTTTGGTTGAATGCGGAGAGGAACTTGTAGTCATTGAAGGAACTTGAGGATCCAGAGGTTGGTTCCTTGATTTTTATTTTCTTTGAGGCTGAGCTTTTTGGTGGTGCCATGAGGTTGAGAGAGTGTGTTTGAGAGTGAAATGGGGGTTGCAAGAAAGAGCAAGCAAAACAAGGTTTTGCTCCAACACCAAACTTAGGACTTGATTGTCCCAATCAAGAAAAAAAAGAAAGAAAAAAAAGTATGGAAAGAGATAGTAAGAGATGAACAGAGAAAGGAAGGTGAGGGTTGTATGCTCTTCGTGTGTGATTGGGGTTGTTGAAGTGGAAAAGGAGATGGTGAAGTTAGACTTTTATAATGGGTGAATGTTGTGGTGGGAAGGGTGGGAAATAAAAAGGGTTAAATATTTTTCCACTTGGGGAGTGGCGCCTAGCGTGGGAAGAGGTGCCAACTCTTTTCTCACTGTGTCTTCTGCCTGTGTTGAGTTCCAAAGTTGTAAGTACACTTTGACTTTCTTGTTTTGTGAGTTGATTACCATGTGGGCCCCATCTTCTCTCCTGAAATGAAACTGAACCCATTAGTAATGACAAAAGAGCCCCTTCGCATTCCTTCTCATCAAGAGTGAATTGGATTGCAAATGATGGGTGTCCCTTGGGACACCAAACTTAATTCTTTGGCATCTTAATAAATTAGTTTCATCATTGTTATTTAATGTGTTCATAAGAGTGGAATAACATCAATCTTTTCATTTTCTTTTGATTCCAATTCCTCTGAACTCATTAAACTACATTCATGTTCTTACCCAAAGCATTAAGTGCTTTCAAATTGGGTGACTTGGGCTACTAGATGATTCTTGGTGGTGGCCACACCAAACTTAATCCTTGGGCTTATTCTTCAAATCAAGATATAAATTGTTTGTATGCCCAGATTAAGTTGGTGAGAGGCCACACCAAACTTAGCAATTTAGCTAGTCCTCAGCCCATTCACTCATCATGATCTATGCCTTCATCAAGTTGCAATTCCGGGAAAAAATGTAAAGAAAATCTAGCTACCAAAGCTAAAATCAACTTTCTAATATGCAATTGTAAACTAATCCTAATATGGTAATGTAGGATAAATGGGAGACTGAAAATTAAACTACCTAATGCAACAAATTTTTGAACTACTTCTAAGAAAAGTAACTAAATCAAAAAGGATAAAGTGTTGGGGTGCCTCCCAACTAGCGCTTCTTTATTATCATTAGCTTGACATTCCTTCATCTTCAGCTGAGCTTGTAGCTCACTCCCTGCTCCTTTAAGGAGCATCCCAAGTAGTGTTTGAGTCTATGGCCATTGACAGTAAAAGTTCTCTGAGTCTTGTCCTCCATAAGCTCCACATGACCATAGGGAAACACCTTGAGTATGGTGAAAGGTTCTGACCATCTAGACTTCAGTTTTCCAGAGAAGAACTTGAGTCTTGAGTTATAGAGTAACACCTTCTGTCCTTCAGTGAACTCCCTTCTTGCTATCTTCTGGTCATGCCATCTTTTTGTGTTCTCTTTGTAGATTTTCGCATTCTCATATGCTTGATTCCTAAACTTCTCCATCTCATTGAGTTGCATTAATCTCTTTTCTCCAGCTGCTTGCTCATCATAGTTTAACATTTTTAGAGCCCAAAATACTCTATGTTCAAGTTCAACTGGCAAGTGACAAGCCTTGCCATACACCAGTTGGTATGGAGACATCCCAACGTGAGTCTTATAGGCTGTCCTGTAGGCCCATAGTGCATCATCCAGTTCCTTAGACCAATCCTTTCTTGAGCTTCCAATAGTTTTTTCAAGGATTCGTTTCAGCTTGCCCGTTGGTCTGTGGGTGGTATGGAGTTGCCACTTTGTGCTTTACTCCATATCTGAGAAGGAGTGTCTCGAGTTGTTTGTTGCAGAAGTGTGTCCCTCCATCACTAATGAGAGCTTTGGGAACTCCAAATCTACTGAAAATGTTCCTTCTCAAGAAGCTTATCACAACCTTGTTGTCATTTATTGCAGTGGCTATGGCTTCTACCCACCTTGAAACATAATCAACAGCCACCAATATGTAGCTATTTGAGTAGGAGGTTGGGAAGGGTCCCATGAAATCAATCCCCCATACATCAAATAGCTCCAACTCTAGTATGAATTATTGTGGCATCTCATTTCTCTTGGTTTGATTACCAGCTCTTTGGCATTCATCACATCTTGACACCATTTCCTTGGCATCCTTGAACATTGTTGGCCAGTAAAATCCGGATTGAAGCACTTTTGCTGCTATCCTTTCTCCACTGAAGTGACCTCCATATGCAGATCCATGGCACTGCCATAATACTTCCTGCCCTTCCTCATGGGGTATACACCTTCTTAGGATTCCATCAACACACTTCTTGAACTAATAAGGATCGTCTCAAATGTAGTGTTTAGCATTTTTAATTAGCTTCCTCCTCATATGCCTATTGATGTTGGTAGTTCCCCAATAGCCTTGAAGTTGGCTATGTCTGCAAACCAAGGGGCTACTCGAATCATCATCAATTGTTCATCAGGAAAGCTTTCATTGACTGCTACTTGCGGCATCTCTTCTTCTTGTGGGATCCTTGAGAGGTGGTTAGCAACCTTGTTCTCTGCTCCGCTCCTATCTTTAATCTCAATGTCAAATTCTTGGAGCAACAAGATCCACCTTATTAGTCTGGGCTTAGATTCCTGTTTGGTAAGCAAGTATTTGAGTGCTGCATGATCAGTGAACACAATTACATTTGAGCCAATAAGATATGATCTAAACTTGTCAAAAGCAAAAACTATGGCTAAAAGTTCTTTCTCCGTGGTGGTATAGTTCCTTTGATTCTCATTAAGAACCTTGCTAGCATAGTAAATAACATGTATTAGCTTGTCTTTTCTTTGTCCTAGAACAGCACCAACAGCAAAATCAGATGCATCACATATTAGTTCAAAGGGAAGATCCCAGCTTGGTGGTGCTATAATAGGTGTAGAGGAGAGTTTCTTTTTAAGTTCATCAAAGGCTACCATGCACTCTCTATCAAAAACAAAGGGAGTATTTGAGACAAGTAGGTTGCTAAGGGGTTTTGCAATCTTTGAAAAATCTTTGATAAACCTCCTATAGAACCCAGCGTGTCCCAAAAAACTTCTAATTGCTTTGACATTGCAAGGTAGAGGTAATTTTTCAATTACTTCCACTTTTGCCTTGTCCACTTCTATGCCATCTTTTGAAATCTTGTGACCAAGAACCACCCCTTCAGTCACCATAAAATGGCACTTCTCCCAGTTTAAAACTAGGTTGGTTTCTTGACACCTTTTTATCACAAGAGCAAGATGGTATAGGCAATCAGAATATGAGTTCCCAAATACAGAGAAGTCATCCATGAATACTTCTATGAACTTCTCAATCACGTCTAAAAAAATGGAGAGCATGCACCTTTGGAATGTTGCAGGTGCATTGCACAATCCAAAGGGCATTCTCCTATAAGTAAAGACACCATATGGACAAGTCAATAAAGTTTTTTCCTGATCCTTGGGGTCTACAACAATTTGATTGTAGCCTGAATACCCATCTAGGAAGCAATAGTACTCATGTCCTGCCAATCTTTCAAGCATCTGGTCCATGAAAGGTAAGGGAAAGTGGTCCTTCAGGGTGGCTTCATTGAGTTTCTGGTAGTCAATGCACATACGCCATCCGGTCACTGTCCTTGTGGGTATCAATTCATTCTTTTCATTTGCCACAACAGTGATCCCTCCTTTCTTAGAGACTACTTGCACCGGGCTTACCCAAGGGCTGTCTGAGATGGGGTACATCACCCCCTGCTTGCCACCATTTCAACACTTCTTTCTGAACCACTTCATTCATAGTTGGGTTCAGCCTCCTTTGTTGTTCTCTTGAAGGTTTGGCATCTTCTTCAAGTAAGATCTTATGCATACACATTGAAGGACTAATCCCTTTTAAATCTGCAAGTGTCCAGCCTATGGCATCCTTGTGTTGTCTCAGTACTTGGATGAGCTCCTCTTCTTGTTCCTTACTCAGACTTGAATTTATGATCACTGGTTGGGTATTGTTGGCACCTAGATATGCATATTTCAAGCTGGGTGGTAATGCTTTCAGCTCTAGTTCTGGTGACTCTGCATCTTTGCTGCTTGTAATGGTTGGCATGATTGAGTTTCTCATGGTTGCTTGTGATGATTCTCCAGCTGGTGCTTGTTCCAGCTCAATGGTTCCTCCACATTGTTCTTCTTCCAAGACTTTTTGAACTATTTGTTTCGTGGTGTCTACCAGCATGCATTCTCCTATGAATTTGTTGGGGTAACTCATTGCTTTGAAGACATTGAAGACCATTTTCTCTTCATGCAACCTCAAGACTAGTTCCCCTTTTTGCACAATGATGATGGCTCCAGCAGTAGCTAGGAATGGTCTTCCTAAGATAATTGACGTGTTGGCCTCTTCTTCCATGTCCAGCACAACAAAATCAGCAGGGAAGATGAACTCTTCTACTTTCACTAGCAAGTCTTCCACCACCCCATGTGAAAACTTAAATGTTCTGTCAGCAAATTGGAGTGCCATTCTTGTTGGCTTGGCTTCCTCAATCTTCATCCTTCTCATCATGGTCAGGGACATAAGATTTATGCTAGCTCCCAAATCACACAAAGCTTTCTCAATGGTGATGTCTCCTATGATGCAGGGAATTTGGAAACTCCTTGGGTCTTTCAGCTTTTGAGGCAGCTTCTTCTGTATGATGGCGCTGCATTCTTCAGTCAAGATTATGGTTTCTTTTGCTTCCCAATTCCTCTTTTTGGTTATAAGCTCCTTTAAAATTGTAGCATAGAGTGGCATTTGTTCTAATGCCTCAGAAAATGGTATGTTGATTTGGAGCCTCTTGAAGATCTCTAGGAACTTAGAAAACTGGCCATCCTTCCCATCTTTTCCCAGTCTTTATGGGTATGGTGCCCTTGGCACATAAGCCTTCAAGACTGGTTTTGGTAGAGGTGGAACAGGGATTTCTTCTTCATCATTGTTCTCATGCTTTGCTGCAACTTCTTCATGCTTGTCTTTGCTTGGGGTTCCTTCTTCTACAACCTTCCCACTTCTTAGAGTAATGGATTTGTATTTCTCTCTTGGGTTAGCCATGGTATCACTAGGAAATATATGTGTGGAAAGTGGGATTTGCTTGGACAAAATCCCCACTTGTGCTTCCAACTTTGAGATTGTTGTGCCTTGATTTTTCAGATTTGACCTGTATTCCTCTTGATTAGCATCTATCCTTCTGTCAGTTTGTGCTTGTCTGTCCATGAGGGTGGAGACTGCTCCTGTAATTTGTGAGGACAGTTGTGCTATTGCAGCTTCCATCCTCTCAAAGTTGCTCTTGATTTCACATGGTTGCATAGTTGAGGATGGTGTATCTTGATTGAGGTTGTTGTGTGTGGGTTGGTTACTATGGTATGATGTGTTTTGTGAGTTGTGGTAGGGTCTATGGTTCCCTGTTTGATGGTTGGGGTTGTGGTTGAAATGCTGATTTGATGAATAAGGCTTGTTGTGGTCCTGGTTATGGTTTTGTTGATTTCTCCACCCAAAGTTTGGGTGGTTCTTCCAACTTGGGTTGTATGTCTTAGAGTGTGGGTCATGTGGTAGTCTGGATGAATTGTTCATATAATTGGCTTGTTCCCAGTCACCTTCAGATTCTGGTGCATTCCCTTCTTGTTGAGGAGTTTGGTCTTGAATGACTGAGGCTTGGTTGGCCTCCATCCTTTTGGTTAGAGCTGCTATTTGAGCTGCAATTGCTTTGTTCTAAGCTAACAAAGTATCTACAGAGTTGAGCTCTAGCACTCCCTTCTTCTGAGTCCTCTCTGAAGCATAGAAATACTCATTTTCAGTTATAGTCTCAATGACATCTATGGCCTCTTCAAGGGTTCTCTTCTTATTGAGTGAGCCTCCTGAAGAATGATCCACAGCCTTCTTTGCTTCATAGGATAATCCCTCATAAAAGATGTGTAGTTGTACCCATTCATTGAACATTTCTAGTGGGCATCTTCTTGTTAGATCTTTGAATCTCTCCCAGGCCTCATAGAGTGTTTCTCCATCTTGTTGTCTGAAAGTTTGCACCTCAGCTCTTAACCTATTGATTCTTTGTGGGGGTAAAATCTTGCAAGGAATCTATTCACGACCTCCTCCCATGTAGTTAGGCTATCCTTGGGGAATGATTCCAACCACTTTGCTGCCTTATCTCTGAGTGAGAAAGGGAACAAGAGTAGTTTGTTGATGTCGGGGTGTACCCCGTTGGACTTTACAGTATCACATATCCTCAAGAATGTGCTGAGATGTTGATTAGGGTGTTCTTGGGCACTTCCTCCATATGAGCAATTGTTCTGAACAAGTGTGATGAGCTGCGGTTTCAGCTCAAAATTGTTGGCATGAATTATTGGCTTTAGGATGCTGCTGCCACAATTTCCTGGGTTTGGGTTGATGTAGGAGCCTAAGACTCTCCTTTCTTGTCCATCATGATTTATTGGGCCTTCTCTAGAATTGTGAGCTTCTTCTTTATGGTGGTTCTCCATGTTCTCCTCCATGTTTTTTTCAAAATACTCTTCCTCTTCCTCAGCACCAACGACTCTTTTCCCTCTTGCTTCCCTCCTTGATCTAAGGAAAGTTCTCTCAGGTTCAGAATCAAAGGAAGTTGAAGCCCTGCTTCTTCTACCTGTCATAAAACCAACAAGGCAAAAACAAGAGAAAAAAAAGAGAAAAAAATATTGAATAAAGAAGTTACTCTTGTTAGAGTGGAAGTTAGTGTGAGTGGTGCAATTAATCAAACAGTTAGAAGAGTGGAAATATGGATGATAAAAATAGTCAAAGAAGAAAGAAATTGAACTCAAAATAAAAGAAAATAAAAAGGTGCTAAACAAAAAATAAAATAACAAGGAATTTAAATTGCTTAATCTAGCTCTGCAATTGATTTAATCACTGTCAAATTTAAGCCAATCCCCGGCAACGGCGCCATAAAACTTGATGACTGGAATTCACACCCCATTCAAAATTAGTGAATTAGTCCTTTTGGCAAGCGCACCAAAATTATCGTCAAGTAATAACCCACTAGGAGTGGGATTGTATCCACAAAGATTGGCAAATTCAAGCAGTTTTAATCAATTGATGAATTAGTCAAGCGGATCATTATGATTGTAGAGTGCAGAATTGTAAATGACATAAATTTAAATGACTAGAATAGAAAGAAAAGCAATAAAGTGCAGAAATATAAATGGCAGAAAGTAAATGGCAGAATCATAAATGACTTGAATATAAATGGGAATGGGGAATTGCTGAATGTAAAAATAAGCGGTAAAGAAATGGATAGATAAGAATGGGAAAATTCATTGAGATTGGGAGATGTTGTCTCTTTGGATCAAATCTAGCTTATATCCTCTTCAATCATACAACTCATTGACCTCTTGGCAATCATGATTGATTGAGCCCCAATCCCTTGGTGACTCAATCTCTCAGATCTTGATCAATAGCCAATTCCTTGGTCTAATTGCTCATGAAGAGAGATATGCTTGGTCCTTGATTATACCACATACCATTATAGGTCTAAGTAGAGGGAGGATTATATGTCATATATCCAAACACCAAAACCCAGATTCTACTCTAGTGTGAGAAGGGATTTCAAGCATGGTTTCATGTTTCCTTTCCCAAGGTTCCCATGAAACCCAATTGCATTCAATATCTTTCCCAAGATAATTGAATACTAAGCATTAAGAACGAAATTCCTTCTAGCAAATCAAAGAGAAGATGAAGAGAAGATGGATTTTACTATTATCAATCCATCAAGAACAACAAAGCTCCCTCTCTCAATGAAAGGGAAGTTAGCTACTCATAACTCAAAAAGTACTCAAAAGTGAAGTGTAAAAGTGGATCTAAAACTGACTGCTAAACCCCTTTTCTTCAGTACTCCTTGGGGGTATTTATACTACTCCTAGTAAAATAAAAGAATTACAAAAGTGAAAAAGGAAAATTACATTTTGGAGGGAAAAGAAAACACTCAATAAGCATGACTTCTTAGCTGGCGTGTAGCTGGCACTTTTCTGGCGTGTCACGTGCGCTTCATTTCCAGCTTGGCGTGCCACGCCCAATCCTTCAAGTGGCATGCTCGTCCCTCTCTCAGCCTTGGCGTGCCACGCCTTCGAACTCAAGTGGCACGCCCCTTGCCTTTCTCACTTCTCTTTGCCTCTGGAAACTTGTACTGGCGTGCCACGCCCAAGGTCTGGCGTGCCACGCCCTTCCTTCATGATTGGCTAGGCTTCTCTGGAAAGTTGAACTAGCGTGGCACACTCAGGGTCTGGCGTGCCACGCCCCTTTTGTGACTGAGTGGTTCCTCTATTTGGCATGCGACGCCACGAGCTCAAGTGGCACGCCCCAATGCTTCTCTCTGAATGACACTGGCCTGCCACGCCTGGTTGCTCAAGTGGCACGCCTAAATGAAGAATGGTGAATGACGTGCCACGCCTTTGATCCCAAGTGGCACGCCCCATGTAGTTGGCCTCCTTCATCCTCTCTTGAAACTTATACCAGCGTGCCACGCATAAAGGCTGGCGTGCCACGCCCATGCTCTTGTCTTGGTTCCAGTAGTTGGCGTGCCACGCCTCAGCCTTCAAGTGGCACCCCATAGTGAAATGCTAAGGTTGGCGTGCCACGCCTTCGATACCAAGTGGAATGCCCAGTCCTTGCTTTTGGTCCTTTGTGCATTGGCGTGCCACGCCTAGTTGCTCATGTGGCACCCCAGTCTTCAATTGCCTTCAACCCCTTCTCTGGATTGTTGTACCAGTGTGCCACGCCATGCTGCTCAAGTGGCACACTCATGGATTTGTGAACTCTTCAAACTTGGCGTGCCACGCCTGGGTTCTCAAGTGGCACGCCCAAGTGACTTCTTGGGCCTGGCGTGCCACACCTTCGACACCAAGTGGCACGCCATAGTGAAGGTTCTTCTTGGAATGGTGAGTTGGCATGCCACGCCCCTTTGCTCAAGTGGCATGCCCATAGTAATTGATGGGCCAGGCGTGCCACGCTCAGCTTGGTGTGCCACGCCCCTTTTGTGTCCTCCATTGTAGCTCTCTGGAATTTTGTATTAGCGTGCCACGCCCAGTCTCTGGCGTGCCATGCCCACATGCATGCTTGGACTTCTTCTCTGGACTTTAGTACTGGCGTGCCACCCCCAGCTCCTGGCGTGCCACGCCAGTGCATTTTTGTGGCGTTTGCTTCAAGTGGCATGGCAGTTTCACACGCCCAGCTTCTTGTTTGCCTTCCACCCAATTTTTGATGCTTTTCTCACCTGAAATTTAGCACAACTCATCTCAAAGTAGTGTACCATAATATTCATTAAATAATGCATGAATTATACTGATCAAATGAGATTTATGCTCTTTTATGGTCTTCTTTATGCAAGAAAGAAGGGTAGATGATGCAGGTCATTAGGAGCCAAGAGTGAAAGTAACGCTCACTATACCAAACGGAGCGCTCCCCTGGAAGGTTCCCACACACCAAACCAACTTGAACCAAAACCAACCGGACCCATCTTTCTTTAAATCCAAAAACCAAAAGGCCCACTCCAAGCTTTGAAGACCAAAATAGAAAGTGTATAAATAGGATTAAGTGTGATTTGTAAAAGGATCTTTTGCTCACTTTTAGTTTTAACTTTTAGCTCATTTTTAGTTTTCACTTTTTAATTTTCGTTTGTTCTGAATTGGGGATTTGGGAATTGGATCTGGTTTTCTTTCTGCATTTTTTTTTCTTCTGCAACTTTTACTTTCTGTTCTTGGAATTTGAATTGAGATTGAAGAGCTCCATTGATTCTTGATCTGAGAATCATCTTTGCTTTTCTCTCATATAGTTTTGGGAATTGGAGAATTGGGTCTAAGTTTCTTTTGCTGTTTTAAATTTCATTTTCTTCTGCAATTTATTTTCTGCTTGATCAAGAGAGTAATTGAGATTTAGATCTGCTTTCTAATCTCATTGCTCTTCTTCGATCTTTAATTTCTCTTTAGGATTTCATAATTTACTCAAGTTTCCTTGCTGTTTTGTTTCTTGAAGAAATTTTCCATTTCTGTTCTTGCTACTGAGATCCAGATCTGAAGTCTTGCTTCTCAAAGCTTTCTGATTTACTTTAGTTTGCAATTTCTTGTTCAATTCTAAGTCCCAGCACCTAAATCCTTTTACTCTTCAAGTAATTTACATTTCTCAGCAATTTAGATTCAGCAAATTTACATTTCTTGCACTTTAAGTTTCTGCAATTTACTTTTCTTGCAATTTAAGTTTTAGCTCTTTTACTTTCTTGTTCTTTAAGTTACTCGCAATTTACCTCTTCTGCACTTTATCCTTCTGCTCAATTTACCTTTTGCACCTTTATTTACTTGCAATTTAGCTTCTGTCAATCAAAATCACTCAATTCATCAACTGTTCGCTTAACTAAATTCATCACCTAACTAAAATTGCTCAATCCATCAATCCCTGTGGGATCGACCTCACTCTTGTGAGTATTACTACTTGATGCGACCCGATACACTTGCCGGTGAGTTTGTGTGGAATCGTCTTTCCACCCATCACCGGGGAATTGCAAATGTGTGCCTTATTATTGGTTATTGTGAATATTGTGAATAATTTTGCTTTTTTGTTTCTTTGTTAGTTGTTTCTAGTTTTAGGAGTTTATTCTCATTATTCTCTTATTAGATTTTGTTTTTACTTTCTTTTGTTGCTATGAATTCTCACTCCTTTGGCTACGAGTTTGGTTCAAATTATGTTGTAGGGAATGGAAGCTATAATGAGAACATGCATCAAGGTTGGGACAATCAGAGATGGGAGGAGCCACAAGGATCTTATCAATCCTCTTGGCAACAACCTCCTCCAACTTACTATGAGCAAGAGCCATTCCAAGGTGCATACCAAGAAAATGGATATGGTGGACCCCCTTGTAGTTACCAACAAGCCCCACCATATGCATATGAAACCCCTCCTCAACATAGCTTTGAACCACCATACTCACAAGCCCCCTACTACCAAACACCCTCATATGATTCTAACCCTTATCCACCATACCAACCACCTTATGAGCCATATGAACCATATATAGAACCACCCCAATTCCAACCCCATTACTTCCAAGAACCACCACCTCCATACACACCTTGTCCATATCCATCAACCCAAGAGGCATATGATCCTAATTATATCAGCCAAGCGGAACAAGAGTTAAAGGATCGTCTCAAGGAGACACTGGATCAATTTCAAGCAACCCTTCATCAATTAGAGCAAGTGGAAATCCGGAAAGTACACGAAGCTCTCATGGCTAAAGAATCTCAACTTGAGAACCAAGGATTGAAGTGTGTTGTGTAACAAGTGGAAAAGATGGAGAGTGTTGAACCACCACACCCTTATTATGATGAACCACCCTCATATCATAAACATTTCCTCCCAAGTAATGAACCCTCATATCCACCCCAATCTCCAATAAATGACACTCTAAGTGTTCTTTTTCAAGGGCAAAGAGAGATGCAAATGATGACACAAGAGTTTATAGCTACCTTGACTGAGGTAGTAAGTAATTTAGCCTCTCTGCACGTCAACACTCAAAGCACTCCCATGGCCACATGTGGAGAATCAATAGAAGAGCATAGCATGAAGGAGACACTAGAAACTCCGGTGGATAGTGAAGAACATGATTCTGTATTGGAACAAGTGGAGGAAGTCGTAATAGTTAAAGAGGAGGAAGTGGTTGAAGACTTAGGAGACGCCGAACCTCCATAGGAATCTAGAGTTGTAGAGTATTCCTCCAAGAAGCTTGAAATTGATGTCAAAGAGGCTAGTGCACAACCTCCATGGCATATTCCCTATGAAGAATTAGATGGAATAGATCAAGAAGCGAGTTCCCTTGGTGATGATGATCATGAATCAAGTCCTCCTAGTGATGAACCTACATCCGCAAATGAACTCCTTGAATATGAAGACCCTTCCCTGATTGAGTCTGAGAATGATGTGGAAGCGGAAGTCCTTCGGAAAGGGTGCACGGGTGTTGAGTACGCTTTGTCAAGAATGTTGGAGACTTCTCTACCTAGGTGGCCATCTACTCCTTCATTTGAGTGGGTAAGACTTATCTCTATTCGCTTTACTGTCCCACTTGAATATGGTATTCTTGAAACGAATGGCCAACTTAGGAGGCTTTATGGCATTAAGCATAAGAGAAGGATGTTTAGTGGTTGGAGTTGCAAATCAAGGCTCATCAAGGTTGATACTTCAAGAACTAGATGCAAGGGTAGAACTAGTGAATATTTGGTTGGATATAAGAGAAGAGTTTGGTATTGCATTGAGAATTTGGACTGCTTGCCACCCGGTTGGGACAATGGTGATCCACTTCAAGACGGGTGTAGAAACAAGATTTGGGATCCGGGCATACAAGATGATCAATTTTGGGAGCTCAAAACTTGTGAAGAACTCCATCAAAGCTTGGGGAATTCACTTGGAATAGATAGAGCTTATTGGAAGTCCAAGCATTGGTGGCAGTTTCAAGATGAGTTCAAGCACAAGCCACCATGACAAGGAGCCCACCAAATGTCCAACTTAAGGACAATAACTAAAAGTGCTAGGTGGGAGACAACCCACCATGGTACGATCTTTCATTTTTATCATTAGTTTTATTTTATTTTATTTTTATCAGTGTTCATTCATAATTTCTGCATAATTACATGCATTCTACATATAAAAAAAGGGCCAACCCACGCGTACGCGATGCGTGGGCGTCGATGCAAATCTCGCTCTCCCATCTAACGAATAGAAAGTTGTGATGGAAACTTGCGGCTGGTGTACAAAAAGCATAATTTGACCCACGTGCACGAGTCCACGACGCGTCCGCGTCATCTTCAATTCTGGCACACCACGCGTGGGCGTGCCTGACGCTTACGTGTTGCACGTAAATGCTGCCCCATTCAACTTGAATAGAAACTTGCGCGAAAACGGCGCTAGAATTGTGCGTTTAGCACAATTTCGGCCGACGTGTATGCGTGCTTCACGCGTATGCGTCATCTTCATTTATCTCCCTTCACGTGTTCGTGTCTATGACGCTTACGCGTCGATGCATTTTTGTCTTGTCCACGCTCAAGCGTGATCCATGCGTACGCGTGGATTTAAATTTTATTAACCCTCACGCGAAGCACCCTTCTTACTCACGTAACCCTATCCCTCTCACCCCAACGTCCCTTTCTCTCCCCCTCTTCCCTCCATTGAAGCTTTCACACTCACCACCATCAACATCCCATCACCGCTCAGTTCCGGCAAACCCGAGCCGCCACTGACCACCCAATCTTTCCCTTCTTCTTCTTCTTCTCCTTCTTCTCTATTCTCTCTTCCTCTTTTCGCCACCTCTCGACCCTTCCCACCAACCCCAAGCACCGCCGCGGACAACCACTGCGCCGCTGTGCCGCCACCATCTCTGGGTGGCACTACCCTTTCCCTTCCTTCCCAATTCTGTTACTGCACCTCCCAGGTCCCCCTGCTTCCATTTCTACATTTCAATTCTTCTTCTGTTCCATTAAGTTAGTTAGCTTAGTTTAAATTTTGTTAGAATTAGGATAGTTAGAAATGCATGTTCTTAGTTGATTTTAGGTGGTTAGGTAGTTAGGATGTGGTTAGTGGATTTAGGTCTAATAATTGCTCTGTTCTTGCTGTCTGTGAATGGTTAATTCTTCTTTGTTTGTGCTGATGATTTACCCCTGTGCTTAGCTGAATTGTGATGCTGTTGTTAGGTCTCAATTTGATCTTCATTGTTAATTTAGTGCAGCTTAATTCCTTGAATCTAAATTCCTTATTAATGATTGATTGCTGAATTTAATGAAGGAAGGTTGATTGCATATCTTCTTTTTGAGCAATTTTTGCTGAATTAGTACCATGGTTTCAGCCATTATTTTGTTCATTGATCAAAGAAGGCATGCTGCATATGCTTGATTGGTTATGGAATAATTGCTTATTTCTATCTTGTTGGCTCATTTGTTTAATTCTTATGAAGTTACATATGGTTTTGGTGTTTTTAATTGTTAATGAATTCATAGGAAATTCGAATTGATTAATTGAGTTTGGAAAATAGCCAATTCGCTGTTATGCTGATCTGGGTTGTTTTATTCTGCTTAATGATGCCTGAGTCACATGAATTTCTTTGTTCTTCATGCTAATTGACATATATTGAAATTCATGAGTTTGAAATTGCTACTGCTTGAATTGTTGAGTTGCTGCTTTTCATTTACTCTGGGAATACTCGCATTACTGTCGGAATGCTGCCAGTTTTTATGAAAACTGTTTTTCTCAACTTCTACTCATGAATTGACTTTAGTACTTTCGAATTTTGATTTATTTGGTTTAAACCAAAGCCAATTCATGGGGTGATGGGTTAGCATTTCCATTCCTTTTGGTTCCCTTTCTATTTGAAATGCATTGTCGATGATTTTATTTCTTTTTGTGCTTCTTTCATTACATGTTTTATCATCAATGCCTTGCATTGTATGCTTGAATGTGAGCTTGCTTGTTCTTAAACCTTTTGAACTTCTTTTAGTTAGGAACTACATTACCATGCCACTAATTCTAACCTACTTCTCTAACTTTTAACTAAATTGACTTTCTCACTTTTCTTTTTCGTTTTCACCCTTTTTCAAACTAACTCTTTTAATTCCTTTCAAGGCATAGTACTTGTTGTTTCTTAACAAACAAGCATTGTAAATTTCAATGTATAAAGTCTTGGATTGTGATTTCTGATTAATTTCTCTGAATCCTACTTTTCGTTCATTCCAAGGATTTATCTCTTTATGACTCACTTTATGCTTTGGCTTTCACTCCTCTGTTGCCTATCTCCTGTTTGTTTTGCTTACATATTGCCTTTCTTCATGCTTTAGCCTTATTTGATAATCTGTATCATGGGAATTCTGTTTTTCAGGATGTCTAATAGGAAAGGAAAAGGCAAGGCTACGGCCAGCTCCGGTAAGAGGAAGAGAGGACAGTTATCCATTGCTCTATCGGATGAATCTTGGCGTGAAAAAGATTTTACTGATCAAGAAAAATCTGATAAACTTGTGCCTGCTAATGACCCAGTCAAATTTGCCAATCTTTACTGTGAACTCAAGTTTCCAGTTTTTACGGAAAAATGGCACCTCTACTTGGAAAGGATGCTCAAAATACCAACCGAATTAAGGAAGTACACTGAACATCAGATCAAACAGAGAGGTTGGGTATTTCTGGATAGAGATCTGGCAGAGATAAACGCATCAAGGGTCCGTGAGTTCTATTCTAACTATTATAGGACGACCATTGATGCAGTGCAACTTAGGGGAAAGCATATCTTAGTCACAGAGGAGGCGATAGAGGAAATCCTCCACTTCCAACCTAAAACAGATGATACAGATGGTTTTCAGAAGGCCAAGGAGTCTATTAGATTCATTAGTTTTGATTGGGATGATGTCCGACATACCATAGCCATTGATCCTGATGTTCTGTGGGCTATGGGAAAGTCAAAGGTAACTCCACGGGGTATAAAGATTATTTATCTCAATGATGAGGCTAGGCTATGGCAACAGATACTGAGTAATTATGTTATGCCTAATACTCACGAGTCAGAAGTGCTAGCTGCCATGATCATCCTTATTTGGTGCGTCATAGAAGGAAAGGACCTATACCTTCCACGGCTCATCGGAAAGTACATGTCTAGAGTTCATGTCAGAGGCACCTTGCCATTTCCTTATTCGATCACCCAGATGGCTCGTTGAGCTGAGGTGCCTTGGGAGCTAGAGGATGAGAGACCACCTCTTGCCGACTGCAAGAAGCTTATTCCGCACAGCAAGCAGTTCAGACCTCTAGGCTACAGACTACCTACTTCTACTACTTCTACTGATGCGGCCACATCCTCAGCAGCACCTTCATCACCTGCAGCACCACCTGCTTCCGCAGCACCATCATCCGCTTCTCAGCCAGTCTACCATCTTGTGTACCGCCTTTTTGAGCGCCTTAATCAGATGGAACGCCGTAATCAGCGGTGTTATGAGCAGTCTGAGCGTCGTAACAAGCGACGCTATGCCCATCTGAAGCTGATTGTGACTACTGGGTGTACTGACATCCCCTCTGATCCTGACACACCCTCGGAGCACTCTGATGAGGAGGAGGATGAGTAAGAGGAGACCCAGCAGGAGGCGACTCAGCCTGAGCACCCTACAGAGCCACAAGCACCTGCACAGCCACAGCCGACAGAGCCAGCGGCACATCCTTCGACACGAGACGATAGAGATGCAGGCGATGATCCTTCACACCCAGCTTGACTGAGAGCATCGAGGATGATGCTGTGATTTAAGTGTGGGGAGGTCGCCATCTCCAGTGAATTATATTTTGGTGAACCATTTCAGACTTTTGTTCTATTTTGCTTTATTTTGTATTTTACTTTATTTTATTTTATTTTTTTCTTTTAGTACTTGCACATTTCTATTTTATTGTACTTCTGTTTATTTTTACTTTGTTGCATTTTGCACTTTGGGCTTGTATATATCTTGGATATTTAGCTTGAATTGCACTTTTAGTCTATTAGTTGTGATGTGGAAAAACATGGATTATTAAGTTTAGTTTACCCTTTTGGCATATAAGAAATTGATTTGATTGAAAATAGGGATAAACTAAAAACTTTTAGCTTTTCATAATCACATCTCATTTAGTATATACATATAATAATAAATGTTGGTCAATTGATGAAATTTGCAAGGAATGTATTTTTTTCTTAGAAAAGGCATTTAAGATTCACATTGATTTCAGTTAAAACTTTTTGTAACTTGCACAATATATATATAATTGGAATATGGTTTTTGAGCTAAGAACACACAACCCGTGAGTTTTTGAGCTTAATTGCATGGTTACATTATTTAACCATGATTTTTATTCTTCTGTGTTTCTTCTCTATGCTTGCAATCTTTGGTTTGTTCCATTCTATATGTCCATTATTTAGTGTATGTTCATGCTTATATGTGATTGAGGCCATCATTTGATATTAGCTCACTTATCCCAAATAGCCTACCAGTCCATTTACCTTTGTTTGCCACTTTGAGCCTTCTTAACCCCCTTTTTGTTCTTTATATTACCACATCACTAGTCTTAAGCGGAAAAATAATTAATTACCCTATTTGAATCTTTGGTTAGCTTAAGATAGAGATTGTGTGTTAACTAAGTGTGGGGAAATGTGGGACCTATGGTTAATGAGAATGTGTCTTTGCTTATATTGACAAATATTGAGAATCTGGGTGCCAACTCATGTGAAATTAGAAAACATATGCATTGATATATTATGCTTTCATTCAAAAAAAAAAAAAGAAAAAGAACAAATAAATAGGGGAATAAAATCACCCCAATGTTAAGTTCAATAAAAAGATCAATGCATATGTGATGAAAATAAAAATTGATACATGAGTGTGTGAAAATATGTAAAAGTGAGATTTTGGATAGCCAAGCTTGATTTTAGAATTGTATAGAGTATGTGTATGTGTTAGGTGAGAACTTAGGTTAGTCAAAAATTCATATGATAGCTCACTTGGCCATATATATATACCCTCATCCTTACCTTGGCCCCATTACAACCTTGAAAAGTCCTCATGATATTTGCATTTGTACACTTGATAATTGTTGATTAGTTAGATGAAGAACAAAGTTCTAGAAAGCATGATTAGAGGAGATTTGAGTTGTTTAACCCCAAACACTTGAGTGATTAGAGTGCATATACAAATCCAGTGAGGGTTCAATGGCTCATTTCCATATGTCCATATTTGATCATTGCTTGTCTTGCAAGTTTGTGAACTCTTTTGATTAACTCAACTCAATTGTGATTGTGTTTTGATATGATTGATTTAGCCCTTGATTATGCATATATGATTTCTTGGAAATTTGACTCAATTTGACCATATGTATGCTTATATATATAGATAGATAGTAATTAGAATAGCATGATGCATGTAGGTGGCTCACATCTAAATAGGTTGCATTGCATAAGTTTCACCATTCTGCCTTCACTCTTTTGGTTCTCTTGAGCTTAGCATGAGGACATGCTAATGTTTAAGTGTGGGGAGATTGATAAACCGCTATTTTACGGTTTATTTTGTATTGAATTGAGCGAATTTTATCCATTATTCTCACACTTATGCATATAAATTGCGTGTTCTATATTTTCCTTCCTAATTCTGTGATATAGTTGAAAACATGTTTCCTGGGCCTTTAAACTGTCAATTTTAATTACCCTTTATTACCATTCGATGCCGTGATCTGTGTGTTAAGTGTTTTCAGGCTTTATCGGGCAGGAATGGCTTAGAGGATGGAAAGAAAACATGCAAAAGTGGAAGGAAAGCAAGAAAATGAAGTTTTGAGAAGCTGGCAGCGACGCGTATGCGTGGGTGACGCGTACGTGTGTCCCACGCGTACGCGTGATCAGGATTTTTGCCAAGCGACGCGTACGCGTGGACGACACGTACGCGTGACATGCGCCACGTGTAAAAATTGCAGAAAGCACTGAGGGCGATTTCTGGGCTCCATTTGGGCCCAATTCTAAGCCTGAGAACACAAAATAAAGGCTACAGAGTGGGGGAATCAATAATTCTTTCATACAACTTTCATTCACATAATTTTTAGGCTTTAGATGTACTTTTTTAGAGAGAGAGGCTCTCTCCTCTCTCTAGGTTTTAGGATTCTTAGGTTTAGCTATTTTTAATTTTAGATTTCTACTTTACTTTAATTTAGTTTCTCTTCTACTCTTATTTATTCTAGCACTTTAGTTTCTCTTCTCTTGGTGATTTATTTATTTACCCACTTTAGTTTATGAATTCTCATGTTAGATTTGATTTTCTATTTAATGCAATTTGTGGTATTTCATATTTATGATTGCTTTCTTCAATTTATGTTATTGATGCTTTCAATTGGTTGTTTGGATTTTATTATCTCTTATTGCTTTTCTATGCTTTTATGTTGTGCCTTTCTAGTGTTTGATAAAATGCTTGGGAGGATTTTAAGTTAGATTTTCCTATTCTTAACTTGGATTGACTAATTGGAGACTCTTGAATTATCAAAGGTCTTTTATTGATTGGTATTTGAGACTTGCTAGTTGATTTGAATTCCACTAACTCTAGTCTTTCCTTGAGAGTTGACTAGGACTTGAGGAATCAAATTGATTTATCCATTTGACTTTCCTTCATAGTTAGAGGTTGACTAAGTGGGAGCAACGGACAATTACTATCATAATTGATGATGATAATGAGGATAGAAATTCTAATTCTCAATACTTGTTAAGACTTTTCTTAATTATTAGTTTATTTTCTTGTCATTTACATTCCCTGTTCAACCTTTCAAAAACCCAAAAATATACTATCTCATAACCAATAGTAGCATACTTCCCTGCAATTTTTAAGAGATGACCCGAGGTTTAAATACTTTGGTTGATTTTTATTCGGTTTGTTACTTGTGACAAACAATTTTTGCATGAAAGGATTATTTGTTGGTTTAGAAACTATACTTGCAACAAGAATTCATTAAGGAATTCTAAACCGTCAAAAATCCGTTCGTCACTGGCCTACTTGCACCTCCAAGTTTCTGAGTGAAGCTCTAGTCTCCTGCATAAAACTAGCCAGTAGTGCTTCCAATCAGTGTTCTTCTGGGGTTGAGAATTTGCCTGCTGAAATGGTTGTTGTTGATGAGACTGAAACTGGCAGTTATTATAATTATTTTGCTGAAAACCGCCAAGAGAATTATTGTTAAAATTCTGTGGTTCTGAGGTTGCCCTCTCTACCCCAAATTTAGGAGATTTCTCCACCCCTGATTATAGGTCTTAGCTTATGGATCATTATTGGGGTTTCTAGGAGCATTCCCCATGTAGTTGACCTATTCAGAAGGAAATTGAGTATAATCATAATTCTCACCTTGCATAGAGCTACCAGTCATGTTATAAGTAGACTCTTGAGGGGCATTCTGAGCATTAACAGCTGAAACCTGCATCCCACTCAATTGTTAAGTAATCATATTAATCTGCTAAGACATAACTTTGTTCTGAGCAAGAAGAGCATCCAAAGCCTCTACTTCCAAAATGCCTTTCTTTTGATAGGTCCCAGAGTACACAGGATTCCTGTTAGATGAGTAGAGATATTGGTTCTTAGCAACCAACTCAATAAGCTCAGTAGTTTTTTCAGGCGTCTTCTTCATGTACAATGAACCACCTGTAGAATTATTTAAATACATTTTGGACATTTCACATAAGCCCCCATAAAAGATCTCCACCTGAGTCCATTTAAAAAACATGTCCGGAGGGCATTGCCTGGTCAGCAGCTTGTACCTCTTCCAGGCTTCATAGAGGGTCTCACCATCTCTCTGCCCGAAGGTCTGAACCTCCACCCTTAGCTTAGTCAGCTTCTATGGTGGGAAGAATTTAGATAAAAATCCAATGACTACCTTATCCCAAGTATCCAGGCTCTCTTTGGGTTGAAAATCTAGCCACAGCTTTGCTCTATCCCTCACAGCAAATGGGAAGAGCATGAGTTTGTAAACCTCCGGATTCACTCCATTTGTCTTCACAGTATCACAAATCTTCAGGAAATTAGAAATAAATTGATTTGGATCTTCCTGAGGAAGTCTGTGATACTGACAATTTTGTTGCACAAGAGTGACTAGCTGAGGCTTCAGTTCAAAATTGTTTGCAGCTATAGGAGGTACCACAATACTTTTTCCATAGAGATCTGGATTGGGAGCAGTGTATAAGCCAAGCACTCTTCTTTGTTCAGTCTCATTAAGAGTTGCCACATTGGCATTGACAGCATGATATTGATCCATTGTGGACTCTGCAACTTCCTTTTCAAAAGTCCTTTCAGGTTTCAGATCAAAATCTATAAGAGGTTCCTTGTCTTTGTTCCTGCTCATAAACAGACAGGAAAAAAAGAAAAGTGGGATTCTCTACGTCATAGTGTAGAGAATTCCCAGTGAGATAACCTGTGTAAAGAAATAAAACAAAATACTAACTAATTAAAGCTAAAGATTTTCAAAAAAGATGACTAAAATTAAGCTAGGAAATTCGAAATTTATAAAAAAAATGAACAAGAAAATTAAGTAAAATTAACTAGGTAACACCAAACTTAATTTCAGAAATTAAAGAAAAATACTATGTAGAATTTTTGAAAATTAAAGAGCAACAATTAAATAAAATTAAAACTAAAATGCCTAATCTAACCAATCAAACAACTAATTCCCCGGCAACAGCGCCAAAAACTTGGTGCGAAACTTATAACCCACAAACTAACTGGCAAGTGCACCGGGTCATACCAAGTAGTACCTCAAGTGAATGAGGGTCGAAAAACAGAAAAGAGTGTTGAAAGTTCAAATGCATCAAACAGTAAATTCAAAAGATCAGAAAGCAAGCAGTAAATTGATAAGAATAATATATGGAGAAAACAGTTAAGGTTTCAGAGATATCTATCTTCCGGATTGACTTTTCTTACCAAGTATTTTAATCATACAAGATTCAATTCATGGCAAACTATATGTAACTAAACCCTAATTTCTTAGGCCTTTTTAGTCTCCTCTAACCTTCATCAACCGCCAATTCCTTGGTCACTTGATTCCAATTAGAGGGTTAAGTTCAATTCTAGTTTATATGCCACAGAAACCCTAATTACCCAAATATAAGAGGATTATATGTCACGTATCCCGTTAAGTCCAGATAATTAGAAATTTAGGAGAAATTATTTTCAAGCTGTTGTTCAAGTAAAGAGCTTTTCCAAGTTTTACAAGAACTCAATTAGAACAAGGGTCATACTTCCGTTCCACCCAGATTCATAAGATAAAGAACGAAAACAATTTTTGAAATAGACATCAATACATGAATTAAAATAGAAAAATAATAGTATCAATCCATACAATAGACAGAGCTCCTAACTTTAATAGTGGAGGTTTAGTTGCTCATAGTTCAGAGAGAAAACTAGGGTTATGTAAAGCTATAAATTGCGGAATGAGCTAAGAGTGAAGAGAAGACCCCGAAGGACTGATTCCTTTCCCTTTTATATCTAATCCTAATTAATGTAAAATATATTTTCTTAAACTAAAAATATATTTTTCTATTTATAAATAAAATAAAAGTTTAATAAAAAATAAATGAAGATCTTCGTGGCTTTCCTTGAGGAGCGTGGGGACAATTGGGTGTTATAAGGCTGGCACCTAACTTCACAACTGTGAAGTTAGGCGTGGAGATGGCCGAATGGGATGGTTGCTAATGCTTGCACCTGGCGCCTAACTTGGGAAATTCCAAGTTAGGCACCACCTTGGCAGTAAACACTTGAAGCCTTTCTCTTATCCTGGCACCTAACTTGGGGAAAACCAAGTTAGGTGCCACTTATACAGCATGCATTTAACATGTGGAGTTTGTCTTGGTGTCTAACTTGGAGAATCCCAAGTAGGCGCCTCCTTTGCCAAATTTCTGGAGAAGAAGTGTAAACTATTATACATCGTTCGAAATCTTTGAAAGTTAGCTTTCCAATGCCACTGAAATCACGTCAATTGAACCTCTGTAGCTTGAGTTATTCTTGTTAGAATGCAAGGAGGTTAGGATTGACAGCATCATTCGCTTTCTTCTCTTTTTCTACAGAAACTCCATCAAATCCATCCGAATGCAACCTGAAATAAATAGAATTGCATACGACTCAAAGTAGTATCCATAATGGCTAAAAGATATTTAATTCTTGATTAAACTCAACAATTTGATTGAAAATTCATTAGGAAAAAATAGGAAAGATGCTTACGCATCAGTTAGCTTCAGCGTTAATGAACAATAATTCTCACAAAATTCTACACTTACCCAGAATTAAAAATATTGAAAAGAGTTAATTTTAAAAAAGAAAATGGTGATAAATATGTGGATAAGAAAGTGAATAAAGATGGGTATCTTTTTCTGAAATCATTTCTTAAGTCTCTCACTCTCTCTCTATAGGACTTCTTTTTTGCCCTTTTTAGTTGGGTTTGGGAATTGCAGAAGATTTTGAGACTGTCTTGTAATTTCACAGCACAAGCTTAATGGATTTTATAATGTGTGTTATGATAGATGGTGTTTTGAGAATGATAGCTAGCAACTGACATGGGAAACATCGATGTTACTATATGATAATGTGATTATTATTGGAGAAGTTTGATGGCAGCTTCGCATTATATATTTATTATTACAAGATTTGTCAAATAGCTAGCTAGCTAGGTCTCCTTTTAATTACAAGGCCACATTTTATTTATATATACTTTATGATTAAGTGCGTCCATATTTGCTAGAAAGCTAAGCCTATCTACATATATTCATGTTATATTGTTTTATCATCAATTTTGATTTGGTGAAAGATTATTGACTCTTGTTACTACATGATGAGTGATTTTATGCCGGTATAGAATTTATCAAGAAATCCAATCGTAGTATAGTCTAAACCGACACGCAATTCCACATCAAATAATCTAAAATCAATAACCGAGAGTATGAGTCCCGAGTCATTCTTCCTAGGAGTGCTCCAAGAGGCACATTGTTGGTTAGAGAATGTATAGGTGTTTGGAGTTTCATATAAGAAAAGAACAAGCTAGTAATGTGAATGAAAATCAAATGATATAAAAGCCTTGGCTAGAAGTGAGAATTGGACTCCCTATCATAATTATTTCTATCAATTGTAATCACAATTAGTTATTGCTTCACTTAGTTAACCTATAGTGTGAAGGAAAGTCAAGTGAAAGTAATCAATTTGGATTCACAAGTCCTAGCCTAACCTTAGGGAAGTCTAGCTTTAGTGACATACAAAGCAATTAGCAATTTCCAATTGATAATCAACAAAAGATATTAATACTTCAAGTGTCTCCAATGTCTCAACTTCTAAGCCAAGTAAGAAAAGTCTACTCCATAGTTAAAGTTGGCATTTTCCCAAACACTTGGAGAGCAATGATGAGAGGCATTGTAAAATTAAGAATGAAATTGAATTCAAAGGTGTCCACTACAAGAGATTAACAACAATCAAATAATTGAAGGCTAAGAACTTGAATCACCTTAATGTATCTATGGAAATAGAAGTAACAACATCCAAAAGCTAAGATCCACAATTAACATGAACAACAAGAACTAATTTGAGAGTATGAGAATCTAGATCTACAATTGGAAGCAAAGTAGAAGTGAATTGACAATAGATCTCACCAAATTCAACAAGAGAATCCCCAAATTTGAGAAGCTAAACCCTAGAGAAAAGCTAGAGAGAAGTTGGAGTTTCTCTCTCTACCAAAATGTAATTTCCAACTAAAAAAATTTAAAAATGAGTCAATAGATGTGGATCCCTTCAATCCTTGGTCTTCTTATGCCTTTTCCCGCCAGAATTATGCTCCAAACAGGGTCTGTAACTGCCCTAAAATCGCTGGTCACATTTTCTCTTTAAAAGTCATGTGCGGCATCAACGCGTACGCGCATAGCATACGTACGCGTCCCTGCAGCTTGTACAATCCACGCGCACGTGTTAGGCGTGCATGCGCGTCCCTGGGGATCTCGCCTAGCCATGAAAATACGTCGGCTCTAGCTTTGGCTTCCTCGCACCGACCTTGGTTGTGCGCATCCACGCGTACGCGCAAGGCCAAAACTCCAATGCTCCATTTTTTATGTTCCTTTTATTTATGCATGCTTCCTTTCTCCCTTCTAAGCCATCTTTGCCCTATAACTTCTAAAACCACTCAACAGACGGATAACGGCCTCGAATGGTAATAGATGAGGATTCAAATATATCTAATTTAATGCAAAAGAGGCATGTTTTCATTCATGAGGCAAAGTTGGGAAAGGAACACAAAAACATGCATTTTTATATGAAGAAGTTTGAAATATCGTTGATAAAGTCCTCAAAATCCATACAAGATAAACCCTAAAAACAGGGTTTATTAACCTCCCCACACTTAGACCAAGCATGTCCTCATGCTTGAAGGAGAACCAAAGATCAAAGCTCGATAAAAGGATGAGATTCATGAGCTGCAATCTACCTATATGAATGCAACTAAAATGAAAGCTATTATCTACTTGGTCAAAGCAAATCAATCTTCCAAGAACATATATGAGTACATAGGGCAACATGATAAGGTGATATATGAACTCTACCAATTCAAGCATCAAAGTAAGGTGCCTAATCTTGCATGAAGAATGCTCGTGAAAGCCGGGAACAAGGAATGAGCTTCGAACCCTCACCGGAAATGTTTGCACTCTATTCGCTCGGGTGTATAGGATTGATCACTCGATTCTCCTCTATTTCATGCTTTCCAAAATTTTTCTAATAAACCCCGATTTTGTGGTTTATCTTGTACTTAATTTGGGGGATTTTATCACCTTTTCTCGCATTTATTCAATGAAATAGCTTGGTTTTGCAATTCTCCCTTGATTTGTGCTTAAATGTGAAAAATATGCTTTTTAGGCCCTTAAATTGGTGATTTTAATTCACTTTAATTCCATTCGATGCCTTGATATGTTTGTTGAATGATTTCAGTTCCATAAGGCAAGTATTTGATGGAAGAAGTGAGGAGAAAAGCATGCAAAGTGGGAGAACTCATGAAGAAATGAAGGAACCGTAAAGCTATCAAGCCTGACCTCTTCGCACTCAATCGACCATAACTTGAGCTACAGAGGTCCAAATGAGGCGGTTCTAGTTGCGTTGGAAAGATAACATCCGAAGCTTAGAAATAATATAAAATTTGCCAAATGTTGCTTCACGTATAGGGGCACGCACGCGCCATGTACGCGTGCGCGCCGATGCTGCTCGTGGCCCGCTAAAGTAAAATCGCGCGCAGCAATTTCTGAAGCACTTTGGGCCCAACCCAACTCATTTCTAATACTATTTCATGCAGAATTCAATCTTGGGCAAGGGGTGGAGCAATTGTTTTGGTAGTATAGCATCATGTAGGTTAGTTTCTAGAGAGATAAGCTCCCTCTTCTCTCTAGAATTAGGTTAGGTTAGGATAGGTTGATCTCTTCTAGATCTAGGTTCAATCTCATGTTCTCATCTTATTTCCTTTATGAATTCTTGCTTCTACTCTTTTATTCTCAGGATTTGTAGTGTTAGTTTTCCTTTTATGCTCTCTTTTATGTTCATAGATGTACTTGTTGGATTTGGATTTTCTTTTAATGCAATTTAATGTTTGATGTTCTTTTAGTATTGATTTGAGTTGTGATCTTACTTTCCTTGCAATTGGTAGTTGTTAGATTTTACTATTTCTTGCAATTTATCATGCTTCTCTTTTGTACCCACCAAGTGTTTGATAAAATGCTTATTTGGGCTTTAGAGTATATTTAGAGCATTCTTGGCTTGGGAAGAGTAATTGGGCAATCTTGAGTCATGAAAACCCAACCTATGTTGGTGATTTAGAATTGTTAGTTAATATCATTTTCAATGACTTTCATCTTTTGCTAATTTGATTAGTGAGTTGATTAGGAATTTTGATTTGAGATTAACTAGTCTTGTTTGACTTTCTCTCATGGAAGATAACTTACACCTTCTTCCAATGTTGGGGATGACGAAATGAGATAGATTCTTGTTATTATTGTGATATGATTGATTAGTCTTGTTTGATATTCTCCCTATGTGAAGATGACATGATACCTTCTTCCATTTGTTGGAGTTGACTAAATAAGATGAATTAATCATTGTATGACTAGGATAGAAAGCCTATGATCTCAATTCTTGCCATGAATGTCTCTCTTTATTACTTGCCTTCTTTAAATATTTGCTTGATTCATTTTTCTTGTCATTTATTTCATTGCCCCTCTTATCAATCAAAACCCCCTTACATCTTTCATAGCCAATAATCATACACTTCATTGCAATTTCTTGTGAGACGACCCGAAGTCTAAATACTTCGGTTATAAATTCATTGGGGTTTGTACTTGTGACAACTCAAATTTTTGATTGGGAGGATTGTTTGTTGGTGTAGAACTATACTTGCAACGAGAATTCATTCATTTAAGGAAATTCTATACCGACATGGCAAATCTTCTTAAATCAAAATGGCGCCGTTGCCGGGGAGTTGCAATGGTGTTATATTGTTGGCTATTGTGAATATGTGAATAGGTTTGTCTTTTGCTTGTTTGTTAGCTTTTGTTAGGATTAGGACATGTTTCTTATTTTTGTAGATTTTGTTTTTATTTTCTCTTGCTATTATGAATTCTCACCACTTTGGCTATGAGTTTGGTTCAAATTATGTTGTAGGAAATAGGAGCTACAATGACAATATGCATCAATGATAGAACAATCAAAGGTGGGAGGAGCCTCAAGGGATTCATCACCCTTCTTGGCAACAACAACCTCCGGATTCTTATGGGTATAATTCTAATCCTAGTGTATATCAATCTAATGGATGTAGTGACCCTTATTGTGATTGTCAACAACCACCACCACATGCCTATGAACCGCACCCTCAATATGACTTTGAACCACCTTACTCACAAGCCCCCTACCACCAAACACCTCATTATGACCCTAATCCTTATCCATCATACCAACCACCTTATGAACCATATATTAAACCACCACCATTCCAACACAATTACTCTCAAGAACCACCTCAATATACACCACCTCCATACCTTTACCAAGATGAACCAACTTCCAATTATGAAACTTCCCTCCCAAACAATGAACCTTCTTTTTCCACACCACCTCCAATGGATGATTCTCTCCAAGAATATGTTAGTTCTTACATTCGAAGGCAAGACGAGAACCAAAAGGTGTTCAAAGAGTTAGAAGCCAAGATAGCTACCATAGCGGAAGCCGTTAACAATATGGTCTCCTCCCAACTAAGCCTAAGCAACCAAGGCACTCCCATTGACGAATGTGGAGAAGCAATCAAGGGGCCTAGTGAGGAAGTGAGTTTAGAGCTTTAAGGTGTAGAAGAAGGGTTGAAACAAGAATTGTCACAAGGGGAGAAAGTTAAGATAATTGAGCCGGAAGAAGTGGTTGGAGCCTTTAAAGAGGTTGACCAAGAGATGGATTCAATCATTGAAGAATTCTTATGTACAATTGAATCCTCTCCAATTGGGTTTGACATAGAGGGTAAGGAAGAAGATACCTTACCTCCCATACCCTTGGTAAGCAATGAAGAAGAGACTGAATTGGAAGAGAGCCACCAAGAGGAAGAGGTTGAAGTTGAGAAAAGTTGTAAAGAGGTGGAGTTAATCAAGGAAGAGTACAAGAGAGTGGAGCTTACAAGATCATTGGGACCACCCCTTCCTAAGTCACCATCCAACATAACATTCAAGTGGGTAAAATTCTTATCCCTAAGCTTTACTTTCTCACTTGAATATGGTTTGATTGAAAATGATGGTCAACTTAGAGCTCTTTGTGGAGTTAAGAGTAGGAGAGAGTTGTGTAGTGGTTGGACACATCACTCTAAGTTCATGATGGTTGCATGCTCAAAGTTGAATGGCAATGGTTGGTGTAGAACCAAATTGCATGGGTCTAGGAGAATGTTTGGATGCTTAATTGAGAATTCTAAGGTCATGCCACCCAATTAGAATCATGATGATCAATTTGAGGACGGGTGTCAAAACAAAGTGTGGGATCCCGGATCGCACAAGGAGAATCAAATTTGGGAGCTCATGGTTTGTGAAGAACTCTATCAAAGCTTGAAGATATTAAAATTGAAGAATGGAGTTTATTGGAGACTCAAGCATTGGTGGATGTTTAAGGATAGCTTCAAGCACAAGCCACCTTGAGATGAGCTCCCCATAAGGCCAACTTAAGGACAATAAACAAAAGTGTTAGGTGGGAGACACCCCACCATGGTAATATCTTTTCACTTTCTCTTTTCTAAATATTGGTAGAATTAGTTTAAATTCATATTTAGAGTAGTTTGTTAAGTCTATTTGGTAGTCTAATATGCTAAATAAGGTTTTATGGTGTTTGGGTAGCTGTTTGGAGGTTTGGAATGCTTGGATTGGTGCAAGAACATGGAAAATTTTTGAAAAACAGAGCACCAATCCGCGCGTGCGTGCACCTGACGCGTACGCGCGCCTCAAGCATTTTCGACCATCAACGCGGGCGCGCCATGTGCGCGGACGCGTGGATTGAAAAACCTCACCCCTCCATACATTGACCCGAGAGTTGCGCCTACACTGCACAAGCACCATGCTTGAAGCACAAACCACCCGCGTGTTCGCGCACCTGGCGCGTACGCGTCCTTGAAGCTAAGCGTGCGTGCGCGCGCCGATAGCGCCACCTGCCCTCCTGGTACAAGTTCCAGAGAGTTATGCCCAGTTTGTGCCTATTCTGTGCTTGCAACCCACGCGTGCACGTACCTGGCGCGTACGCGTCCTTTGGCCAAACTGCGCATCGGCGCGGAAGCGTGCATGATGCGTCCGCGCCGGTTAAAAAAAAGGAGAGTTTTTTTCTCATCTTCCATTTTCTTTTGTCCATTGCATTCGCATACTTTTATCTTTGCATTTTCATTTTGTTTTTATAGCCTGTTTTTACTTTTTTTTTTTTTAGCTTCTTATTTTAATAATGATGTTGAATGCTCTTACTTAATTCTTGAGAATTTCTTAGTTAATCTTGGTGCTTCTTGACTTGTTTGATATTGATGGGTAATGAAATTTCTAATTCAATGCTTAACCTTTGAAGATCCTTGTATCCTTTGTGCATTGATATGAGCTTACAGGTCTTTCATGACCCACTCTTTCTAGTTGAACTTGATGCTTTTGAGTGCTCTTCATGCTTTAACTTTGTTCTTGCATCAAGTATTAATTGATATGTCCTTTGCCTATATTGTTTTCTCACTTACATGTGTAGCTAACATGTGGTGAGAACCCTATTCTTATTTGGCATTAGCCCCGCCTATGTTCTATTTGCTTTGATATCTTTGTTGTAGCCTTAATTCTCTTTCTTTTTCTTTCCTTTTAGGTTGGCCACCAAGAAGGAAGGGGAGGAAAAAGCGTCTAAATGGGGCAATAAACAAGTTCACCCGCACAACCCTTTGAAAAAACTCATCAATTGTAGCAACCCATCCACTTTACTCTTCTTTGCATGCACCGAGGACAGTGCAAATCTTTGAGTGTGGGGAGGTCGTCCGACCGATCTCCATGGGTAACAATTTCCCTTTCAACACCAATTTTTTCAATTTTTATCTTTGATTGGTTATTTGTTGCATTGCATGATAGGTTGCATGTTAGTTAGAATTTTTACATATTTCACCATTTCTTTTTATGTTAGGACTACTTGGTTAGGGTGATGATTTCTTTTCAAAGAAAAACTGTTTTTAGGGTATCCTACCAATTTGAAAATTTTTTTTTCTTGTTGAACTTGCTTGAAGAATGTATTTTGGAACATGGTTTTTGAGCTAAGAACACAAGCATGTGAGTTTTGAGCCCAATTGTGTGGTTACACCATATAACCACTTATTTTCATTCTTGTGTGCATTATTCTCTTTCTATGATTGTGATCTTTGATTTGTTTGATTCTATATGTCCATTATTTCATGTATACATGCATTTATATGATTGAGGCCATCATTTCATTTAGCTCACTTACCCAAATAGCCTACCTTTCGAAAAAAAAGAACATATATATATATAAAAGAAAAAAAATATATATATAGAAAAAGAAAAAAAAAGAGAAAAAGAAATAAAAAGGAGACAAAAATGCCCCAAAGTAAAGTTCAATAAAAATCAATGCATATGGAATGTGAATTAAAAAGAATGCATGAGTATGTGAAAAAGTGGGAATCATGGGTAGCTAGGTTGTGTACTAGAATTGTATAGGTTGTTATATGTGTTAGGTGAGAGCTTAGGTTAATCAAAGATTCAAATTTCAAGCTCACTTGACCATATGCATCCTACCATGACCCTAGCCCCATTACAACCTATGAATAAGTCCTCATGATGAATGTATGTATGCATTGAATAATTATTGATTGTTAGATGCAAAACAAATCTTGGAAAGCATGAGTAAAAGAGAACTGAGTGATCAACCCTATATACTCGAGCGACTAGAGTGCAAACACTTCCAGTGAGGGTTCGATGCTCAATTCTTTGTTCCCGGCTTTCATGAGCTTTCATCTTGCAAGTCTACTTGTACTTCATTTTGATATTTGAATTGGTAGAGTTTGTGAGTCGTCATATGACCTTTGCCCTACTTTCTTATATATGTTCTTGGAGATTGATTTGCTTTTAACCAAGTAGGTAGAGTCATATTGCATCTAGTTGCATTCATATAGATAGATGCATATAGTTTATTTGCATTGAATAAATGTTTATACCCCTTTTCTTGTCCTTCTTTATTCATAGCATGAGGACATGCTTGGTTTAAGTGTGGGGAGATTTGATAAACCCCAATTTTGTGGTTTATCTTGTGCTTAATTTGGGGGATTTTATCAGCTTTTCTCACATTTATTCAAGGAAATAGCATGGTTTTGCAATTCGCCCTTGATTTGTGCTTAAATGTTAAAATATGCTTTTTAGGCCCTTAAATTGGTGATTTTAATTCACTTTAATTCCATTCGATGCCTTGATATGTTTGTTGAGTGATTTTAGGTCCATAAGGCAAGTAGTGGATGGAAGAAGTGAGGAGAAAAGCATGCAAAGTGGGAGAACTCATGAAGAAATGAAGGAACCGTAAAGCTGTGAAGCCTGACCTCTTCGCACTCAATCGACCATAACATGAGCTACAGAGAACCAAATGAGACGGTTCCAGTTGCGTTGGAAAGCTAATGTCTTATATCCATATGTTGCTTTGCGTATAGGGGCGCACACGCGCCATGTATGCGTGCGCGCCAATGCTACTCGTGGCCCACTAAAGTGAAATCGCCCCCAGCGATTTCTGAAGCACTTTGGGCCCAACCCAACTCATTTCTAATGCTATTTCATGTAGAATTCAAGCTTGGGCAAGGGGGGAGCAATTGTTTTGGTAGTATAGCATCATGTAGGTTAGTTTCTAGAGAGAGAAGCTCCCTCTTTTCTCTAGAATTAGGTTAGGTTAGGATAGGTTAATCTCTTCTAGATCTAGGTTCAATCTCATGTTCTCATCTTATAGCCTTTATGAATTCTTGCTTCTACTCTTTCATTCTCATGATTTGTAGTGTTAATTTCCCTTTTATGCTCTCTTTTATGTTCATGGATGTACTTGTTGGATTTGGATTTTCTTTTAATGCAATTTATATTTGATGTTCTTTTAGTGTTGATTTGAGTTGTGATCTTACTTTCCTTGCAATTGGTAGTTGTTAGATTTTCCTATTTCTTGCAATTTATCATGCTTCCCTTTTGTACCCACCAAGTGTTTGACAAAATGCTTGGTTGGGCTTTAGAGTAGATTTAGAGCACTCTTGGCTTGGAAAGAGTAATTGGGCAATCTTGAGTCATGAAAACCCAACCTATGTTGGTGATCTAGAACTGTTAGTTAATATCATTTTTAATGACTCGAATCTTTTTCTAATTTGATTAGTGAGTTGATTAGGAATTTTGATTTGAGATTAACTAGTCTTGTTTGACTTTCTCTCATGGAAGATAACTTACACCTTCTTCCAATGTTGGGGATGACGAAATGAGATAGATTCTTGTTATTATTGTGATATCATTGATTAGTCTTGTTTGACATTCTTCCTATGTGAAGATGACATGATACCTGATGACAAGTCATCTTAGCCTAGTTTCACTAGCCTTTTTCTTTTGTTTTCAATTGAATTATGCACTTTCTTGAGCCACAAGCAAGCCAATTGGGTAAATTTTCATGTTTCCTTTGATTTAATTAACCATAGATAAATTAATGCAATTTCATGAGGATTTATGCTATAATTGCCACATATTATGAAAGAATGACAATCTCATGATTTTGAGCATAGCTTTGATGTGTTTGGTTGATTAATGATAGGTGAAGAAAGCTTGGAGAAAGGTTGAAGCAAGAAGGAATGGCTAGGAGCAAGAGAGAACAAAAAGTTTGAGCAAAAATTTGCCTCAAACTTTAGCTCAAACTTTCGGAATAAGTGAAAACACCCCAGGGAACAAAAAGCTTGAGCAAAAGTTTGCCTCAAACTTTAGCTCAAACTTTTGGGAAAAAAGCTGGCGCCAACGTTTGCCTCAAACTTTTTGGCAAACGTTGGCGCCATCAGCAACACACCCTGGAGACAAAAAGTTTGCGCCAACGTTTGCCTCAAACTTTTTGGCAAACGTTGGCGCCATGAGTGTGCATAAGGGGGCCAACGTTTGAGCAAAAGTTTGACCCCAAACTTTAGCTCAAACGTTGGTAGCAGCAAGAATGGGGCAGCTGGTGTAAAATGTTTGAGTAAAAGTTTGCCTCAAACTTTTACTCAAACTTTTACTCAAGCTTTTATAATTCCCAACCCGTTTCACTTCGGTTCTCTCTCCAACTCCAAGAGCAATCAACCAAGGCCTCTATCAACCCAATTCCATCAAGAGCAAAGGCCCAATTCAAAGCTTGAAGACCATTTGAAGAAAGTGTATAAATAGCTTAGGATTTAAGTTTTTAAGGGAGCTTTCCTTTAGTTTTCGTAGGTAGTTTTCGGAGAGCTTTTGGGTGTTGAGTAATTTTGAGTTTCTAAGTCTCGGGGAAGGAGAATTGAATTCCCTTCCTCTTAGTTTTCTTGCTTTCAATTTCAATTACATTTGCTTTGATCTTGGGTTGGAGAATTGAAGGAATTCTGTTTCAATCTCATCCTGAGATCTCTCTGTTTACTTACTGCACAATTGAATTTCAGTTTCTGTTAATTACTTCTTCTTCTACTTTCTCTGCAATTTACATTTCCTTTGCAATTGCTCTTGTTGGATCTAGGAAGGTATTGAGATCTAGACTTGGTTATCTAGTCTCTTGAGTCCTGAGATCTGGATTCCCATTCTCAATTTCTCTGTTTACTGCTTTTCAAGCTCTTTTATATTTCTGTTTTAGATCCGATTCAACCCAAGGCATCTTCTACTCTTCTGTGTGTTGAATTTTACTCTTCCTTGTTTAATTTCTGCAAATCCAATTCCCAATTCCCTTTACAATTCAAGCCATTTACATTTTTTGCACTTTAAGATTCTGCAATTTACATTTCTTGCGTTCTAAGTTTCTGCCATTTAATTTATTGCCCTTTAAGATTTAGCACTTTAAATTTTAGTTCTCTTTAATTTCATGCAAATTACCCATTCCCTTTATTTTCCATGCAATTTAAATTCTGCAAATCACGAATCTCTCAACCAAATCTTGATTCGCTTGACTAAATCAACCACTAAACTAAAATTGCTCAATCCTTCAATCCCTGTGGGATCGACCTCACTCCCGTGAGTTATTATTACTTGATGCGACCCGGTGCACTTGCCGGTGAGTTTTGTGTCGGATCGTTTTCCACACATCAAGTTTTTGGCGCCGTTGCCGGGGATTGATTAGATTGACAATGATTAAGTGAGGTGGTGATCTAGATCTAGCATTTTTATTTTCTGTTTCTCTAATCTTTGACTAACACGCTAACTGTTTGAAATTTTACTTAAACTAAACTTCGTTCTAGCAATAGACTGAAGAGTTACTGGTGGTGTTTCTTTTGTTTTGTTTGTATGTCAGGTACAGGGAGATCCATTCCTGTTTTATCTGAAACTGACCAGAGAACTCTTAGAAGGTTGAGAAGAGCTGAAAGAGGGAAAAATATTGTTGGAGAGGAAGAATCTGAGGAAGAATATCACGAGATGGAAGGAGATCCATCGAATCCAGGAGGAGGGGTTAACAATAACCCACAGCAGAGGAGAGTATTGGCCTCCTATACCTTTGCAAATGCTAGACATTGTGGAAGCAGCATTCTCACCCCTAATGTCAATGCAAATAACTTTGAATTGAAGCCACAACTCATTACATTGGTCCAAAACAACTGCTCGTTTGGGGGAGGACCGTTGGAGAATCCAAATCAACATCTATCTAACTTCTTAAGGATTTGTGACACTGTCAAGTCCAATGGCATGAATCCTGAAACTTACAAGCTTCTGCTGTTCCCGTTCTCATTAAGGGACAAGGCCGCACAATGGCTTGGAACTATTCCTCAAGGAAGCATCACTAGCTGGGATGACTTGGTGACTAAATTTCTAGCCAAATTCTATCCACCTCAAAGAGTCATCAAGCTGAAGACTGAGGTTTAAACATTCACGCAATTGGATGCTGAAAATCTGTATGAAGCATGGGAGAGATACAAGGCTCTGCTGAGGAAATGTCCACCAGAAATGTTCACTGAGTGGGACAAGCTACAGAACTTCTATGAAGGACTCACTTTAAAGGCTTAAGAATCACTTGACCACTCAGCTGGAGGATTATTGCAACTGATAAAAACAGCAGAAGAAGCTCAAAATCTTATTGACATGGTGGCCAACAATCAATATTTCTTTGCTCATCAAAGAAGCCGCCAACCATCACAAAGAAGAGGAGTAATGGAACTAGACGGAGTGGATTCAATCCTAGCTCAAAACAAGATGATGCAGCAGCAATTTCAACAACAATTTGAGCAAATGGCTAAGAGGATTGACAGTCTCCAAGTTGCAGCAGTCAACACTAGCCAACCATCAACCACATGGGGACAGAGTGAAGAGACTCAAGAAGAGCAACAGCAAGAACAAGTCCAGTACATGCACAACCAAAATTCTGGGCCAAATGAAGTATATGGTGACACTTACAACCCTTCTTGGAAGAACCACCCAAACATCAGATGGGGAGACAATCACAACCAAAATCAACAACCATGGCAGAGAAACTCAAACCAAAACACTTTAAGAAACAACCAAAACCACAACCAGCAGCAAACCAACCAAAACCCCTACAGAAAACCTCAAAACAACTACTCCAACCCCAACTATTACCAATCTAATAACCAACCCACCAACCAAAATGCCTACCATCCACCACCCACATCTCACAACCCACCTCAAGTATCACCTGAATCTCAAAGACTCACTAACTTGGAGACCTTGATAGACAAAATGTTGAAACACCAGGAAATGACAATCAAGAACCATGAAGCCTCCATGAAGAGCCTAGAGAGGCAGATTGGGAAAATCTCCAAACAGATTTCTGTTGAGAGACCTTCAAGCTCACTGCCGAGTGACACAATCCCAAATCCTAAGGAAGAATGCAAGGCAATACAATTAAGGAGTGGAAGAACATTGAAGAGCAGCAAAAGACCACTAGAAGAGGAACAGCCAACTCACACAGAGGAAGCCAATGATGATGATGCAATGGCAAGCGAGCAAGCTTCAAAGCAAACTCAAGAAAAGGAGGAACAATCAAAAATTCCAAAAAAGGGGAATAAAGCAATTGAAGAGCCAACAAAGAATCAAAAGCAACAAGCAGAGAAGACCTTTGTACCTCCACTGCCATATCCCCAGAGATTCAACAAGGAGGCAAAGGACCAACAATTTCACAAGTTCCTTGAGACTTTCAAGAAGTTGGAGATAAATATTCCCTTGGCTGAGGCACTGGAGCAGATGCCCCTATATGCCAAGTTCATGAAGGAGCTAATCAACAAGAAGAGAAGTTGGCAAGAAAAGGAAACTATCATGCACACTGAAGAATGTAGCACTGTGATCCAGATGGGTATCCCACCAAAGCTCAAAGATCCAGGGAGTTTTATAGTCTCATGCACCATAGGCAAGATAACATTGGAAAACGCCCTGTGTGATCTAGGTGCCAGCATCAACTTGATGCCTCTATCATTGATGAGAAAGCTTGCCATAGAAGAAATTAAACCCACCAGGATGTCACTAGTCATGGCCAATAGATCAATCAAGACACCCAATGGTATTGTGGAGAATTTACTAGTGAAGGTTGGAAAGTTTATCTTCCCCGCAGACTTTGTAATCTTAGACACAGAAGGGGAAGGAAGCAGCTCAATCATTTTGGGGAGACCATTTCTAGCCACAGCAAGAACCACTATTGATGTAGAGAAGGAAGAAATGACCTTCAGGGTGCATAATGAACAAATGGTAATCAATGTCTTCAAATCAATGCAACACCCCTCAGAGCAAGAAAACTACATGAATGTGGATATGATAGAAGGGCTGGTAGAAGAAATGTTTGAAGACGACTATTTGGAGCATCAGAAAGAACAAAGAGAGGAAGTGATAGAAATACTCATTGAAGACAAGAAAGAGGATAAACCAAAACAGGAGTTGAAACCTCTCCCTCCTCACCTCAAATACGTGTTTCTTGGGGAAGCAGAGGCATTACCAGTGATTATAAATTCCTCTTTGAACATGGATGAGGAAGCAAGGTTGATTGAAGTATTAAAAACTCACAAAACAGCTTTGGGGTGGACAATTGAGGACATCAAAGGCATCAGCCCTGCTATTTGCATGCATAAAATTTTATTGGAGGAAGAATCAAAACCTGTGGTTCAACCTCAAAGAAGACTCAACCCAACCATGAAAGAGGTGATTCAAAAAGAAGTGATGAAGCTATGGAATGCAGGGATAATTTTCCCAATCTCAGACAGCTCTTGGGTAAGTCCGGTTCAAGTTGTGCCAAAAAAGGGAGGAATGACAGTCATCACCAATGAAAAGAATGAGTTGATCCCCACTAGGACAGTGACTGCGTGGAGAATGTGCATAGACTACAGGAGATTGAATGATGCAACAAGAAAAGATCATTTTCCTTTGCCATTCATCGATCAAATATTGGAAAGACTAGCAGGCCATGCTTATTATTGCTTCCTGGATGGGTATTCTGGTTACAATCAAATAGTGGTGGACCCCAAGGATCAAGAGAAGACCTCCTTCACATGCCCATTTGGAGTTTTTGCCTATAGGAGGATGCCCTTTGGGCTGTGCAACGCCCCAGCCACTTTTCAAAGGTGTATGCTTTCCATCTTTTCCGATATGGTGGAAAAATTCTTAGAAGTCTTCATGGATGATTTTTCTGTTTTTGGCAATTTATTTAACACTTGCTTGCATAACTTAACTCTTGTTTTGAAAAGATGCCAAGAAACTAATTTGGTGTTGAATTGGGAAAAATGCCATTTCATGGTTTCGGAAGGAATAGTTCTTGGGCATAAAGTGTCATGTAGAGGTATAGAAGTTGATAAAGCTAAAATAGAAGTTATTGAAAAACTCCCTATACCTGTTAATGTGAAAGCAGTAAGAAGTTTTCTTGGGTATGCTGGCTTCTACATAAGGTTCATCAAGGACTTTTCAAAAATAGCAAAACCATTGAGCAATTTACTAATGAATGATATCCCCTTCATTTTTTATGACAACTGTAAACATGCCTTTGAAACTCTCAAGAGAAAGCTCATTACAGCACCAATCATCACACCCCCTTATTGGAATTTACCTTTTGAACTTATGTGTGATGCAAGCAACCTTGCTATTGGTGCTGTACTGGGGCAAAAGAAGGACAAATGGCATCATGTCATATATTATGCTAGCAAAGTGTTGAATGAAACATAGAAAAATTATACCACCACTGAAAAATAACTTTTAGCAATTGTATATGCATTTGATAAGTTTAGACAATACTTGATCAGTTCAAAGGTTATAGTATACACTGACCATTCTGCTCTCAAGTATTTAATGTCTGAACAGGATTCAAAGCCAAGGCGTATTAGGTGGGTGTTGCTGCTACAAGAATTTGATATTGAAGTGAGGGATAGGAAGGGAAGTGAAAATCAAGTAGCAGATCATCTATCAAGAGTGCCACAAGAAGCTAAGCAAGACAAACCACATCAAGTAAATGAGAACTTCCCTGATGAACATCTTTTCCAAATTCAACAAACACCTTGGTTTGCTGACATAGCAAACTACAAGGTAGGAAGGAAGGTACCTCAAGAATTTTCCAAGCAACAAATGAAGAAATTACTCAATGAAGCAAGGAAGTTCTTGTGGGATGAACCTTTTCTATTCAAGAGATGCTCTGATGGAATGATTAGGAGGTGTGTCCCTGAAAGTGAAATGAAGGACATACTATGGCATTGCCATGGCTCAGCATATGGTGGACACTTTGGACCAGAGAGAACAGCTGCAAAGGTATTACAGAGTGGGTTTTATTGGCCAACCATCTTCAAAGATGCCAGAGAGTTTGTTCACCAATGCAATGAATGTCAAAGAACTGGAGAACTGACAAAGAGAAATGAGATGCCTCAAAACTTCATCCTGGAAGTGGAGGTGTTTGACTTATGGGGCATTGATTTCATGGGACCTTTTCCTCCTTCCTACTCTTTCAGATATATCCTGGTGGCAGTAGAGTATGTATCAAAGTGGGTGGAAGCCATAGCCACAACCACCTGTGATGCACAGATTGTCCTCCAATTCCTTAAAAAGCACATTTTCACAAGATATGGAGTGCCCAAGGGGCTGGTTAGTGATGGTGGTGGTCACTTTTGCAACAAACAGATGGAGAAACTCCTCCACAAATATGGAGTAATCCATAAAGTAGCCACACCTTACCACCCTCAGACTAATGGCCAGGCTGAACTCGCAAATAGGGAACTGAAGAAGATCCTAGAGAAAACAGTGGGAAGCACGAGAAAGGATTGGGCTAGGAAGTTAGAAGATGCCTTATGGGCATATAGGACAGCTTACAAAACCCCTATTGGCAAGTCACCCTTTCAGTTATTATATGGCAAATCCTGTCACCTCCCTGTAGAGCTAGAACACAGAGCTTTTTGGGCCACTAAACTCCTCAACCTTGATTCCCAAGCTGCAGGAGAGAAAAGGTTGTTACAACTAAATGAGTTAGATGAATTTAGGCTAGAAGCCTATGAGAGTGCTAAGATATACAAGGAAAGAGCTAAGAGGTGGCATGATAAGAAGATCACAAAGAAGGAGTTCAAGCCAGGACAACAAGTGCTCCTGTATAACTCAAGGCTTAAGATCTTCCCTGGCAAACTTAAGTCTAAGTGGACTGGCCCGTACTTGGTGACAAAGGTTTTTCCTTATGGGAGTATTGAATTGCTAGATGAAGCAACAAAGAGTCAATTTACAGCAAACGGTCACAGAGCAAAGATGTACTTGGGAGGACAATGGGATAAGGAAAAAGAGGTTTAGAACCTACAACCTTCTTGAAAAGAATTGAAGAATGTCAAGCTAATGACAATAAAGAAGCGCTTGTTGGGAGGCAACCCAACCTGAGGTAATTTTCGTTTTATAGCTATTTCAATAAAAAGGTTGAATGATTGGTATATATTGCAAGGAGCTAAGTTTGGTGTTTCACACCAAAATAATTTAAGGGAGAATAAAGGATTCTAAGTTTGGTATTCCACCAAAATCTCATTTCAAAGCACATTCTCACCTTCTGCACAAAGGGTTACTAGCTCCAAGCAATCTGATAAATCATTTAATCATTGTCTGTCTCCAGCTTTTAGTTTTATTACCTTTAGCAAAGACTTAGGCTTTCACATATGGATATTTTAATGCATAAGAAACATGACAAGGGATTAAGTTTGGTGTTCACACACCAATGTAAGTTCAAACGCCTACAAGAAAGTCTTACACACTAATCAGTCACCTAAGGGCTTGAGAAACAAGCAACTTCCATTAACACTGCAGGAATTCAGGTTAACTAACCTGGGATCATCAGCTGAAAGTCCACTATCAAGAGCAACCTAACTACAAGGCATTTAGTAGCCCAAAGAGGTGTTGGACATCAATGTTTTAAGAAGGAATGTGAGCCAAGTATCTATAGTGAATAATGTGTCAAGTATAAAGAAATCAATGAACTTGTTACACATGACACTCAAATAAAGCTTATGAACAAAATAATAGCCAAGGATAAAGGAATAATGAGAGGTTATAGCAGTGTGTTGCTTGATGCTTGAAGAAGACTTCCTAGGCCTAAGAGTCAATAAGAAGTGAGTGTTTACATATCCACATAAAACCCCATGAACTACCAATAATACTCTGCCAGCATGAACATCATCTTCCATTTCATTCTTTCTTCTCAATAATTCATTTCTTGCTTGGGGACAAGCAAGCTTTAAGTTTGGTGTTGTGATGACAAGTCATCTTAGCCTAGTTTCACTAGCCTTTTTCTTTTGTTTTCAATTGAATTATGCACTTTCTTGAGCCACAAGCAAGCCAATTGGGTAGATTTTCATGTTTCCTTTGATTTAATTAACCATAGATAAATTAATGCAATTTCATGAGGATTTATGCTATAATTGCCATATATTATGAAAGAATGACAATCTCATGATTTTGAGCATAGCTTTGATGTGTTTGGTTGATTAATGATAGGTGAAGAAAGCTTGGAGAAAGGTTGAAGCAAGAAGGAATGGCTAGGAGCAAGAGAGAACAAAAAGTTTGAGCAAAAGTTTGCCTCAAACTTTAGCTCAAACTTTCGGAATAAGTGAAAACACCCCAGTTTGCCTCAAACTTTTTGGCAAACGTTGGCATCACAAATCAATACCCTAGAGGACAAAAGCTTGCGCCAACGTTTGCCTCAAACTTTTTGGCAAACGTTGGCACCATCAGCAACACACCCTGGAGACAAAAAGTTTGTGCCAACGTTTGCCTCAAACTTTTTGGCAAACGTTGGCGCCATGAGTGTGCATAAGGGGGCCAATGTTTGAGCAAAAGTTTG
>NC_029794.2:53321509-53346879 GCF_000816755.2 Arachis ipaensis
ATTGGAGAATTGAAAGAATTCTGTTTCAATCTCATCCTGAGATCTCTCTATTTACTTACTGCACAATTGAATTTCAGTTTCTGTTAATTGCTTCTTCTTCTACTTTCTCTGAAATTTACATTTCCTTTGCAATTGCTCTTGTTGGATCTAGGAAGGTATTGAGATCTAGACTTGGTTATCTAGTCTCTTGAGTCCTGAGATCTGGATTCCCATTCTCAATTTCTCTGTTTACTGCTTTTCAAGCTCTTTTATATTTCTGTTTTAGATCCGATTCAACCCAAGGCATCTTCTACTCTTCTGTGTGTTGAATTTTACTCTTCCTTGTTTAATTTCTGCAAATCCAATTCCCAATTCCCTTGACAATTCAAGCCATTTATATTTCTTGCACTTTAAGATTCTGCAATTTACATTTCTTGCATTCTAAGTTTCTGCCATTTAATTTCTTGCCTTTTAAGATTTAGCACTTTAAATTTCAGTTCTCTTTAATTTCATGCAAATTCCCATTCCCTTTATTTTCCATGCAATTTAAATTTTGCAAATCACGAATCTCTCAACCAAATCTTGATTCGCTTGACTAAATCAACCACTAAACTAAAATTGCTCAATCCTTCAATCCCTGTGGGATCGACCTCACTCCCGTGAGTTATTATTACTTGATGCGACCCGGTGCACTTGCCGGTGAGTTTTGTGTCGGATCATTTTCCGCACATCAATACCTTCTTCCATTTGTTAGAGTTGACTAAATAAGATGAATTAATCATTGTACGACTAGGATAGAAAGCCGATGATCTCAATTCTTGCCATGAATGTCTCTCTTTATTACTTGCCTTCTTTAAATATTTCCTTGATTTATTTTTCTTGTCATTTATTTTATTGCCCCTCTTATCAATCAAAACCCCCTTACATCCTTCATAGCCAATAATCATACACTTCATTGCAATTCCTTGTGAGACGACCCGGAGTCTAAATACTTCGGTCATAAATTCATTGGGGTTTGTACTTGTGACAACTAAAATTTTTGATTGGGAGGATTGTTTGTTGGTATAGAACTATACTTGCAACGAGAATTCATTCATTTGAGGAAATTCTATACCGACACGACAAATCTTCTTAAATCATTGCCCTTCCTCTAACAATCAACAATTATTCTATGCATGCATACACATATCATGAGGTCTTTTCTTGGGTTGTAATGGGGCTAGGGTCAAGGTAGGGGTATATATGCATGGATAAGTAGGCTAGAATTTGAATCTTTGATTAACCTAAGCGTCCCACCTAACTTATATACAACCTATACATTCGAGTATCAACCTAACTACTCATTCCACACTTTTCCATATACTCACGTGTTCACCTTTGGTCACTACACATATGCATTGATGGTTATTGAATCTTGCTTTGGGGCATTTTTGTCCCCTTTTTTTCTTTCTTTCTTTTTTTTCTTTTTCTTTGTTTTTTTTCTTCTATTTTTTTTCTTTTTCATTGTTCATTTTTCTTTTCTTTTTGTGTTTCTCTTTCTTTTCTCTTCTCTTGACGTATTTATATACAAAAATACCAATGCATATGGCTTACACATTCAATAGACATATGAGTATATATCCGTTCCCCAATATTTTCTGAAAACATGCTCTTACCTCAACCAATGTCCCCCGTTTCCCACACTTGAATGACACACACACTCTAGCCTAAGCTAATCAAGGATTAAAATAAGGATATTTATGGTTTTCTGCTTTTGGCTTGTAATGTGCTAAAATTGAGACAAGTGGGTTAAACGTAGGCTCAATTTGGCTAATAAAGGATGTTGTAAGGTAAGGCTATTTGGGTAAGTGGTTAAGTGAAATGATGGCCTTGATAAACCCCTATTTTATGATTCATCTTGTGCTCAAATAAGTGTTTTTATCAATTCTTCACCCACTTATTCATAAGATTTGCATGGTTTTATAATTCCTTCCTTATTTTATGATATATGTGAAAACATGTTTCCTATGCTTTAAAAATATTAAATTTAATTATCCTTTATTACCATTCGATGCTGTGATCAGTGTGTTAAGTATTTCCAGGCTTTATAAGGCAGGAATGGCTTAGAGGACGGAAAGGAAACATGCAAAATTGGAAGGAACGCATAAAATGGAGTTTTGAAGAAAAGGGACAACGACGCACATGCATGGACGACGCGGACGCGTGCCTAGCGCAAAACGCAAATAATGCGTACGCGTGAGTGACGCGTACATGTGACAAGGAAAAACTCCAAATGACGCGAACGCGTGACCCACGCGCACGCGTGACGGACGTCACGTGCAGAAAATTGCAGAAGTCGCCCCCAGCGATTTCTGGACCCTTTTTCGGCCCAAATCCAAGTCTAGAAACACAGAATAGAAGTCAGAGAATGGGGGAATCAATAACAACAATTCATACAACATTCATAATTAAGAATTTTAGGTTTTGGATGTAGTTTCTAGAAAGAGAGGTTCTCTCCTCTCTCTTAGGTTTTAGAATTAGGATTTCTTTTACTTCATGGTTATCACTCCATTCCAGGTTCAATATTCCTTTAATTTATGTTTCTCTTTTACTTTTAGTTACTCTAATGCTTTTACTTGTTAATTACTTATGTTGCCAAATTGGCTTATGAATCTTTCCATGCTAGATTTGAATATTCTATTTAATATAATTTGAGGTATTTCAAATTTATGATTGTTTTATTCTATTTATGATACTTTCAATTTAATTTAGATTTTTCTCCTTTTGGTTTTGGTTAAGTAATTGGTAACACTTGAGTTATCAAACTCAGCAGTTGATTGAAAATTGAAATTCTCACTGATTGATTTAGATCTCTCTAAAGCTAGTCTTTTCACAGGAGTTGACTAGGACTTGAGGATCAAATTGATTGGTCCACTTGACTTTCCTTTATTTAGTAAGGGTTAACTAAGTGGGAGCGATAAATAATTCTCATCACACCTAATAAGGATAATTAGGATGGGATTTTCAGTTCTTACACCTTGCCAAGAGCTTTCATAATTATTAATTTATTTCTCTTGTCATTTAATTTACTTGTTCTTTAATTCAAAAAACCCCAAAAACACACCTTTTTCCATAACCAATAATAATTCATACTTCCCTGCAATTCCTTGAGATACGACCCGAGGTTTCAATACTTCAGTAATAAATTTTATTGGTTTTGTTACTTGTGACAACCAAACTTTTCTACGAAAAGATTCTCTGTTAGTTTAGAAACTATACTTACAACGCGATTATTTTTACAAAATTCTGAATTAGCAGAAATCCAATCGTCATTCCTCAATCACATACATGCATTCATACACACAATAATGGACATATAGAGTACAGCAAATCGAGGATTACACTCGTAGAGGGAGAATAATGCACACAAGAATGAAGACAAGTGGTTATAAAATGTAACCACATAATGGGCTCAAGCCTTACTTGCTTGTGTTCTCAACTCTAAAACCATGTTCCAAAATACATTTCCCATGCAAATTTAGCAAAATAAATCAGAAAATTTTCAAATTGGTAGGGTTGTCCAAGAATTGCCCAAAAATGATAGTTTCTTGAGAAGAAAATCATTACATTAACCAAGTAGACCTAACAAAAGATAACTAACATGCAAAAGGTATTCAAAAAGTAAAACCTAACCATGCAATCTATCTTAATTACCTAAAGAAAAATCAAAGTTTATTAGGTGTTACCTATGGAGGCCGGTCGAATGACCTCCCCACACTTAAGAGTTTGCACCGTCTTCGATGCTATTGGTGAAGCGCAAGGGGCGATCGGCCTTGTAGCTTCCGTTGACCACTCCATCCAAGCTATCTCCACTCACGTTCGAGGTGGAAGTGGAAATCTACGGTTCCTCCATAGGTGGGGTCATACAACTCAAAAGCTTCTTTATGTAAGCAAACCGGCGTTGGTTCCGTCGTTCATATCGGTCCACCTTCCTATGGAGATCTTCAAGGCGTTGGTGGGATGATCTTGGTTGTGCAGATGAAGTGGTGGGAATGCCCATGGGATTGGCTATGTCAAGGTTCCCGGTGTACGTCGGAGGCTTGAGATATTTTTCGGATGGGACGACATCGCCGTCCATCGAAATTAGCAACTTCCGGTCCTTAGTCTCTCGAGGAACACCGGCTGCAGCAACTAACTCGATTACCAAGGCGAGGAAAGGTAGGTTTCCCCTAGCATGGACACGTCCCATGGCTTGTCGAATGAGAAGAGAGACATTGACTGGTTTTTCGGTAAGTATACACCAAACCAACAAGGCGAGCTCCGCGGTGATGGATGACACATGGGTGCTTGGTAGCACATAATGGGATAGAATTTGGGCCCGCGCCTGAGCTTCCACAGTGAGGTAACGTGCGTCAATACCCTTGGGCCGAAATCTCATTCTCCCTTGAATCCAAAAAGCTCCCGGGTTGGCAATTACCCGGAGAACGGCATCCCAAACGAAGTTGAAACCAAATTTGCAATGCTGCCTCAAGGCCTCTTAGTAGGCGTCTATCCCATCCACCAATGGTCCAGTCTGAAGTGCTCCTTGAATAGCTTCTTTCGTGATGGAGACTTGCTTCCGACGCACAAATATGGATGTGAGAGAAGGTGAGTGGAAGTTGGAGTAAAACTCCACCACCCATGAGAGAATAGCCTCATGCGGTCTTCTCAAGAGGAACCCCCACTGTCGCCACTCAATGTGGGGTATGACAAACTCAATAATGTGGGCCGGAGGGTTGAGAAGAGGTTCCGGGTGATAGTTCTTTTCAGCTAAGAGGGGGAATATGAGCTCACAATACCAATTGGGGAACTTAATAGAGTCCCTCGCAGGGTTGTCCTTCTCTTGTTCATCAATCTTAATGATGCTCCTCACCTTTTTAAGGAAGGGCTTAGCCGTGGGTTCTTGGTGCGCCTTAGTGGTGGATCTTTGAAGCGCCTTCTTAGTAGGCGGCTTCTTTAGTGCTTTTCCTTTATCTTTTGTGAAAACCATATTTAAAAGAAGGAAAGAGCACACATGAAACTCAAAGAAACACTCATGGAGATGTCATGCAAGTGGTAGAGAGAGCCACAAAAAGATAGGTGTCTTGGAGACATGATAGTTGCAACATGTAAGCAAGACAACAATAGGAAGTAATGGCATGTCACCTAGCATGTGATGCAAGGGTGGTATTAGCAGGCAAGAAAATGCATGAGAGGCATGTACCCAAGCATCAATAACAAGAAGCAAGTCATAAAGGTGAGCTTGTGCAACAAGAAACATAAAGAATAATAGGTTTAATGCATATAGGAGTGAGTAAGTGAGTGAGAAAGGCACTAAGTGAAGAGCATTAGGTCAAAGATGCAACAAAAACTCATAGGTGCCTTTCAACAAACACTTGGTGTGCAACCCTTAAACAACAAATAGATGAAAGAAATGAGACAATGTAGCATCTCACAAGGCAATACCCATCATCACAGAGTACCACATATTGCAAAGAAATCGAATAAAACAAAGGGATCCACCAATGCCATAGAAATCTCCACTCCCAACACCCATGAGAAATGGAAAAAATGAAAGAGGAAAAAGCAAACAAGTAAGTAAACATGAATGAAGCTAACTAAATAGAAGAATAAAGAAATGCAACTAAAGAAAGAAGAAGGAGGAGGTAAAACAAAGAAAAAGGTAAGATGAGAGTGCCTTGTGAGGGAGGAGAAGGTAATGGAGAATGTAAGTGAAAAGAGAGAGGAAGAGAATTGGGGGAAGAGAGGGAGGGACCCGTCGGAAGTGGTGGTCGACGGTGATACGTGCCACCGGTGAAAGGGGCGGAGAGAGGTTGATAGTGGTGGTTGAAGGGATAGGGAAAGTGGGAATAGAAGAAGAAGATGGAGATAAGAGAAGAGGGGTAGAGGGATTTGAAAAGAGGCGCGCTGTAGGTAAGTTGCATCGCTAGATCGACGCACGCGCGCCCTCCACGCGTACGTGCGGATGTGCATGAAGGTAGTAGAGATGTGGAGGCGTCGCCCACGCGTACACGTGGGCAGCAGAAGAAGATTGGACGTGTGTGCGCCAAGTGCGCGCACGCGCAAGAGGTAGTTGTGCTAGTGGTACAATGTGGGCTTGAAACTCGCACAACTCTCTGGTCTAAGTACTAGGAGTTGGCTGCAGTAGGGTCGACGCACACGCGCATAGTGCACCAGTTTGCATATGGCCGATGGACGCGCAGGTGTCATGTACGCTTGCGCGTGAAGGGTGGGTGTGCTCCCAGCACGGTGTAGGCGCAATGTTTGCGCAACTCTCAGGAAAAATCTACTAGGAGGGCAAATTGCACACTCGACGCGGATGCGGCAGGCACGCTTACGCGTCAGTTCGTAAACTAGCAGTGGGACGCGTTCGCGCCAGGTGCGCGCACGCGTCGCTTAGGTTAGGCGCGGGGCATAGTGTCATCCCAGAATTTGCCTAAGTCTCTGGAAAATGTGCTAGGGGTGCATGTGGCGTAGTCGACGCAGAGGCGTCGCCCATGCGGACGCGTGGTTTGCGCATGCAGAATCAAGGACGCGTACACGCCAGGTGCGCATACGCGTGAGAGGGGTTAGGCGTGGGGCTCAGTGCTGGCCCAATGCTCGCATAACTCGCTGGAATTTTATACCAGGGGCTGTGAAGACCATCGACGCGTACGCGTCTAGCACGCGCACGCGTCTCCCCCCCTCCTTTTTTTTCGGACATGAAGAAGTGCCTTGTTCTCACAATTTCAGTAGGCAAGCAAACTACATATTTAAAAACTCCATATACTACTCAAAATGGGGTGTTTTCTACCAACTCAAAATCCACATATTTAAAATCCATGCAATTCTTCATGAATATCACAACTAGCACAATAAAATCTATCTAAACAAACTGAAAAGCTAAGCAATCACCAAATCAAGGATGGGTTCAAGAGTATATACAAAAGAAGGAAAAAGGGTAGATCTCACCATAGTGGGGTGTCTTCCACCTAGCACTTTTATTTAATGTCCTTAAGTTGGACGATCACTAGCTCAATTCTCTTTGCCATTAGGTACATCTTCCAAAAGGAACACCTCCATCTTCTTGTTGCTTTTCATCTTTTCACCAAGATACAACTTTAGACGATGCCCATTAACCTTGAAAATGTCGGAGCTTGAAGGATGGCGCAAATGATAGACTCCGTATGGCTCTATTTTTTCTACAATATAAGGCCCTTCCCATCTTGACCTTAGCTTCCCGGGTATCAATCTCAATCTTGAATTGTAGAGGAGGACTTGGTCATCGGCTCTAAATTCTTTTTCTCTTATGGTCTTATCATGCACGGCTTTCATCCTTTCCTTGTAAACTCTAGAGTTCTCATAAGCTTCAAGTCTCAAACATTCCAATTCCACTAGTTGTAGCTTTCTCTCAATTCCGGCCCCTCCCAAACTTGAATTGTACTCCTTGACGGCTCAATATGCCTTGTGCTCTATTTCCACCGATAAGTGGCAAGCTTTGCCATAGACCAACCGAAAGGGGCTCATGCCAATTGGCATTTTATATGCCATTCAGTATGCCCATAGTGCATCGGTGAGCTTAGCACTCCAATCTTTTCGATGAGGCTTCACAATTCTTTCCAATATGCGTTTAATCTCCCGATTGGAAACCTCAGCTTGGCCGTTCGTTTGGGGGTGATAGGCTGTAGCTACTTTATGTATGATGCCATATTTCTTCATGAGTCCTTCCAATCTCTTATTGCAAAAATGTGAGCCTTGGTCGCTCACGATTGCTTGTGGCGACCCAAATCTACAAATTATGTTATTTCTCACAAAGGAAAGGACCACATTAGCATCGTCCGTTCGGGTGGGTATCGCTTCCACCCATTTGGACACATAATCAACGGCTAGTATAATGTAGAGAAAATCATTAGAATTTGGGAATGCCCCCATGAAGTCGATACCCCATACATAAAAAATCTCACAAAATAGCATGGTTTGCTGGGGTATTTCATCCTTTTTGGAGATATTACCAAATCTAAGACATTGAGAACAAGATTTACAAAAGAGAGAAGAGTCCTTGAAAAGTGTTGGCCACCAAAATCCACAATCTAGGATTTTCCTTGCCATTCTTTGAGGTCCATAGTGGCCTCCTCCCTCGGAGGAGTGGCAAGCTTCTAAGATTGATTGAAATTCAGTTTATGGGATGAACCTCCGAATTACTTGATCTGCTCCACATCTCCAAAGGTATGGGTCATCCCATACATAGTATTTAGATTCGCGTTTTAGCTTATCCTTTTGATGTTTGGAGAGATTAGGAGGAAATGTGCGGGATACCAAGTAATTGGCTATTGGCGCATACCAAGGAATGACTTTCGAGATTGCTTGCAAGCCCTCAAGGGAGAAAGAATCATTAATAGGAGTGGTATTGCTTTTGGTGTGTTCAAGGCAACTTAAGTGATCTGCCACTAGGTTTTGTGAACCACTCCTATCTTTGATTTCCAAGTCAAATTCTTGCAATATTAAAACCCATCTAATCAATCTCGGTTTGGATTCCTTCTTAGCCAACAAATACTTTAACGCCGCATGATCTGAGTACACTACCACCTTGGAACCAAGTAGATATGCTCGGAATTTATCCAAAGTGAAAACTATTGCCAAGAGTTTTTTCTCGGTGGTAGTGTAGTTGGATTGGGCTCCATCCAATGTTTTTGATGCATAGGCTATGACATACGGATTCTTATCCTCGCGCTGTGCTAGCGCGGCTTCCACGGCAAAGTTTGAAGCATCACACATTATTTCGAATGGCCGACTCCAATCCGGCCCTCGCACGATGGGAGCTTGGGTCAATGCCACTTTGAGCTTGTCAATAGCCTTCATGCATTCCTTGCTTAGATCAAATTCAACATCTTTTTGTAACAATCGAGATAAAGGCAATGCTACTTTACTAAAGTCCTTTACAAATCTTCAATAGAACCCTGCATGTCCAAGGAATGAACGGACTTCCCTCTCAGAGGAGGGGTAAGGCAAGCTAGATATCACATTGATCTTTTCTGGATCTACAGAAATACCATCTTTGGAAACAATATGACCTAAAATGATATCTTGCCTAACCATAAAATGACATTTCTCAAAATTTAGGACAAGGTTTGATTTAATGCATCTTTCCAACACTTTCGCAAGATTATCCAAGCATTGATCAAAAGAGTCCCCATAAACCGTGAAGTCTTCCATGAATACCTCCATGCATTGCTCTAGAAAATTCGCAAATATGCTCATCATGCACCTTTGGAAAGTTGCCGGTGCATTGCATAGGCCAAATGGCATATGCTTGTAGGCGTAAATTCCAAAGGGGCATGTGAATGTTATTTTTTCTTGATCCTCTAAAACAATGTGGATTTGAAAATACCCTGAGTAACCATCTCGAAAGCAATAATAAGGTTTACCAGATAATCGATCTAGCATTTGATCGATAAACGGTAGCGGAAAGGGATCCTTCCTAGTGGCCGTGTTCAAACGCCGGTAGTCGATACATACCCTCCAAGAGTTTTGCACCCTCGTAGCTATAAGCTCCCCGCTCTCATTCTTGATTGTGGTCACCCCGGATATCTTTGGCACAACTTGGATGGGACTTACCCATTCACTATCCGAGATAGGGTAAATGATATCCGCCTCTAGTAACTGGGTTCCCTTCTTCTTGACAACCTCTAGAATGGTAGGATTCAATCACCTTTGAGGTTGTTGAACGGGTCTAGCTCCTTCCTCTAAGAAGATTCGGTGCTCACACACTTGGGGGCTTATACCCACTAGATCCGCCAAGCTCCATCCTATTGCTATTTTGTTCCTCCTCAAAACATTAAGTAACTTCTCTTCTTGTGGAGGAGTGAGTTCCCTTGCAATAATTACCGGGAACTTGTGAGCTTCAACAAGATAGGCATATTTTAGATGGGTCGGTAGTGGTTTCAATTCTATATGTGGTTCTTGACTTGGCATTTGAACTTCTGGTTGATTCGGATGGGTATGATGTTCTCTTCACATTGATGGGGCTTCCCACACTTGATTCTTCAATCTTCTCATCAATATTTGCACAATGCACTTCGGCCACAACATTGGCAATTAAGTCACACCGGAATATGGAATGATTCTCTGATGGATGTCGCATGGCCTCGTCAAGGCTAAAGCTAACAACTCTTCCGTCGATTTCAAAAGAATAAGTTCTTGAATAGACATCCAATTTAAATCTAGAGGTCCTTAAAAATGGCCTTCCAAGTAGGAAAGATGATGTCCTTTTGGATTCACTAGGTGGCATCTCAAGGATATGAAAATCATTTGGAAATACCAAACCCTTTATGTTTACCAACACATCTTCCGTAATACCCGTCACAGTTATTATGCTCTTGTCTGCCAAGACAAACCTAGCCGCCGACCGCTTCAACGGTGGGAGTTTCAATATATGATAAACGGAAAGAGGCATAATGTTAACGCATGCACCAAGGTTGCACATAAAATGAATGAATTGAACTCTATCTATGGTACAAGAGACTAAGCAAGGCCCCAGATCACCACACTTTTCCGGTATTGCTCCCATCAAAGCCGAAATAGAACTCCCCAATGGTATAGTTTCTAGCTCATGGATTCTATCTTTGTTCATACATAAGTCCTTAAGAAACTTTGCATATTTAGGTACTTGATGGATAGCATCAAAGAGAGGGATAGTTACCTCAACTTTCTTGAACATCTCCACCATTTATGGGTCAAGTTCTACACGCTTCTTAGTCTTTCTTGCCAATGTAGGAAATGGAATTGGTTGAGCCACTTCCTCTGAGACTTGCTCATCTCGAGATGCTTCACTCCTTGGTTGAGGGACTTTATCTTCAACTACCTCATGTGCTTCATCCTCCTCTTCAATTCCTTCTATCTCAACCACAACCTCTTCTTGAGCAACTCTTATTGGGCTAGGTGCCTTTGAATTTCTCTCTTTCAATTGAGTTCCGGACCTCAAGGTGATGGCATTGATGCCACCCTTGGGGTTGGATAGAGGTTGAGAAGGTATGGCACTAGAATTTGGGGCTTGAGGAGTGGAGGTAGACGGTGGCTCCATTCGAGCAATGAGGGCTTGGAGGGTAGAAGTAAGGCCGGTAAGGCTTGAGGTAAGTGTGTTTTGGATTTCTTTTTGCCCTTGGAGTATGGATAGGAGTGTCTCATCTTGATTGGAGGAAGGGGAAGGAAAGGTGATTTGAGGTACTTGTGATTGGTTGGGTTGAAGTGGTTGCCTATGAGGTGGTAGGTAGGGTTGGTAGTTTCTTCTTTGGTTTGGTTGTTGATGTGGTTGGTTTTGTGAATATCGGTTTTGTGAATTATTGTTGCTCCATCTTTGGTTTCCTCCATTGTCCCTACCTCCTTGTTGATAATTGTCCCGTCAACCTTGGATGGAATTATCTCTCTAACCTTGATTAAAGTTGTTACTCCCTTGGTTGTAATTGCCTCCTTGTTGGGGGTACCCTTGATTGAAATTGCCCCTTGTGAATAGTATCCTTGATTAGGGCGATCATAGAAGGGGCAACCATAGAAGTTATGGCTAGCCGCCAAAGTGTTATCTTCTTGGAGGCTTGGGCATTCATCTGTATAGTGGGAGTAGCATGAACAAATATCGTATATTCTTTGGGGGACCAATTGTTGGCTTTGTTGTTGTTGAGGAGGTGGTGGAGGTTGTTGTTGATGGAATGGAGGTTGTTGTTAATTCACTTGGAGTTGCTTTAGAAGACTTGTCATCTCACACAAGGTTTTGGTAAGGGTGGTGGTCTCACCACTAGAAGAGACTTCATTAACAGCTCTAGGGTGATTGCTTCTTTGTCTAGCATGCAAGGTGGACTCGGCCAAGTCAGAGATCAATTGCCATGCTTCCTCCGCCGTTCTATATTTTGTCAAAGAACCATTGCTTGAAGCATCTAGGAGGATCTTGTCTTGTGGTTTCATCCCTTGACAAAAATAGCTTATTAACACAAGAGTGTCAATCATATGGTTGGGGCATGAGTCAAGAAGCTTTCGGAACGATGCAATTCACCTTGGACGATGCATGAAATTTCTTTTCGCAACTTATCGGTCACCAGCGCAGGAAAGAACTTGTCTAAGAACTCTCTTCTAAGAAAGTCTCAATCACCAACAATCTCACTTGGAAAAGAATAGAACCACTCCTTAGCTCTCCCTTCAAGAGAGAAAGGAAAAGCATACAACCAAACTGCAACTTCACTAGAGCCTTCCCGCCTAGTAGTAGAGCATACACCTTGGAAATCCTTAAGGTGTCTAATAGGATCTTGAGTGGGAAGTCCTTGATACTTGGGAAGAAGATTGATTAAAGCCATTTTAAGCTCAAAGTTAGCATTCAAGTCCGGATGACGAATGTGAGTAGGTTGAAGAACAAAATCTGGAGCACCGGCTTCCTTGAGAGTGACTCGCCTTAGGGCGGCCATAGTATCCGTACCTAGATCAGTGGAAGAGTTATTAGTAGTGTGTATAGAAGAGTAAATAGTGCCTTCTTCGAATGATGATTCGGAATCAACTTCGGATATGGTAGGTGAATTGGTAGGAATCTTTTCACCCCCTCCAAAGGCTAACCGTCTCTGGGCTTGTCTAAGATGAAGTAAAGTTCTTTCTATTTTCGGATCATATCTAGCTAAACTCAGATCGGGTAAAGAACGCATCATTCAAGGAAAGAGACAAAGAGCTCATGACAATCAAGTGTACTAAACAAAGAGTAATCCTAACTAACACAAACAATCAAGCAAAGTGCAAGTATGTACATATTCACATATCTACACTAACTAACAACATGACACTCATGTGCAACTCCCCGGCAATGGCGCCATTTTAATGAGTGATTTTATGCCGGTATAGAATTTATCAAGAAATCCAATCGTAGTATAGTTTAAACCGACACTCAATTCCACATCAAACAATCTAAAATCAATAATCGAGAGTATGAGTCTCGAGTCGTTCTCCCTAGGAGTGCTCCAAGAGGCACATTGTTGGTTAGGGAATGTATTAGTGTTTGAAGTTTCATATAAGAAAAGAACAAGCTAGTAATGTGAATGAAAATCAAATGATATAAAAGCCTTGGCTAGAAGTTAGAATTGGACTCCCTATCATCATTATTTCTATCAATTGTAATCACAATCAGTTATTGCTTCACTTAGTTAACCTATAGTGTGAAGGAAAGTCAAGTGAAAGTAATCAATTTGGATTCACAAGTCCTAGCCTAACCCTAGGAAAGTCTAGCTTTAGTGACATGCAAATTAATTAGCAATTTCCAATTGATAATCAACAAAAGATATTAATACTTCAAGTGTCTCCAATGTCTCAACTTCTAAGCAAAGTAAGAAAAGTCTACTCCATAGTTAAAGTTGGCATTTTCTCAAACACTTGGAGAGCAATGATGAGAGGCATTGTAAAATTAAGAATGAAATTGAATTCAAAGGTGTCCACTACAAGAGATTAACAACAATCAAATAATTGAAGGCTAAGAACTTGAATTACCTCAATGTATCAATAGAAATAGAAGTAACAACATCCAAAAGCTAAGATCCACAATTAACTTGAACAACAAGAACTAATTTGAGAGTATAAGAATCTAGATCTACAATTGGAAGCAAAGTAGAAGTGAATTGACAATAGATCTCACCAAATTCAACAAGATAATCCCCAAATTTGAGAAGCTAAACCCTAGAGAAAAGCTAGATAGAAGTTGGAGTTTCTCTCTCTACCAAAATGTAACTTCCAACTAAAAATCTAAAAATGAGTCAATAGATGTGGATCCCTTCAATCCTTGGTCTTCTTATGCCTTTTCCCGCTAGAATTCTGCTCCAAACTAGGTCTATAACTGCCCTGAAATTGCTTGCCATGTTTTCTCTTTAAAAGTCACGTGCGGCATCGATGCATACGTGCACAGCACACGTACGCGTCTCTGGAGCTTGTACAATCCAAGCGCACACATTAGGCGTGCGTGCGCATCCCTGGGGATCTGGCCTAGCCATGAAAACGCACCGGCTTTGGCTTTGGCTTCCTCGCGCCGACCTTGGTGGTGTGCATCCACGTGTACGCGCAAGGCACGTGTACGCATCACTGCCCAAAACTCTAAAGCTCCATTTTTTATGTTCCTTTCATTTATGCATGCTTCCTTTCTCCCTTATAAGCCATCCTTGCCCTATAACTTCTGTAACCACTCAATAGACGGATCACGGAATTGAATGGTAATAGAGGAAGATTCAAATATATCTAATTTAATGCAAAAGATGCATGTTTTCATTCATGAGGCAAAGTTAGGAAAGGAACACAAAACCATGCACTTTTATATGAAGAAGTGTGAAAGATCATTGATAAAGTCCTCAAAATTCATACAAGATAAATCCTAAAAATGGAGTTTATCACCAATACAAAACAAGCAAAAACCATGGAAGCAATTGCTGGAATGGTTGCTGGCTCACATAAGAGGAACGAGCTTGTTCGAATTCGCCACGATTCTGAAACTGCCGTTAGTATTTCTTTTTATATTATATTATATATTCATAAATAGCTATTTTCAACGATGGATCTGAGTATCTTAAGTTCTTAACCTTTCATTATTACTGATAACTGTAATAAGTATATATCTTAACTTTGAAGTTAGTATGTGTCGGTTTCAATTCTTACCTATGCTTTGACTTTAGAAAAGTCACATAATGCGATTGATGTGAATGTGATGCTATTGATATGTTTCTTTTCATGGAGTTTTGTTTTGATGCATTACTTTAGTGTTTGTGAAATTCAGGGCATGGATTGGATCTATGTGTAGTTCATGAGGATTTAGATACGTATCTCTGAAATTGTCTATGTAGTATTTAGATACTCTAGAATTGAGAAATTAAAAGGTTACCATCTTTAGATCAAATGATCTGAGATTGGATATTTTTCTTATAGATCTATGTACTTATATAGTGATATTATTGCTAATTGTTTATGAATTGAACTTAACTTTTTTTCTTATTATACATCATAAAGATGTAATGAAGTCAAACTAATTTCCATTCTAAGATTCGAACTAGCCCTGCTTGAGCATTTTCTTTGGATGGTAAATGACTAGTTTTGTTTATCAGTTTATAAAAGTTTGATGAAGCTAATCTGGTTTAAATTCTACTAATGTAATTCAACTTGTTCATGCCTTTTATTCTGTAGCCTAAATCCCTGAAGAATTTGAATGGAAAGATATGTCAAATTTGTGGTGAAACTATTGGATTAACAGACAGCGGCGATGTCTTTGTTGCTTGCAATGAGTGTGCATTTCCAGTTTGTCATCCTTATTATGAATACGAGCGAAAGGATGGGAACCAGTGTTGCCCCAGTGTAAGACTAGATACAAAAGGCACAAAGGTAGTTTACTTTGGGCATATGTGTTTTCTTTTTTTCTGTTTTGGACACTGATGATCCTTTGTCTTAACTTTGAATTGAACTGAAAGAATCATCTTTGGATTTCCGGGAGTCCTAAAGTGGATGGAGATAAAGATGAGGATGATGTTGCTGATTTGGAGAATAAGTTCAGTTATGGCCAAGGAAAGGCCAAGCCACGGCCGCAGTGGGATGAAGATGCTGACATCTCTTCCTCTTTAAGACATGAACAACCAATTCCACTTTTTACTTATCGACACCAAGTAATGCATCAAACTTGGATTTTTAGATTCTAACTATAATAACTTATTTCCCTGGTTGGATCTTACTTCATATTGTGCATTTCCATGCTCTTGCTTCTATGATTAGCAATTTTCATAATCTTAAAGTAATAATGTTTAGTTAACTTCTCATACTACTTCATTTGCAATATCACTTATTGAACATGTTTTTGTACAAATTTCTAGTGAGACTACTACACCTGATACGCAATCAACTCGAACTACATCAGGCCCTTTAGGTCCATCTGACAAGGTTCACTCACTTCCATATGTTGATCCAAGGCAACCAAGTATGGGTTTGGCTTGAACTGATGATATACCATATTATATTTTCATGGTTGTTATGGATTCTTACTTGATAATATCTTTCTTATTATAGTTCCAGTAAGAATTGTAGATCCATTAAAGGACTTAAATTCTTATGGTCTTGGAAATGTTGACTGGAAAGAAAGGGTTGAAAGTTGGAAACTCAAGCAGGAGAAGAATGTGGTGCATGTGAGTGGTAGTAGATATAATGAGGGGAAAGGTGATATTGAAGGAACTGGTTCCAATGGAGAAGAACTTCAAATGTAAGCCACTACATATAAAAGTCACTAGTTATTTTTTTTTTGAATAAAATGGCGGGTCAACCCCCTTTATATGAACATCCTCAAGCACTAGCCTTATCACCACCTGCCAACTTTCTTCTCTGTTGATGCTCTGCAACTTTGTAATCTACCACTTCGTGGAACAGGCTTGGGTCAAGCACACAGTTCTCACACCCAAATACAGCAGCTTGAACACTTGCCATCAGTTTTGCTATCTCCCTTCCGGAAAATCCTTCGATTTTAGCTGCTGCTTCCTTTATGATATCATCAGTCAATCCTTTAATTTCTATCTTTTGCGGGTTTCCTTTGAACAAGCTTTGAATTAAACCTGACTTCCTCGATCCAGCTTGGGCTATGAACTTGTCCAAATAGAGCTTAAGAAGTTTAAAGCGCTCTCCTTCCCCGGGTAAGGGGAATTCCAAGACCTCATCGATTCGATCTGCCACAGTTGAATCAAGATCACCTGGTCGATTTGTGGCAGGTGCAAGGACTATGTCTTTAGACTGGTCGCTAGTTCAGAAGAGAAGAGAATTTAGTGCACTTCTTTATGCTTCACTCATATAAGTCTTGTTTCGCTCGCACAAAAATGCATCGGCTTTATCAATGAAAAGCAATAAACTCTTTTTTTATTTCTTAGCCCAATCAAACAACTGGTGTATTTTTGTTACTAAAATTGGACATTTAATTCTGTAGAATTGCTTTCAAATTTGTTAGAGCTCACATTTTATTTTGTTCATATATTCATGGTTATATTGCATTCTTCTGTTTTGCTTATAGAAAGAACATAGAAATTTTCAATACTTAAGCTATTGCCTGTTTGAAAATCAATTTCTTCTACTTTAATTCTATGGCAGATTGTCTTAATCAAAGACTTTGTAAGGAGAACAAGTTAGAACACTAGCTGACCAAACTGGATCAATAAGCTAACATTTAATTCAACCAAATTCAGTTATATTAGTTAGCAAGCTAGTTTCGTTAAGTTGAGCACTGTGATGGATGCCTGATGCACAGAAAACTTGTCTCGCAACAAATTTCCTTCGGCAAGTGTACCAAATTTGTCGTCAAGTAAAAACTCACAATAGAGTGAGGTCGAATCCCACAAGGATTGATTGATCAAGAAACTTTAATTAGAGGAATGTTCTAGTTGAGCGAATCAGAATTTGAAGTGAGAATTGCAGAAATAAAATGGCGGGAAAGTAAATGGCAGAAAAAGTAAATGCTAGAATTAAAGAACTGAAAGTAAATGACTGAAAGTAAATTGCAGAATTGTAAATGGGAATGGGGGAATTGCTCATAAGAGTAAATAACAGAAATTAAAGAGAATGGGTAAGATCAGAAATGAGGAGTTCATTGGGCTTAGGAGATGTTGCATTCTCCGGATCAATTTCATTTTCATCTCTTCCTCAATCAATGCACTCATTGACTGGAAAATGAAAACAAAGATGGAGAATACATGTTGAAACTAGAGGTGCAGAAAAAGTAAATACAAAGAGTAATTCTATGCCCACAGGCTCCCTATATTTTCCAACTCTCCTTATTAATTCAAAGCTACTCCTATATATACTACTCTTCTACTCTTCTAGTTGGTTCTTCAAGTCTTGGGTCTGGGCCTTTGGATCTTGAGTTTGAAGCAGTTATCTTCTTTATTGGGCTTGGCTTTACTTGCAGAGAGAAAGTGTGAAGTGGGCAGAGACTTTTGCTCAGGACGTTAGTGATGTTAACGTTCAGTGAAAATATGGGTTCGAGAACGTTAGTGACATTCAACTTTTTTACTAACGTTCCTTACCCAAGTAAGAGCCACGTTAACCTCAACGTTAGTGGCACAAACGTTGCCACTAACGTTGCCTCTTTGTCCTTCGCGCACGTTATTGGGACTCAACTTTCCCAATAACGTTGAGAAGCCTCCCCCTTCCCTACGTTAGAGTCCACGTTAACTTAGTTAACGTGGCTCTTCTAATGTAGGCGTGCCAACCTTTGAGAACGTTAGTGACACTTAACATTGTTACTAACGTTCCAATGTGCCCTTTAGCTCCCACGTTAGAGTCCACGTTAACTAGGTTAACGTGGCTTCTAACATGGCCATGCTAGCCATCTCCAACGTTAGTGACAAAGTTGAGTGTCACTAACGTTGGCTCAACATTCCCTTATCCACGTTAGCTTCCACGTTAACTAAGTTAACGTAGGAGTTAACGTGGCTCATGGTGGCATGTGTGGGCTCCTTCCAACGTTATTGACAATGTTGGGTGTCACTAACGTTGGCGTCACCTCCCTTCTTCACGTTAGCTTCCACATTAACTAGGTTAACGTGGGAGTTAACGTGGCCTAGTGTGACTTGGCCAACATTAGTGATAATGTTGAATATCACTAACGTTCGCTTCCCCCCTTTCTTCTTAACGTTAGAGGCCACGTTAACTAAGTTAACATGGTGACTAACGTGGCCACTCATGAGCTTGGTCCAACGTTAGTGATAATGTTGAGTGTCACTAACGTTGGCTCCATTTCCTTTCTTCCACGTTAGAGTTCACGTTAACTTAGTTAACGTGACTCTTAACGTGGGCAATGATGGCTTCGAGAGCGTTATTGGCAATCACTTTTCTCATTAACTTTGCAAGTTACTCCCATTCCACGTTAGTGTTAACGTTAGTGTAACTAACGTAGCCACTAATGTGGTTCTTCTTTGCTTTCTTTGTCCTGAAATCAAGCAATAAAGTGCATCAAAGTTCTAGTCCAAGTCATGGGAAATGCAACATCCAATTTGTCCTTAAATTCATGCAAAATCCTCATGAAATCATGTAAAGTGCACAATGTATGCTTGAATCAAGATGTAAGTGAATATCTACTCAAAACTAGCTTATTTTCTAAGGAAATGCATGAAACTACCCTAAAAACAGTAAAGAAAAGGTCAGTGAAACTGGCTAAAATGCCCTGCCATCAATGCCTCGAGAAGAAAATATAAAAAAGACCAAACAGTTTCAGAGTGCATGGTGGAATCAATGGAAATTGTGTTTTGGAGCTGAAATCTCCAGTTCCCTATCCCTAGGATTTGAGATGGTGTTGTATTTAAGTATGTATTTCTGTAGGAAGAAATGAAAAAAAAAGAAAAAAGAATGCTTGTGTATATCATCCCTACATGAATTGTACTGTAGTATAGTAGTAGTAGTAGTAATAGTAGTAGGCTTCTTTTGTTAATAAATATAAACATATTTGGAGTAATTTAATTCAAAATCCAACTTTATTATTTGCAAGTCATTATGGATGGTAAAATCTTTAGTCAAAAGTATTAGCATAGATTTGGGTACTCATTAGTTGTAATTTGAAAGTCATGTGATATCTGAGCATGCATGCCTTCATGATAGCTCATCATAAAACTGCATGATTTCGAAGTTGAGAATGAAAGATTAAAAATAGTTTCGATGAATTTGCATATAAGCTTAGTGGTTCCAATAAAGAAGTACTGAAAGAAACATAGTTAATGAATCAATATCTCCAAATTGCACAAAAACCTAATGCATTCCATCATTTTTGATCGGTTATGTCTAAAAAATTACTGATAAAAAATTAATTCTAAAGCCCAAACTCATTTTTAAACAATGGAATTCCACAAAGCTCTCAAATTTTATAAAGAACACTTAACACCAATAAACAAGTTGTAGTGAGACAATGCCACAGGAAGAGAAAACCGTGAACATCCTTTAATGGTTTACAATCAACAGCAACAAGTAAACTACAAACTCCCACTATATATTTGAAGTATACGAGACACAAATACAAAGTCCAGCAATAACAATCATAACATCCTAACACTATATAACAACATTCTCTCCAAAACATGTAGGAAAAATAGGAGAATGGAGACCAACAATTCAAACTACCAAGACCTTAAAAGAGAAAAATGAATTAAGCATCATAAAACAAAACCGCATGAACCCCACTATTTCAATAGACATTCTCCAACAAGAAAGCTTTCAGCTACTGCATAAATCATAATAAATAAACTTCTACTGCTGCTTGCACTCTGGAGGTCACTCACCCTGTTGACCTTCACTAGCCGGTGCTCTTCCACCCTTCTGAAAATTTCCAGCCAATGTTGAAACAAGTTAGAAAGAAGAAACTTATGGGCTAATGAGCGGATAATTTATACGCTTTTTGGCATTGTTTTTAGTATGTTTTTAGTAGAATCTAGTTACTTTTAGGGATGTTTTCATTAGTTTTTATGTTAAATTCACATTTCTGGACTTTACTATGAGTTTGTGTGTTTTTCTGTGATTTCAGGTATTTTCTGGCTGAAATTGAGGGACTTGAGAAAAAATCAGATTCAGAGGTTGAAGAAGGACTGCTGATGTTGTTGGATTCTGATCTCCCTGCACGCAAAGTGGATTTTCTGGAGCTACAGAACTCAAAATGGCGCGCTTCCAATTGCGTTGGAAAGTAGACATCCAGGGCTTTCTAGCAATGTATAATAGTTCATTCTTTGAACGAGTTTAGATGACGTAAAAGGGCGTTGAACGCCAGTTCTACGCTGCTGTCTGGAGTTAAACGCTAGAAACAAGTCACAAACCAGAGTTGAACGCCAGAAATACGTTACAACCTGGCGTTCAACTCCAGAAAGAGCCTCTGCACGTGTGACATTCAAGCTCAGCCCAAGCACACACCAAGTGGGCCCCGGAAGTGGATTTACGCATCAATTACTTACTTCTGTAAACCCTAATAGCTAGTTTATTATAAATAGGATTTTTTACTATTGTATTAGACATCTTTGAACATCTTTTGATCATTTTTAGATCTCTAGACCTCCATGGGAGGCTGGCCACTCCGCTATGCCTACCCTCTATTCACTTATGTATTTTCATACGGTAGAGTTTCTGCACTCCATAGATTAAGGTGTGGAGCTCTGCTGTTCCTCAAAGATTAATGCAAAGTACTACTGTTTTTCCATTCAATTCAACTTATTCCGCTTCTAAGATATTCATTCGCACTTCAACCTGAATGTGACGAACGTGACAATCATCATCATTCCCTATGAACGCGTGCCTGACAACCACTTCCGTTCTACTTTAGATTGAATGAGTATCTCTTGGATTTCTTAATCAGAATCTTCGTGGTGTAAGCTAGATTGATGGCGGCATTCATGAGAGTCCGGAAAGTCTAAACCTTGTCTGTGGTATTCCGAGTAGGACTCTGGGATTGAATGACTATGACGAGCTTCAAACTCGTGAGTGCTGGGCGTAGTGACAGACGCAAAAGGAGGGTGAATCCTATTCCAGTATGATCGAGAACCTCAGATGATTAACCGTGCTGTGACAGAGCATTTGGACCATTTTCACAAGAGGATGGGATGCAGCCATTGACAAGGGTGATGCCTCCAGACGATTAGCCATGCAGTGACAGCGCATCAGACCATTTTCCAGAGAGGATCAAAAGTAGCCATTGCCAATTGTGATGTCCTTACATAAAGCCAGCCATAGAAAGGAGTAAGACTGATTGGATGAAGACAGCAGGAAAGCAGAGGTTTAGAGGGACGAAAGCATCTCCATGCATTTATCTGAAATTCTCACCAAGGATTTACATAAGTATCTCTATCCCTATTTTATTATAAATATTCGAAAACTCCATAACCATTCTATATCCGCCTGACTGAGATTTACAAGATGACCATAGCTTGCTTCATACCAACAATCTCCGTGGGATCGACCCTTACTCGCGTAAGGTTTATTACTTGGACGACCCAGTGCACTTTCTGGTTAGTTTTGCGAAGTTGTGATAAAAAGTTGAGATTACAATTGAGCGTACCATGTTGATGGCGCCATTGATGATCACAATTTCGTGGACCAAGTTTTTGGCGCCGTTGCCGGGGATTGTTCGAGTTTGAACAACTGACGGTTCATCTTGTTGCTCAGATTAGGTAATTTTCTTTTTGTTTTTATTTTCAAAAATTTTTCAAAAAAAAAAATCTTTCAAAAATTTATCCTTTGTTTTCGAAAAAAATTTTAAAATAAAAATGTTTTCAAAAAATTATTTTTCTTCAGAATTTTTAAGAATGAATTCTAGTGTTTCATGAAGCATGCTGAAGCTTGGCTGGCTGTAAAGCCATGTCTAATTCTTCTGGAATGGGTATGTTAGGCGTGTCATGTCTGAGTTACATACTAAAGCTTGGCTGGCTATTAAGCCATGCCTGACCCTTTGATTGGAGCTTTAGACTAAAGAGCATAAGATTCTTGGAATTCATATTAAAAATTTTGGAATCCTTATTTTTCTTTTTTTTAAAATGATTTTCGAAAAAAAAATAAAAGAAAATACAAAAAAATCATAAAATCATAAAAATCAAAAAAATATTTTGTATTTCTTGCTTGAGTCTTGAGTCAAGTTGAAAGTTTGGTGTCAATTGCATATTCATCTTGCATTTTTCGAAAAAAATTCATGCATTCATAGTGTTCTTCATGATCTTCAAGTTGTTCTTGGTAAGTCTTCTTGTTTGATCTTGATGTTTTCATGTTTTGTGTCTTTTCTTGTTTTTCATATGCATTATTGCATTCATAGTGTCTATACATGAAAAATTTTTAAGTTTGGTGTCTTGCATGTTTTCTTTGCATTAAAAATTTTTCAAAAATAAGTTCTTGATGTTCATCATGATCTTCAAAGTGTTCTTGGTGTTCATCTTGACATTCATAGCATTCTTGCATGCATTCATTATTTTGATCCAAAATTTTCATGCATTGCATCATTTTCATGTTTTTCTCTCTCATCATTAAAAATTTCAAAAATCAAAAAAATATCTTTCCCTTTTCTCTCTTAAAATTTCGAAAATTAGATTTGACTTTTTCAAAAAAATTTAAAATCTAGTTGTTTCTTATGAGTCAAATCAAATTTTCAATTTAAAAATCTTATCTTTTTTCAAAATCTTTTTCAAAAGAAAAACCCTGCAATAGTAGAGGTAAATTATATGGGTGAACCTTATGGAAACACCTATAACCCATCATGAAGAAATCATCCAAATTTCTCATGGAAGGATCAAAAGCCTCAACAACGCTTTAATAATGGTGGAAGAAATAGGTTTAACAATAGTAAACCTTTTCCATCATCCACTCAGCAACAGACAGAGAACTCTGAACAAAATACCTCTAATTTAGCAAACTTAGTCTCTGATCTATCTAAGGCCATTGTGAGTTTCATGAATGAAACAAGGTCATCCATTGGAAATTTGGAGGCACAAGTGGGCCAGCTGAGTAAAAGGATCACTGAAATCCCTCCTAGTACTCTCCCAAGCAATACAGAAGAAAATCCAAAAGGAGATATAATCCTAGATACTGGGAAGGATGAGGATGAATTCATCATCCTTGGAAGACCCTTCCTAGCCACAGCAAGAGCTGTGATTGATGTGGACAGAGGAAAATTGATCCTTCAATTAAACGAGGACAACCTTGTGTTTAAAACTCAAGGATCTCTCTCTGTACCCATGGAGAGGAAGCACAGTAAGCTTCTCTCATTGCAGAGTCAACCAGAGCCCCCACAGTCAAACTCTAAGTTTGGTGTTGGGAGGCCACAACCAAACTCTAAGTTTGGTGTTGAACTCCCATATCCAAACTCTAAGTTTGATGTTGGAGAGTCTCAACAATGCTCTGAACATCTGTGAGGCTCCATGAGAGCCCACTATCAAGCTATTGACATTAAAGAAGCGCTTGTTGGGAGGCAACCCAATTTCTATTTTTATTGTTTTTCATGTTTTATTAGGTTCATGATCATGTGGAGTCACAAAATAAATAAAAAGATTGAAAACGGAATCAAAAATAGCAGAAGAAAAATCACACCCTGGAGGAAGACCTTACTGGCATTTAAACGCCAGTAAGATGCATCTTGCTGGCGTTCAACGCCAGAACAGAGCATGGTTCTGGCGCTGAACGCCCAAAATGGGCAGCATCTGGGCGTTTGAACGCCAGAATTGCACCCTGGAGAAGAGCTGGCGCTGAACGCCCAGAACAAGCATGGTTCTGGCGTTCAACGCCAGAAATGGGCAACAAATGGGCGTTCAACGCCCAGAACAAGCACCAATCTGGCACTGAACGCCCAAGTTGTATGCAAGGGTATTTTGCATGCCTAATTGGGTGCAAGGTTGTAAATCCTTGAACACCTCAGGATCTGTGGACCCCACAGGATCACCTCAGGATCTGTGGACCCCACAGGATCCCCACCTACCTCCATTCACTTCTTCTCACCCCCCTTTCACACAATCCCATAAACACTCTTCCCCAAAACTCTTCACCAATCACCTCAATCTCTCTTCCCTATCACCACTTCACCACTCACATCCATCCACTCTTCCCCATAAACCTACCTCATAAACTCCACCTACCTTCAAAATTCAAAATCAATTTCTCACCCAAAACCCACCCTTATGGCCGAACCATACCCCCCTCCCTTCCCTATATATAGCCCTCCATTCTTCCTCATTTTCACACCACACAACCCTCTCTTCTCTTCTTGGCCGAATACACCACCCCCCTCTCCTCCATATTTTCTTCTTCTTCTTCATCTATTCTTTCTTTTCTTGCTCGAGGGCGAGCAACATTCTAAGTTTGGTGTGGTAAAAGCATAAGCTTTTTGTTTTTCCATTACCATTGATGGCACCTAAGACCGGAGAATCCTCTAGAAAAGGGAAAGGGAAGACAAAAGCTTCCACCTCCGAGTCATGGGAGATGGAAAGATTCATCTCCAAAGCTCATCAAGACCACTTCTATGATGTTGTGGCCAAGAAGAAGGTGATCCCTGAGGTCCCTTTCAAGCTCAAGAAGAATGAGTATCCGGAGATCCGACATGAAATCCAAAGAAGAGGTTGGGAAGTTCTAACAAACCCCATCCAACAAGTCGGCACCCTAATGGTTCAAGAGTTCTATGCCAATGCATGGATCACTAGGAACCATGAACAAATTTAGAACCCGAACCCAAAGAATTATCTCACCATGGTTCGGGGGAAATACTTAGATTTTAGCCCAGAAAATGTGAGGTTGGCGTTTAACTTGCCTATGATGCAAGGAGATGCATGCCCCTACACTAGAAGGGTCAACTTTAATCAAAGGTTGGACCAAGGCCTCATGGACATATGTGTGGAAGGAGCTCAATGAAAGATTGACTCCAA
>NC_029794.2:53346941-53350635 GCF_000816755.2 Arachis ipaensis
TGTTTTAATTCAAAAGAACAAGAAGTACATGAGTTTTGATTTTATCCTTGAACTTAGTTTAATTATATTGATGTGGTGACAATGCTTCTTGTTTTCTGAATGAATGCTTGAACAGCGCCTATGTCTTTTGAAGTTGTTGTTTAAGAATGTTAAATATGTTGGCTCTTGAAAGAATGATGACAAGGAGACATGTTATTTGATAATTTGAAAAATCATAAAAATGATTCTTGAAGCAAGAAAAAGCAACAAAGAACAAAGCTTGCAGAAAAAAAGAGAGAAAAAAAATAGCGAAAAAAAATATAGAAAGAAAAAGAAAAAGCAAGCAGAAAAAGCCAAAAGCTCTTAAAACCAAGAGGCAAGAGCAAAAAGCTAATAACCCTTAAAACCAAAAGGCAAGGGCAAATAAAAAGGATCCCAAGGCTTTGAGCATCAGTGGCTAGGAGGGCCTAAAGGAATAAAATCCTGGTCTAAGCGGCTAAACCAAGTTGTCCCTAACCATGTGCTTGTGGCGTGAAGGTGTCAAGTGAAAACTTGAGACTGAGCGGTTAAAGTCAAGGTCCAAAGCAAAAAAAAGAGAGTGTGCTTAAGAACCCTGGACACCTCTAATTGGGGACTTTAGCAAAGCTGAGTCACAATCTGAAAAGGTTCACCCAATTATGTGTCTGTGGCATTTATGTATCCGGTGGTAATACTGGAAAACAAAGTGCTTAGGGCCACGGCCAAGACTCATAAAATAGCTGTGTTCAAGAATCATCATACTGAACTAGGAGAATCAATAACACTATCTGAACTCTGAGTTCCTATAGAAGCGAATCATTATGAACTTCAATGGATAAAGTGAGATGCCAAAACTATTCAAGAGGTAAAAAGCTACAAGTCCCGCTCATCTGATTAGAGCTATGTTTCATTGATAGTTTGAAATTTATAGTATATTCTCTTCTTTTTATCCTATTTGATTTTCAGTTGCTTGGGGACAAGCAACAATTTAAACAATTTAAGATTGAGGGATTTGAGCAAAAATCAGATTCAGAGGTTGAAGAAGGACTGCTGATGCTGTTGGATTCTGACCTCCCTGCACTCAAAGTGGATTTTCTAGAGCTACAGAACTCAAAATGGCGCGCTTCCAATTGCGTTAGAAAGTAGACATCCAGGGCTTTCCAGCAATGTATAATAGTCCATACTTTGAACGAGTTTAAATGACGTAAAAGGGCGTTGAACGCCAGTTCTATGCTGCTGTCTGGAGTTAAACGCCAGAAACAAGTCACAAACCAGAGTTGAACGCCAGAAATACGTTACAACCTGGCGTTCAACTCCAGAAAGAGCCTCTGCACGTGTAACATTCAAGCTCAGCCCAAGCACACACCAAGTGGGCCCCGGAAGTGGATTTACGCATCAATTACTTACTTCTGTAAACCCTAATAGCTAGTTTATTATAAATAGAACTTTTCACTATTGTATTAGACATCTTTGAACATCTTTTGATCATTTTTAGATCTCTAGACCTCCATGGGAGGCTGGCCACTTGGCCATGCCTACCCACTATTCACTTATGTATTTTCATACGGTAGAGTTTCTGCACTCCATAGATTAAGGTGTGGAGCTCTGCTGTTCCTCAAAGATTAATGCAAAGTACTACTATTTTTCCATTCAATTCAACTTATTCCGCTTCTAAGATATTCATTCGCACTTCAACCTGAATGTGACGAACGTGACAATCATCATCATTCCCTATGAACGCGTGCCTGACAACCACTTCCGTTCTACTTTAGATTGAATGAGTATCTCTTGGATTTCTTAATCAGAATCTTCGTGGTATAAGCTAGATTGATGGCGGCATTCATGAGAGTCCGGAAAGTCTAAACCTTGTCTGTGGTATTCCGAGTAGGACTCTGGGATTGAATGACTGTGACGAGCTTCAAACTCGCGAGTGCTGGGCGTAGTGACAGACGCAAAAGGAGGGTGAATCCTATTCCAGTATGATCGAGAACCTCAGATGATTAGTCGTGCTGTGACAGAGCATTTGGACAATTTTTACAAGAGGATGGGATACAGCCATTGACAAGGGTGATGCCTCCAGACGATTAGCCATGCAGTGACAGCGCATCGGACCATTTTCCAGAGAGGATCAAAAGTAGCCATTGACAACGGTGATGTCCTTACATAAAGCCAGCCATAGAAAGGAGTAAGACTGATTGGATGAAGACAGCAGAAAAGCAGAGATTCAGAGGAACGAAAGCATCTCTACACGCTTATCTGAAATTCTCACCAATGAATTACATAAGTGTTTCTATCCTTATTTTCTATCTATTTATTATTTATGTTCGAAAGCCTCAGCATCAAGCCCTATTTCATTTATAATTTAGATTACAAAATTGACTATATTACCTTATGGGATGGCTGAAATGACATTCCAAATGAAATCAGCGCCACAGCAGAGGTGATGGCAAGAAATAAAATACTTTAGATACAAAACTAACTAAAGAAATATAAATGTTTCAGGATTTCAAAGCAATTAACATGAAATACCTTCTTTTTGGTCTTGGTTTCTTCATCCTCATCCTCATCTTCCTCATCATCATCATCCTCTTCAATGTTGTCTTTATCATCATCTTCCAGGTCTCCAAACTCTTCTCCCTAAATGGCCTCACCAAGTTAAGTCTCAAAGTAGTCACTGAACTTGCACTCGAGCCTCAAAATAATCCCTGAAGTTAATAATTACTCAAATTCGTCCCCAAACTTATACTCCGGGACTCATAATAGTCCCCAAACTTGTACTACGGGACTCATAGTAGTCCCTCAAACATTTTCCGTTCATCAGAACCTTAAAACGACGTTGTTTTCAACAAAAAAAATAAAAAAAAAGAAAAAAGAAAGTGACGTCATTTTGAACAAAAAAAAAGCGTACGTGTCGTTTTATATTAGAAAAAAAAAAAGAAATCCTTTCTTCTTCTTCTTCTTCTTCAACGCTGTTGTTCTTCTTCTTTAACTCTGTTTTTCTTCTTTTTCAAAAGGTCACAAAAATAAAAACCAACACCACAAAATATCACAAAAAATTAGCATTAATCAGAAAAGTTCAATCAACTTAAATAGCATGTATCAATCAACTTAAACAGCAACAATCACAAAAAATAGCAACAATAAAAAAACCAGTAATAATTACATAATAGAAAACAACTAAAATTAACCATTGTTGTTATATTAAAATAGGATCAACAGCAACAATCACCCAGAACATTAAAGAACAATGATTGAATAACAAAAAAAATTAAAAAAAAAGAAATTACCATGGCTGAGAGAAAAAATCGTGCCAGAAGAGAGAAGAGGGAGACCGAGCGGAGATGAAGGCTGTCGAGCAGCGGCGGCAGTGAAACAGAAGCCGGCGAAAAATAACGACAATGAAGGTTGAGGAGAGCTCTTATGAGTGTGAATGTATGGTTGGAAAAAGGGAGGGCATCAAATTAGAAAGAAGAAAGGGAAGGGAAATAATCTCAGGTTGGGGAGTAGAAGAGGAAGGGGAAGGAGAAGGGCGTTGGGGATGCAGAAGAAAAAGAGAAAGGGGAAGGGTTGGAGGAGGGAAAAGAGACGGGTTGGGGATGGAAAAGGGAAAAGGAAAGGTTGGGAGAGGGAAAGGGGTTGGGGATAGGGAAAGGAACAGATTGGGAATTGGGAGGGGGTGGGGGCTAAGTACGCTACA
>NC_029794.2:53350922-53360258 GCF_000816755.2 Arachis ipaensis
AATAGGGAAGGGAACAGATTGGGGGTGGGGGTGAGGGTGGGTACGCTACACGTTCTTTCTTTCTTTTTTGGATTGGGGGTTTTATGCTACGTTTCTTTTTTCTTTTTTTTTTAATTTTTTTTGTTCAAAACGACGTCGTTTTAAGATTTTGATGAACAAAAAATGCTTGAGGGACTATTATGAGTCCCGGAGTATAAGTTCAGGGACTATTATAAGTCCCGGAGTACAAGTTCGGAGACGAATTTGAGTAATTATTAACTTCAGGGATTATTTTGAGACTTGAGTGCAAGTTCAGGGACTACTTTGAGACTTAACTCAGCCTTACCAGTAAACCATGACACAGTATGAGGTATAATCTTATCCCTTATTGTTGACATGAACAAGTGTGATATGAGAATTCATCAATCCTGGATTCAGAAAACAACATCGAAAAATATCATAGGGAATGGAGGGAAACAAGTAAGCTCACCCAATGTCATAGTCTTGCTCCATCTGATTCTGAAGTTCCTCGGCCTGTTAAAGAGAATATTAATTAGCTCTGGCAAATAATCTGGTCATATATAACCGCTAAACAACAGGTTTTCAAATTTACAGATTTTTTACTTCTGCTTAGGTTCCCCTTAAAGATTCAAACTAAAGACTTTCATAAAAAATTACTGTAAAAAGTAAATAAAATAAAATAAAAAGATTTACCATATCTTCATCAATATCTTCATCATCTTCAGGAACTTGTGGTGGATTGAAGAAATTGAAGAAACTCTCACAATTTTCAACAAACCAACAACCCAACAATTACAACACAGCAACAAACATTACAACAACATTTAAACAAAAATTTTAGAAATTAAAGAGAAGAATAAAAAGGAGCGCAAAAAAAAGGTGCATTTACAAATATTATACTAAAAAAGAAGTAAGAGGAAACATGAATAAGAGACTGTGTTTGAATATAGCATCCAATCCTTTACAGAAAGAAGTTTTTCCTTCAATTTTTATAAAATTTTTAAAAATTAGTTTGTAATCAACAGTTAACTAGTTTAAAGTACAACGAGTAGACATAGTGAAAGAATGGACCCGGAGGATATGAATTTCCTTTTGAAGTTTATTATTTTCCAGGAACTGATGGGAAATTTTATGTTTTTGGTTTTAACTTCTGTCCATTCAGTTTCATGATAAAGGAACAGAACTATATCGGTTCCTTAGAGTATGTTTTTGGTTTACTTTGAATTCACAGAGTCTTCGCATTGAGCTTTTTTTTTATCATATTATTTTATTATTTTTTCCAAAGACTTGTAGAATATTCAAGAACTTTCAAGTAAAATGATGTTTGGTAATAGATTGTAGCCAATGAAGTGTATATTATGTGAAGTATTTGGTTTTACTAACCACTTCACAAAAATTGAATTTTTGAAGAGATTTATTTTTTGAATTGTTCTGTTTTTGTCCTGTTTAGGTGGATTCTATTAGTACTAAAATTTTTAGAAATTTTTTTTTTTTTTAGAGATTTTGTTCATATTGAAAATAGCTAAGTGGCATCTTGCAGTGCATCACTTAGAATTTGTGAAATTAGATGTGCATTAAGACACTATGCAGCATTTGAAAAATGAAACTATTGTCATTTAAATTAAGTTTTCTATTAAAAAAATTGCATTCAAAGTTTCGGAAACATATGCAGATAAAATAAGAATTCAACAATTTGTCAAAATTAACAACAACTAATATCAAATCACATAAATCAAACCAAATTACCCTAATTACAAAAATTACACCAATGCTATAATAATTTAAATTACAGAAATCCTAGGGAGGGAATTACCAGAAGAGAAAGGCTGATGAAAGTGATAAAGAATGAGGAAGACGGCAAAGAAGATGGTGAGGAAGATGGAACCAGGAGGAAGGAGACGCTCTCTGGAACCAGGAGGAAGGTGACGCTCTCTGGAACGCACAAGATGGCGATGCTCTCTGGAAAACCAGGCATTAGTGTTAAAGGTTTGGCCCAAAGTTGTGGCAAACGGGCTAAAAACGCTAACGGATTGGACCGAGTCCAAGTTGGACCCAAGCCCAACATATAAAAGGGTTCATTAATGAACCAACTCAGCATAACACAATCACAAACACACCCACACCAGCTGAAAGGGGAGAAAGAGAAGAAACCCCCATGAGCACTATTCATCTTCTTCTTCCCAAGCTCATATCTTGAGCTACGGAGCTCCGATTGTCGCACTGTTTGTGGCTACGCATTCCTTGTGAAGAGCTTTACAAAACCTATACAATAAAGTAGTGAGGTAACCACGAAATATTTTCTATTCTTCTCTACAAAGTTTCGAAAATCGATTGTGATTTTGGATGTTTAAGTTTGCTCTAATCCTTGCTTAGCCTTGGACTTTGGCCATCAAATCTGTTGGGAGAGGTAAGAGATACTAAACTCTTGTGAATTTTGATTTATATTGAGCCCTAGGTTGATTGGTGGTGATTTATATGTGTATAGCTTGATTATTGTGTAATTGGGAGCTTTTGGAGCTTATTGGTGCTTGTTGGAGTGGAATTGAAAGCTTGGTTTGGAGTTGAGAGCTTGCTTGTGCTCATTTGTTGGTTAAAGGCATATTGGGAATCGGCCAAGGTATGGTTTCGGTTTCTTCTATGTAGTATATAATATTCATGGACACTTAAACTAGTGACCCATAGGATAGGTTTGGATTTGAGTGGTTGTTTGAGTTATTGAATGATGATATATGATGATTTATGATGGATTGATGATTGTTGGGTTTGATCATAAGGATTGGTAAGGATATAATGAGGATGAATGATTGTGTAGTTGAAAAGTGAATTGTGTGATTTATATGATATTGATGTTAATGAATTGGTAAAGTAGTTGGAAAATTGTTCATGAGGTTTGATATATGTGCTATATAGAGGTTGAGATTGTAGAGGAGGAAAGATAAGGAAAAATGTGGTAAGTTGGGTGTAATATAATATAGAGGGTTTATTTTGATGAGAATTGGAGTTTGGAATGGTTTGGTTTGGATTTGGTTATGTTTTTCAAAGAATTGAGGAATTTGTGTTTTTGGGTAAAAGTTGGTTTTTGATGAACTTTGTCTGATCATAACTTTGCCTCGGTTAAAAAATCTGATGAAACTTGTCTAGAATTAAAGATCTTTGAAAATCCTTTAAATTGATATAAAGTTTGTGAAATTTGAAATTTTGTAGAGGAAGTTATGATCATTCAAAATTGGTGTTAAAATTCTGAAATTCTGCAAAGTTGCATAATTTCAAGATTTTCTGATAGGTGCGCACACACAGCCTTGTGCGCACGCACAACCTTGCGTAAATTCTATTTTGTGCAGAAGCACAGACCTGTGCATACACACAAGCAGGGGAAAGGGCTCTGGTAGCGACGCTAGCACAGCTTGTGCGCGCGCACATCAATGAAGAATTACGACCTGTGCGGACGCATAGCCCTGTGCGTACGCACAAGTCGGGAAGGGACGTCTGTTAGGGGTGCTTGCACAGCTTGTGCGAGTGAACACATTTTTTCAATTTTAGTACCTGTGCGTATGCACACCCCTATGCGTACGCACACTTTCAAAATCTTTCTGGGCGTGCGCACGCACACCCGTGTGCGGACACACACGCCCTATTTCATAATTTTAAACTTTGTTTTTAACTATTTCACCTTCCCAACAAGGTTGTAAGCTTCTTTAACACCATTTTAAGGCATTTGGGCTAAATTTTGAGTATGAGAATATGAGAGATAGGTGAAGAGTTTTAGTTAATGATTACCATTAAAGATTAGAGAACGGAGGTTTAGGTTTCTGGTGTGCTGAGGATGGGTTTGGTAGAATATGAAGGGAGAAAGGTGTATGAGTCCGAGATTCTGATGAACTAGTGAGTTCGGAATAAAAAGTCATGAATAAGTGATGGTTATGATGACTTGAAGATTTGGAAATGGATGAGTATGGTTGATGGAATGAGAATGAGTGGAAGTGTGTTATGAGGAGTGACCTCTGAGTTTGACTTCGTAATTGTAATATGCATTGCTATCCGTCGTAGGGGCTGTGGCAGTAACCCGCCTACGTTCGGATGTAAGGCTTAGCGTTGAGCTTCTCACTCATTTTGATTACTCCAGAGGAAGGTGGTAGGGCACGCATCCCTCGGAATATTTTCCTCTGAAAGGAGAAGGTGCTAGGGCACTCTCCCTCGAAATTTTCCTCCTGAACATGGGTTTCTCTCTAATTGCAAGGTGGTAGGGCACTAACCCACGGAATCATGCGACAACCAGAGGAAGGTGGTAGGGCACACTCCCTCAGAATATTCTCCTCTGAAAGGAGAAGGTGGTAGGGCACTCTCCCTCAGAATTTTCCTCCTTATGCGCAATAGAGAGACTAATCCAGGAGTTGTCGGCCGGATTTACTGACATGTGATATCACAGCCAATAGGACAGACATTCATCATATGCATCTTATACATGTTTGTTTGCTTTGACTACTTGAGTTTGCCTATCTGTGTAATATACCTACTTGCTTCTTGAATTACTTGATATATACTTGAATATTACCTATGGTTTCCTTGCTTGTATTATCTGTGTTTGTCTGGTTTGAGGAGGTTAGGTAGGCGATGGCGATGGGTTCATATGGAGGATAGGTTGGTGAAGGCTGTGGGACAGCGGTGTATGGTTAGAGTAGAAAATCCTTTATGAATAAATTACCCCTTTGATATACTAAGGTTCCAAGTTTGGTTAAGGTTTTACATATTATGCTTTATGGTTTAGACTGCTTTAAGCTTGAACTTTTGTGATAGATATGGAGTCTAGGATTGCCTTTGGCATCCCGAAGTCTTATATCCTACATCACTGGGTACTGTTACCATACTGAGAACCTCCGGTTCTCATACCATACTTCTGTTGTGTTTTTCAGATGCAGGTCGCGACCCACTTCGGTGAGTTGTCTGGTTGGTGACAGAAGCGGAGGATCCGGACACTTTTTTTGGAGTCTTTTGATTTATTTTGGACATGTCTCTCACTTTTATATTTTGTTTTGTCTAGAGGCTTTTATTTGAGAGAACAAAACTTGTATAAGCTGTTTTTACTGTCTGGTTTCATATATGGTCTGTATATGGCTAGCCGGCATAAACTCCACGAGCTGTGGCTAGATTCTTATGATATTATTCTACTATATTTTATTATATTACATCTATTTTTTGTGCTTTAAGTTAGTAGCTTTGTGTGACTCTTCTTTCATGCTATTTAGGTTATCTACTTGATATTTCATAGCATGCTTGTTTGTGAGTGCCTTTTTGGGATAATTGAAGCACTAGACCTTTGATATTGAGACTGATCACCTTGATATCGAATGTTTGGTGTAGATAGGAACTCTAATGGCTACTCGCGGACGAGGTCGTACACGTTCACGAAGAAAGAGTAGGAGTGAGCGACCGGCCGATAACCATGCCAAGTTCATGGCGGCAATGGCGAACCTTGCGAACACTACGGAGGCTAACGCTGCTGCGACTCTGCAAGCTGTGCAGAGGTTAGGCCAACCGGCCAGAAACGGAGATGGGAATGGCGAGGGAAATATGGACGACAATGCTGAAGGGAACGGAGACAACACGGGAGGTGCTCCGACGACCTTGGCGACTTTTCTCAAGGTTCATCCGCCAAGTTTCAGAGGTTCAACAAATCCCACAGAAGCGGACAACTGGTTCTAAGCGATGGAGTGTGCACTGCAGGCACAGCATGTCCCGCACAACCAATATGTAGAGTTTCTGCTTATCAGCTTTGGGAAGAGGCCCAGCATTGGTGGCAAGCAGAGTGCCGCTTGTTACAGCTTCAAAATGCCGACATTCCTTGGGAGATGTTCCAAACGGCCTTCTACAAGAAGTATTTTCCTGAGTCTGCAAGGGAAGCAAAGGAGATGGAACTATTATAGCTGGAGCAAGGTTTCTTGTCGGTGGCTGAATATACAAGTGAATTCGAGGAACTTTGTAGGTTTTCTAAGGCGTGTTAGGGTGCCCCGGGGGCCTATGAAAGCTGGAAGTATGTCAAGTATCAAAGGGGTTTGAAGGATGACATCAGGACTGTTGTGGCTCCTATGGAGATCCGTATTTTCTCTGATCTGTTGAACAAGGCAAGAGTGGTTGAAGAGAATGCGAAAACGGTAGCCTCGTCAAGGGACACTCATAGAGTAAACACTAGTAGGGAACACGACAACAACCTTGGACCAAGGGGACAAAATCTTAAGAAATATAGTGAAGGGAAGCGGTCAAGAGCTTATTCCCCTAACATGAAATGTCAGGAGTGTGGGAACTACCATCCGAGTAAGCCATGCCAATTGGGTAAGAAACCATGTTACAAGTGTGGCGCACCAAAACATTTGGTTAGAGATTGTCCACACCGAAGAACACATGAGGCGGGTCGATCACCACAACAGGATTGAGGTAATTATGAAGCCGATGGCTAAACCTCAACTTATCTTTATAGTATAGACTATCGTCGTTCGTGTCGAAAAAGGTTTTAAAGCTTAGATTGATTTCTAAACTTGGTTTGAAATTCTGGTTTGAATGATTTGGTTTTGAAACTAGGACTGGAATTTTTTATCAAATGATAGATTTTTAAAGGAAAGTGAGTCCTACGATTCTGTTGACTTGTGATTTTGGTTGTAAATCTAACTTATCAAAAAAGGGATTCAAATTTAAAGGTTTTGAGTTAAAGGTTTCAATGAATTTAGGAAAATCAGGCTTTAAGATGATTGATTTACAAATTAAAAAGTTTTTTACTCTTTTGATAAGGTTTTAACATTGGTCTCATTTAGATTGGACTTGTTTTAAAGGTTTTGAAAAATATTACAAAATCGGTATTTGATTTAAGAAATATTTTTGGATTCGTAATGACGATAATCAGAGTGACACAGCGGAAGTTGTACGTTAAGTTATCGAAGTGTGAGTTCTGGAAGGAAAAAGTGAAGCTCTTAGCTCATGTGGTGAGCAAGAGAGGAATAGTAGTAGATCCTTCTAAGGTAGAATCGGTGATGGAATGGGAAGGACCTATAACGGTGGCGGAAGTCGGAAGCTTCTTGGGTTTAGCCGGGTATTACCAGAGAATCATTGAAGGGTTTTTCCGAATTGCACTACCGATGACAAAATTAACAAGAAAGGAAGTGCGTTTTATTTGGATGTCGGAGTGTGAAGGAAGTTTTCATGCTTGGAAGCAGAAGTTAACTTCAGTGCCTGTTTTAATCTTGTTAGAACCGCATGAACCATTCGAAGTATACTATGATGCTTCTCTGAAGGGTTTAGGTTGCGTATTGATGCAACACTGGAATGTAGTGGCTTACGCATCGCATCAGCTGAGACCGCATGAGGTAAACTACTCAACTTACGACCTGGAATTAGCGGCGATTGTGTTTGCACGGAAGATTTGGAGGCACCACCTGTGCGGAATGAGGTTTAGCATCTTTTCTGATAATAAGAGTCTCAAGTAGGTATTTGATCAGAAAGAGCTTAAAATGCGTTGGAGAAGACGGATGGAGTTGCTAAAGGATTATGATTTTGAACTGAGTTATCACCCTGGGAAGGGCGAAGGTGGTCGTAGACGCAGTGGGTCGAAAATCTTTAACAATTGCTTGGGTGACAATCAAAGAAGAGGAGCTAGTGTATAAGTTTGTGCACTATAAGAAAAACATCCATTCAGGTACACTTGAAAAGTGTAGCCAAAAGTGAAGAAAATGATGCCTTAGGCTACAGCTACGGTTTTTAGGCTACGACTACGCTTTTTGGGGTGATTCCTATTCGGCCATTGCCTATTCTCAAAGGCTATGCTTTTCTATACCAAGGGCTACGCTTTTGGTGTTTAGGAATAGGGTGCGCTTTTCAAGTGATGCTGTCCAGGACCAAAGGCTACGCTTTTCAGCTTTCATTTTTCCAGAATAGGCTACGCTTTTCAACGCTACTGCATCACCTGTAAAGTGTAGCCACATTGTATACCATAGCTACTTTTTATAAGCGTAGCCTTAGGTCCCTCTTTTTTTTGTATACTATAGCTACTGTATATAAGTGTAGCCTTAGGTCTCTTTTTTTTGTATACTATAGCTACTGTATATAAGTGTAGCCTTAGGTCTCGTTTTTTAGGCCCGAAGCGATATTAACTATTATGTTGTATTANATACCATAGCTAAGCGTAGCCTTAGGTCCCTCTTTTTTTTGTATACTATAGCTACTGTATATAAGTGTAGCCTTAGGTCTCTTTTTTTTGTTTTTTTTGTATACTGTATATAAGTGTAGCCTTAGGTCTCGTTTTTTAGGCCCGAAGCGATATTAACTATTATTGCAGGTTAGTGGTTAGTATGAAGTGGCGGTAGTCCGCACACATATGCAAATGCAGAAAGCTAAATATGAAATACACGAAGATGAGGAAGTGAATAAATCTTTAATCTTTAATTGATTGAAAAATAAGAAGAGAAAAGAAGAGGAGCTGAAGAGCTTACAAGAGAACTCTCATAACTTCTCTCTCTAACTTCTCTCTATGATTGTGTAAACTGAAGGGTGCCTTACAATGAGAGCCATTCCTCCTTTTATAATTGAAGATTCTATTGTTTCTACAGTGTCAGTTGGTATGACCTGAACTATAGCTACAGTACCAGTTTCACATAGTTCCCTAAATTGTTTTGGGAATTACATTTTCAATTTTAATCTTCTCCTAGGCAAACTTCGAAACAATCTTCTTCAATTTGTCTGTCTTGATCTTGTTCATCACATTCTTCTTTAGATGAGGACTCTTCATCTTCTTGAAGTAAGCAAAGGATTTGTTGAAGCTTTCTTTTGATTGATTCTTTCGATTGTGAGGCTGCTAGGGCTGTCTGGATTTGAGCCTTTTGATTGAGAAATGAAGCCGTTTCTGGATCTGAGATCTTTTGAGTATTAGGATTGGTTTTGAACCATTCTCTGACCTTTTCTGGATAGGCCATTGATGAATCAAATTGAGACCACCATTTCACATAACCATGCCTTTGTAAGATTGGAAATGATTTAGGGTGGTCTGGTTTTGTATATTTGTACTGCCAGGAGAATACCCATGCCAGTAAAAAGATTGAGAAAAATTTTAACATTACAGGAACACTAGTTTCCTGAATTTTATATTTTGATTGAAAAAGTTTGTACCCTTCATCGGTAGGTGAGGGTAGGATTTCTGGGATTGATCCAAAGAAGTCCCACCATTGGTAGAACCAATTTGAAAAAACATAATTTGATTTTCTTTTAAAATAGATTAACCATGAATGTCTGTACTGAGTATTTTGAAACCAAAATACTTTAGTCCAGGCTTCCATGTAGTCCCAATAATTAAAACCT
>NC_029794.2:53369763-53377391 GCF_000816755.2 Arachis ipaensis
CACAACCTCTACCCAACCCCAAGGGTGGCATCAATGCCGTAAAAGTCGTGAAAGGGGAAGAAGGCGTGAAAGTAAAAGTCAGTATGAATGCAGTATGATAGATGCAAGAACAAGGAAGTAAATATGAAGTTAGATGCGGCAGTAGTCCGCACGCATATGCAGGTTAGTATGAAGTTAGACGTGGCGGTAGTCCGCACACATATGCAAATGCAGAAAGCTAAATATGAAATACACGAAGATGAGGAAGTGAATAAATCTTTATTAGAAAATTGATTGAAAAATAAGAAGAGAAAAGAAGAGGAGCTGAAGAGCTTACAAGAGAACTCTCATAACTTCTCTCTCTAACTTCTCTCTATGATTGTGTAAACTGAAGGGTGCCTTACAATGAGAGCCATTCCTCCTTTTATAATTGAAGATTCTATTGTTTCTACAGTGTCAGTTGGTATGACCTGAACTATAGCTACAGTACCAGTTTCACATAGTTCCCTAAATTGTTTTGGGAATTACATTTTCAATTTTAATCTTCTCCTAGGCAAACTTCGAAACAATCTTCTTCAATTTGTCTGTCTTGATCTTGTTCATCACATTCTTCTTTAGATGAGGACTCTTCATCTTCTTGAAGTAAGCAAAGGATTTGTTGAAGCTTTCTTTTGATTGATTCTTTCGATTGTGAGGCTGCTAGGGCTGTCTGGATTTGAGCCTTTTGATTGAGAAATGAAGCCGTTTCTGGATCTGAGATCTTTTGAGTATTAGGATTGGTTTTGAACCATTCTCTGACCTTTTCTGGATAGGCCATTGATGAATCAAATTGAGACCACCATTTCACATAACCATGCCTTTGTAAGATTGGAAATGATTTAGGGTGGTCTGGTTTTGTATATTTGTACTGCCAGGAGAATACCCATGCCAGTAAAAAGATTGAGAAAAATTTTAACATTACAGGAACACTAGTTTCCTGAATTTTATATTTTGATTGAAAAAGTTTGTACCCTTCATCGGTAGGTGAGGGTAGGATTTCTGGGATTGATCCAAAGAAGTCCCACCATTGGTAGAACCAATTTGAAAAAACATAATTTGATTTTCTTTTAAAATAGATTAACCATGAATGTCTGTACTGAGTATTTTGAAACCAAAATACTTTAGTCCAGGCTTCCATGTAGTCCCAATAATTAAAACCTTTTGGGTCATAATTTTGAAAAAACTTTTGGGTTTTGTTTAGATTGTTCCCAAATTGCTTTGGGGTTAAAACTCTGAGGATTTGGATTGTTGAATGGGTTATGAAGTCAGGATTAGTTTTGTCCTTGTAATGTTTAATAGATACTGAGTCGGTATCTATTAAAATGAATTCATAAAATTGGCGTGTTTTATTGGGTGCAAATGGCTTGAAATGGAATCTAGTAGGAAAGATTTTTAGGATGACTTTGTTTAGTGAGTTATCCCAAAATTCAGGCTCCATTTAGATAATGTTTGAGTATTTGTTTGTGGATATGTAATTAGTTTGGGTTTTTTGTGTTTTGGTAGTAATTGTGGAAGTTTGTGGTGTTAGGACTATGGCCTTTTTTCTTGGTTTCTGTACTACAGTTTTTTGGTTGGCTACTTGGGATATTAGTTCAGCTAAGTCAACTTCTTCATCTGACTCACTACAAATGTTAGCCCAAGATTTTTTTCGTTAAGTTTGGTGAGGCCTTGGTCTTGTAAGGCCAAGAGGGTTTCGATTGGGAAGGCGTAGTCTGCCTTAGTCTGCTTGGCTTGATTGATTGCTGGTTCAATGGATTGTTGGGGGTTTTTAGAGGGTTTTTGGGTAGATTATTGGGTAGATGACCCATTTGGGGTGCTTGACCCTGATTTTCTGGTTGGCCCTGGTAGGGCTAGGCGAATGCCTCTGCCTCTTACTGAGGCTAATGTTGCCTTTTTAGGCATCGTCTCTTTGCTTGTCTCCCTACAAATATTTACATGTGAGAAAGTCAGAGAGAGAGTTTGAGTTGCCCTTGATGTGCTCAATATCAAAATCAAAAATGCTTAATATAGCTTGCCACCTGGCAAACACTTGTTTTGATGCAAGATTTTTAACATCATTTTGTAAAACTTCTTTAGTCGATTTGCAATCAACTCAGACTAAAAATTTTTGATTGATTAAGTCAGATTGAAATTTTGTGATGCATAAAACAATGGCTAAAATTTCCTTTTTGATAGTAGAATAGCTTTGTTAAGTACTATTCCAATGTTTGGATGTAAATGCAATGATACATTCTTTATCATGCAATTTTTGTTTTAAGATACCACCATATCCTAAATCAGATGCATCTGTTTCAACAATTTTGAATGCATGAAGAACAGGTAGGTAAAGGCAAGGAAGATTGTGAACTTTGGTTTTAAGAAATTTGATGATATCAGAATATTTGTCCGTCCATAGCGGAGGATTTTTCTTAAGCCTATCATGAAGAGGCTTAATGAGATTGTTGAGATTTGGGATGAAGTCCGAGACATAATTAAGGCATCCTAGGATCCTCTGGAGTTGAGGTTTGCCAAGGATATAATCTGGGAACTTTTCTACAAACAAAATTGATCTTTCGATTGGGGTTATTGTTCCTTGGGAAATCATATGACCAAGAAAACGAATTTTTGTTTGGAAAAGGACAATTTTCGATTTTAAATCCGCAAGTCCGTTTTTCTGGATGATGTACATAAAAGTTTTAACATGTTTGAAATGTTCTTGTAAAGTTTGAGAGAAGATTAAGACATCATCTATGTACACAATTGCAAAGTTTGAATATGGGTTAAAAATATCGTTCATTATTTTTTGAAATTCCGATGGGGCATTTTTCAGACCAAACGGCATTACATTCCATTCATATTGACCGAATGGGACTGTAAATGCAGTTTTGTATATATCAGATTCTTCAATCTGGATTTGCCAAAAACCCAATTTCATATCAAACTTTGAAAAGATATTTGCTGAATTTAGCCTATTGAGTAAATCCTTTTTGTTTGGAATAGGATAACGAATCCACTGTAAAGCTTGATTCAACGGTTTGTAATTAATCACAAGCCTGGGAGTTCCTCGTTCTATCTCAGCTTGCTTTTTGACATAAAAGGCTTAGCAAGACCAAGGACTCTTGCTAGGGCAAATTAATCCCTTATCCAAAAGATCATTAATTTCTTTTTGACAATGCTGCAAAAGCTGCTCATTCATTTGAATGAGGCGGGCTTTTGTAGGGATTTTTGATTCTTTAAAACCTTTTTCGTAGGGAAGATCAACAATGTGTTCTTTCCTATTCCAGAAGGCATGAGGCAGATCAGAACAAATAGACTTTTCAATTTGGTTTGAAAGAATTTTGATTTTATCTTGAATCCTTGGTTGAGAAAGTTGTGATTCAAGGGTTTTAAAAGAGATTTCTTCTTTCAAAAAATAAATCTGTTTGGTTTTGGATTCGATTAAGTTAGAGATTTCTGGTTTGGTGAATCTAGGAATTCAAAGAAAGTTACATGTCCTCCCATAAAAGAGGTAAGTCCAAGAAAATCTGCTAGGTAGGGAAACAAAAGGATTATAAAAAGTGTCCCCAAGACTACATCATTTTTGATATCCTTTGCTATGATGAAGTTGGTTGGAATTCTAAGATTACCTTTTTCAACAAAAGCATTGGTTAATTTGAATTTGATGTTTAGTCTTTCACCCGTTATTGAGCTAAGACGTTCAGTAATTTTTTCAAAATACTTTGTGGGGATCAAACCTTCTTTAATATAATTTGAATCTGCACCTGAGTCAAAGAGTGCGATAGTTTCAAGAACAAAATCTTTAACGACAATTCGGATATTAACACGATGTTTCATAAAAGAGAACACATTTATTATTCTCAAGATTTCTTTCCTGTCATTGTCGTTAGAAATTTCATTTTCTTGTTTTTTAGAAAACTCAGTTTGGTTTAAAAAAGGATCAAGTTCTTCATTATCAGACCCTTTTTGTTGCATTAATTGCGAAAGAATGAGTTGATGATTGTCTTGATTTCTTTTGATCTCTTGGATTTCCCTTTTGAGGTTGTTGACCTCAGTGTGGAGATCCTGAATGGTTATGGGACAAATAACTTATTTTTCTAATTTTTTGAAAATGGGTTTGACATCATATTTATTACTAAGGACAAGGTTTTTGGGTTTCTTTTCTTTTTGTAAAGATTTTTTTAATTTCACAAGAAAGTCTTTCTTTTCTTCTTGATCATCAATAGCCTCTATGGCATCAAATAAGAGATCTTGATCTTTGGAAAAACATTAATTTGCTTGACATCGAAATCTGAGCATGATTCAATATCATCAACTTGGATATTATTGATATCATCGGAGGATTCTGGTCCAGATTCATCATCTGAACTTTCAATTAAAAGATTGTTAATCTGTTCCTCAATCTGGGGATCAAGGTTCAGATTATTAATCTTTCCTTTTAACCTACAGTATTTGCTAACATGTCCTAGTTTTTTACATATATAGCAAATAATGGGGTTTTTCTGAGGATACTTTTGAAAATTCTTTTGGAAACCTTTTTCATTCTTGGTTCTTTGAAAAATTTTTCTTGGTCTTCTGAAATTCTTTTCAGGATAAGATTTAAAAACTTTTTGATTGGATGGTCTCTTAGTTTTCCTTGGATGACAAGCAGGAAGACCAAATTGTTCACAGAATGTTCCCAAATAGATACAATTTTGTTTTTTCTCACGAGCAAGTTGCCGTTGGATCTTATCATCTTGACAGATCTTTAGAGCAACCTTTTGGATGAAAGAGATAATTTGACCATAACTTAACGCATCATAGGGAATTATCCCATTTGGAGTTAAGCTACGAATTTTGTCCCTTACTTTATCTCCCATGGATTCGGGAAGTCCGGCTAGGAATTTTTCCTTCCAGAAAGGTTGTTGACTGTCCTCTTTGGTATAGACCCTAGTAAGAAAGGTATCTTTGTACCATCTGAAGTCAGACAAAGTTTTGCATCTGAGATTGGAAAGTAATTCGGCTTAACAATCTTTCCAAAGAGATGGGTCACCGATGAAATGGCTTGCTATTGTAAAGATTAAGGTGTTAACAACATCAAGGATAGGCTCCCCGTCATCACCTAGGATCGGTTCATTTTGATCATTAACCTCTGGTGCAGATATGCGATTATAACCATACGCAGGGGGTTTGGTTAAACCCTTCCACTTGGTTATAGAATTGGTCATGATTGGGCTGACTTTAAGAGATGATTTGCCAGAATCATCACTTAGATCCGAGGAAGAATCATTGGAATCATGGCCAAGGGCATTAATGACTTTGGATGAGCGAGTTTGAATACGAGAAGTAGATTCACCAGAGTTTGTAGGAGTTTTAGGGACAGTAGTAAGATGATTTAAAAGTTGGTCAATCTTTTGTATGACTTCTAAATCACCAGATTCTTGTTTCAAAATAGAAATTTTAAGACTTTGTTTAGCCTTACTACTCATTTTGAAAGGTTTAAAAAGTGGTTTTTCAATAGTTTTGGAAGTAGAGGCTTCAGAAGTATTTTTCAAAGACAAAAGGGATCCTGAAGATGAAAGGTTGTCACCTAGATAATGTAAAAACCTATTAATATAATTTGACTGTTCAATGAGATTTTTAATATCTTTTGGGGCAACAGCTTCATCTACATTTTTTGTTTTAAATGGAGAGGCCATAACTGGGTTATGTCCTTTCGTATTTGAAATAACAAAAGGTCCTTTTGGAAGAAACTCAGATCTGATTAAATTTCCATCTCTAACTTTCCAGGTTGAAATAACGTTCGCTGATGACGAAAGTTTTTTGTTTTTAAAAGGATAATTGATATTATTTTTAATAGAATAAGCATGAAACCATTCAAAGAAAGGAATATGCATTCTGACTTCATTGAGAAAACTATAATATTTTTCTTGGAATGATGAGATTTGAGAAGCAGTATATGTACGTAAATACCATTCTCTATGAAGATCATATTCCTTAGAGTAAAGATTTTTACGTAGGGCTTCTTTATTTATAACAAATTCTGTACTCTTCATGGGCACCATCATTCATAGAAGAATATGTTGGAGATTGAATAGATTGAGTAGATTCTAAATCAACATCATCATCGTTTGATAAAATGGTTGAGTAATGTTTGATTTATTTTGTACCCCATAAATATTAATTTCAGAATGTACGGGTCTTTAAATTTTTGAAAACTGAGATTGAGAAGTCACCGAAAAAAATCTCCTTGCTGAAGCAAAATCATTAGATATTCCTGTTTCAGATCTTGAAGAAAAAAGAGTTTCGTCTGTTGAAGAAAATCTCTACTTTCCCTGTTTCATCTTGTTTTATCTCTCGCAGGAGAGGTGCTTGTCTAGGTTGCGTTGGAATGGCTCGATCAATTGACCATGACCGGGGAAGGTCAATTTCATCCCACTTAATGAGCCTTGGGACCGTGATGTTGGCCTTTGTCATGTCTGTCAAACAAAGTGATTTCATGAACTTGGGATTTAAGAAGGACTCTGGAATTACAAGTGTTCATAACCTTGTATTGAATTCTATAGATTAAGGCTGCTGGAATGGATCCTTCCTTCATGTTAAGACCATGAATTCGGATGTTTAGAAAAAGGGAGTCAAGGATGTTAACATCTAACAAACTGACCGTTTTGTTTGGGAAATAGTTGAAGTAAACCGGACCGTGTCCAAGGCTTGTTTCAACTGTTCCGATTAAGGAGTCTTGGAAATCATTGTGCCTAATGTCTCTAAGGCACATAAGAATGGAAGCATTCAAACCTTCTCTGATGAGAGGTTTGACAGCAACTTGGACACACCCTATGTGAAGATATTTGTAGTGGCGGGCATGTTCTCTGACAGATTGCTTGGTTAAAAGATGGAATTCCTCACCGGAGTCAGGTCCTAGAGGAATATTGTTTTCAGCGATTTTGATAATGCAGTCGGATTTTTGTTTGTTGTCATCAGGGACATATAACTCATCTTAAGGGATATTGGATATTTCCCAATTGTCTATGGCTTAATTGATATCTTCGAAGCAAACTTCTTCTTCGAAGATGTTATGTTTGGGAGAAAGTTCCTCAGTCCGAGTTACTTTCTCAGTAAGAGCATTGGAAGAAGAATGGGATAAAGAAGAAGATGATGAAGATCCCCCAATGGAGAGACGTCTAGAGAGAGAACGAAAGAGTTTAGTGATAAAGGAGGGAAAGGGAGGGAAAGGGAAAAAGGGGATCAAGGAGGCCCTTTTTATTTAAATATGATTATCTAATAATTATTAATACAACATAATAGTTAATATGATTACATGTATAATAATTCTGCATTTTTATTTAAATGAGTTGAATATTACAAAATAAAAATAAATACATAATTATACTAAATAATTTTTTTAAATAATAAAAATGATCTCTAACCAAAATATATTTATAATATTGATCCAAAAGTTCTAGAATGAAGTTAACTGTAAAATTCATACATCTCACACTAAAGTAAGCATAGCCATATCAAAACCATAATATCACTTAGCCAATAAAAGTATCTTCTAATAAAAGTCATTAGTCAACCATACATGTAAAGATTCTAAATAGCACTCTATCTTAGCCAATAAACCACAATAATAATCAGCTTAATCTTCATTGTTA
>NC_029794.2:53378749-53426253 GCF_000816755.2 Arachis ipaensis
ATTATCTAATAATTATTAATACAACATAATAGTTAATATGATTACATGTATAATAATTCTGCATTTTTATTTAAATGAGTTTAATATTAAAAAATAAAAATAAATACATAATTATACTAAATAATTTTTTTAAATAATAAAAATGATCTCTAACCAAAATATATTTATAATATTGATCCAAAAGTTCTAGAATGAAGTTAACTGTAAAATTCATACATCTCACACTAAAGTAAGCATAGCCATATCAAAACCATAATATCACTTAGCCAATAAAAGTATCTTCTAATAAAAGTCATTAGTCAACCATACATGTAAAGATTCTAAATAGCACTCTATCTTAGCCAATAAACCACAATAATAATCAGCTTAATCTTCATTGCTTAATCTTCATTGTTACCCTGCATAATTATATAGAAAAGTAGTTAAAAAAATATTCATAATGACATTCGTAATTATAAAAATTAAATGGAAAATATAGACATGGTAAACCAAGAAAGCATATACTAAAAAAATAACATGGTCACGGCAAAAGAGGTGAATTCAAGGAATTATGTATTATCTTGTTTCATTCAAACCATGAAAATCTGCAGGTGTTTCTTTCTTCCATTTCCTTTAACACAATCCTGATATGTCCCTATAGCATTTTTCATGCTCTAATTAACCAGACTTTCACACTTAAATTAGATATAGGGACAAATTCATATGTACCAAGTGCACAAAATCAGAAATACAACAACCAGAATTGCACAAACAAATTTCAGCCATAGCAATACAACTTCAGTGTTAATAAAGCCAACAAACATTTCCAGCCATAGCAATTAATGTAAATGCAAGTAAAAAACTATGGAACAAGGAATAGATAAGGACATACCACATCTAAGTTCGGAAAATCAGTTGATCCATGGCCGCTATTCGCATCAATCGGAGACTGTTAGGCATCTTGTAATAAAGCTTCTAGTTCTTCTGGCCTCATTCCAGGTTCCGATCGCTGCAGTATTAACTTGATCATATTTCACAACCCATGAATCTCTTCCTCTTATTTTTGCTGTTTGGCCTCTTTTTTTTTGCTGTTGGGCCTCCATGTGTCCAAGTTCATCCTTCAGACTGGACATTTCCTCTTTGTGCTGATTTTTTATTTCATTAATTTCAGCATGATTTTTTAAATCAGTTTTTGTCATAGATCTTCCATACAACCTTACCCGACCTGGTTGTTCTTTCCCGAATAAGGCCTCAAATACTTCCTCTTCTGTTTCACCAGCAGCTTGGCAGTGTTGGAAGTCTTCCTGCATAGAAGAAACATTTAAAATTGAATTAGTTACCATATCCTAAATTTGAAATGTAATTATGAATGATTTAATGAACTCTTACAACAGCAGTCTGTGTTTCCTCATCCACTTCTTTCCTCTTCCGACTTGTTCGGGTAGCAATGAACATCTCAAACTTTTTTGGTTCCTTGTTTGTTTCCTTTGTTGCTCACTGCAAAACAAGATCTTACTTCAGTTTCTTCCTTCAATTTATGCAAATATAAATTCTAATAAATATAAATCTACTGTTTACCATAGCCACTCGTACTCTTCCGAAATTAATTGGCCCCATGCGATGTGGAAACTTCTGTTTTTTCTTGTGTTGCTTGTTTCTTTGACTTATTGATTGGAAGTGAATGAAAAGTTAGCCTATAGTTACTAACACATGCAACATAATGAGTTAGGCAAATCTACTAGCAAGGCTGCATTATTAAGCTAAAGCATTAAAAAATATGTCACATTCACTCGTTAAATATTATTCAAAAATATGAACCTAACTCTACATCTGGTTATACAAACTATTTAGTACAATTTATCCATGAAGCGACAATATAGAAGCCCCCAATTTCAAAGCGTTCAAAAAAAAATTGCTCATGAACAATACCCAAAAGCAAGCATAAAAGATCTATTAATAATACATTGGAGCACCTGTTCACATTTTCACAACGTGACATATCTTCTCATCGTAACAATTTCGCAAACCTCCTTCATCAGATCGAACAGAAGACATAAAGAAAGAATATACAGGGCACACCTCAAGTTAAAAACACCAACTAACAAGGATATAAGCAACCTCAACTTGCTAAGAAATTTTTTTTCTATTAAAAATATATCATATATTACAGAACTTAGTGGACATAATAAGAAAGAATTGACAAGGCAGTGTGTATAGAGGAGGAATAGAAGTATATCTAGGAACCATATCAGAATTAAATGTAATTGACGAAGCAAGATGCCAAATAGGATATTGAGTAACTATAAGCAATGGGTAATATAAGCAACATGTTCAAAGCAGCAACGGGGAGAAAAAAAGGAAATCCAGAGTAAGATGGAGTTGCATATATGTAGCTGTAACTTAAAAAAATAGGAAATCATAAAATCTAAACAAACCAATCCTTTATCTGTGTTGCAAGAAAATGGCGGGAGAAAAACTACAAGAATACTGACACATTCTGTTGGTTCTAGTAGGTTTGAAATCAGAGCAAAAAAGTAGCTAGCCAAGTAAAAAGGCATATAGACATCACATAATGCTGAAACACTTAATAAATTTTCTTTTAATAACAATAATTCACATCCAATCAGTGCTTATTGAGACATCAAAAAACATAAGACTGTTAAGTGTTAAGGTGTCAGTAGAGCTGCTTCACATTAATAGCTAAATACCATATTGCTCTTTCAATAGTCAAATAGTTTCACATGAAAATTTGACATATATAGTCTTTTACCTGGATTAGAGGATGACTCCAATAATAGATCAATTTTATGAAACCACTTTCTGGTACTTGTGGGGGTCGATTCTTCACCATATCTTCAATAGTATCATAGGGAACGAAGTGCTTTTGCTTAATCTTTCCTTTAAACCGCTTCCAAGCATCTCGAATTGCTTGCATTACCCACTTTTCTCCATTGTCTGGGAGGATAAACTTGGTCTGCATGATTATAAGTAATTGTTATATGCTCTTGTGCTGAATAAAAAAATTGAAATCAATAATTACCGAGTGTCTTACGTTAACATAGTCCCACATGAACTTCTTAGCTTTAGAAGGAACAACATGCCAACTAGTGTACAAAAGACTAACGAATCTTTTATTTCTACAAATAGTGCCAACAAAACTAGTTAAATTAGAAACACTTTGGTCGGTTGGTCCTACGGGCTGTCCAATATCAAAAGTGACTTCTTTCCGCTGTTTCATAGTCCTTTGGCTCTCCTAGTTTCATTCATTAGGAAATAGATTAAGGACTAATTAGTGATGCCAATTGAAAAAAAAAGTATTACAATTTACAATAGAAGATAGAAAAATAGCAAAATAGTACCTTCTTCATCATCAATGTCCTCCATCACATGTTGATAATAGTCTTTATCAAGTGCCATGCTTTCTTCCCCGTCCTCACTTAGTGCAGTGCTTGGTCCTTCAATTTCCACATCTATCCAATTTTCCTTTAAGAATTCGTCAATTGTTGTAGCCTTTACTCCTGGCATCCTCTTACCCTTTGTTGATATTCCTTGCTCCAACATTGCACTTTCATTTTGTGGGGTAGTTTCAGGAGAAGGCAAAGTTGTATCATCTTGCCCTGTTTGAGTCTCTTCATCTGTGAGTTGAATATTCTGCTACTGCCCTTGGTTGATTTTGAGTTGAGTAGAACTTGGACAACTCCGCTCTTGGCATAGACTTGTCGACACGTTGCTGTTCCTTTTACGAATTGCTTCGAGCTTCCTTGTAAGTTCATCTGCCTCCATGTTTGTAGGCTTAGACTTCTTCAAGCCTTGTGTTGATTTTCCACCCTACACTCCATTCTTGACTTTCTCAGCAGTAGGCATAGTCAATAGCTCCTTTCTCTTTTTATTTTCTAGCTGTTGCAAAGGAATGTTTGGCTGTACTTCCAAGGTGGTAGACGTAGAATTAGTCCTTTTGCTAATAGAATCGAATGTGCTTTGCAGATGACTAAAATCCAGCTTCTTTAACGTGGATTTCTTCTGCCCTTTGGTTCCACACATCTCCAATTGACTTTCTGGTTCATCCACCCTTCGCTCAGATTTCTCCTTGTCATTAGCAGCTGCAGCTTCCATTTCATATTTTTTGCGTTCAGTTACAATCCTTTGTCTCTTAGCCTCAAATTGTCCAAGCAAATTCTTACTTGATGTAGCTTTAAGATCAATAAATTCCTTATTCCTACACAAATAAATTAGTTAAGTAAAGTCAATATACCCATCAAAATCAATATAAGAAAAATGTAAGAGACTGATAAATTAACAAAAAAATAAGTATTACTTACAAATAAAAAGGTGAAGAAGAAAACTTAAGTATACATATGTACATATTAAGCAATAAATTGCTTAGGATGACCAATCAGAATCAGAATCTCCAATGAAGTCTGCCTCATATTTTTGGGCAGAAGTCACTTGGGGAACCGTTTTATTAACCGTGGGTCGTAAATCAGTCCTCTCCAGAATAAGTTCACCATCATCAGCTGGTACGGCAGGGCTCGTTATACGCTCGTGTTGTTCACTATAGTGTGTTTGACGGGCCTCAGACTCAGATTCGTCGCTTGTTTTAAATAAGTCTCTTGGGACAGTTTCCATAACATAATGTTTATTATGTTCATATGGATCTTGCACATAAAAACACTGATGTGCTTGAGATGCTAGTATAAAAGGTTCATTCTGGAAGCATTTCTTATGGAAGTGAACAAATATAAGACCATACTTATCTCTCCCAGCATCGTACCACTCACACCGAAATAAGAAAAACTTAAAATGCCCAAAATAGTCTAACTCTACTATCTCAAACAACCTGCCATAATAAGCTACATTGTCTTGGATTGGACTTTGATCTTTAGCACTTGTAAAGCTTGAAGTTAAAGCAGTTAATGTGACACCACTATTTTGTGTTTTTCTCCTTGCCTCACACTCCACCGTGTGAAACCTGTATCTATTAATTACATATCCAGAAAATCTTCTTTCAACAGAGCTTGGACCTCAAGATAATTCTTTTAGCCAAAAAGGCACATTTGGATCCCTCGCACGAGTTTCAAACCACTGCACGAACGTTTTGTTGTGAACATTTGCTTTTCTCCATTTCGTTCCCTGCTGATTGTTAACCTCTTCCTCATGCTCTCTAGAATTAATAATAGTTAGGTTTGATCTAAAAAATATGGGTGAACTTTATCGGAATAAAAAAAAGTTTAATTAAGTTACCTAACATAATCTGCGACTTCTCCACAATTGTGTAATACATACACATGGGCTTGAGCAATTGCTATGTCATCTAGATTAATTGGTTCTCCATTTCCCACGCCTAACGAATGACTTTTGTTAGAAAATAACTTTGATGGCACAACTTCGTCTTCATTATGATCATCATCATTCCGAGGCCGCTTATTAAGTCTTGTTTGCATACCTCCATGAAAGTATCTTGAGCAGAAAGTTAAGCACTCTTCAGCCAGATATGCCTCTGCAATAGAACCCTCGGGCCGACTTTTGTTGCGAACATATGACTTTAATGTACACATGTACCTTTTCCGGAGGATACATCCAACAAAACTACACCGGACCTCCCAATCTCACCTCATTTGCTAAATGAATGGAAAGATGAACCATTACGTCAAAAAAACTAGGGGAAAGATCCTCTCAAGGTAGCATAATATTTCCACAATCTCTAACTCCAGTAGATCTATCTCTTCTAGTGTGATGAACTTTTTGCACAAGCGACAAAAAAAGAACTTAGTCGAATCAACGGAATGGCCACATGATCAGGAAGGATGATTTTAATCGGTATTGGTAGTAAATAGTGAAGCATAAAGTGAGCATCGTAGGTCTTATATCCAGAAACTTTTCTTTCTCCTAGATGTACACAGCGTGATATATTCGAAGCACTACCATCAGGTAGCTTTGTTGTCTTCAAAACACCACAAAAAACTGACTTCTCTGCAGCAGTCATAGAAAAGCATGCCTTTGCCAACTTTGTTCTCTTGCCATTATTCACCTCCTTTGGTTGAAGATTTTTTCAGATACCCAAATCTTTTAAGTTATATCGAGCATTCAAATGGTCCTTTGTCTTTCTTGGGATATCCAAGAGAGTTCCAATTACACTGTCAAGTATGTTCTTCTCTATGTGCATGACTTCTAAGTTGTGACACAGTGAGTTCTTGTGCCAGTAAGGCAATTCAAAGAAAATTGATCTTTTTTTCCAATTTCATAGAAAACTATTTGATGTACTTTGCTTCTTCCCAAAGACATTCTCAACATTTTATAGCATCTCAAAAATTTCAGTTCCTTCTATAACAGGTGGAGGGGGTCTTAATTCCTGCTTCCCATTAAAAGACCTTGTATTGGTTCTCCATGGATGATCCATGGGTAAAAAGACACGATGGTCCATATAAACTGTCTTCCGACTATGTTTTAGTTGTAAGCTACAGGTATTTTGTTGCAACAAGGGCAAGCCAATTTTCCCTTTGTACTCCACCCAAACAACATAGCATAAGCAGGAAAATCATTGATTGTCCACAAAAGAGCTACCCGCATTTGAAAGGTGTCATTCTTTGACGCATCATAAGTTTCGACCCCTATTTCCCACAACAACTTCAAGTCTTCTATCAATGGTTGTAGATACACATCAATGTCTTTACCAGGTGATTGTGGCCCAGGAATAAGCAAAGAAAGCACACAATATTCGGGTTTCATGCACATCCATGGAGGCAAGTTGTATACTGATGCGCATAAACTTGTTATGCTACGATTTAGGAAATTGCACGATCGGCAAAATTCCTTCCGGCAAGTGCACCGGTTATCGTCAATTTTTTTTAACTTAAATTCTATCCTATTTATACACTTTCTATATTGAGCTTCTGTTGTGTTTCTTGGGCTTTGAGGCCTCTCCCTGCTTTCCTTTTGCTTTGGGTTTATGATCCATAATCTTGATGAGGCTGCTGATCCAAATTCTGTAACATTCATTGAGCCAACTTAGTGATAATCAAATAATGACACATGACTCAACAAATTGAAATTTCAGACTCATCAATCCTTCAGGCCCAATCCCATAAACCATGATATTCAATTGGGTTTCATACCAGAATAAGTTTAAGTTAATGTTTGTGCTCAAATACTAACTTAAACCACAATATTTTTGGTCCAGAAACCTTTTCCAAGAGTATTATCATTCTGGCGTTTAACCTCCAGTTTGAGGTCAAACTGGAGGTTAAACGTGGAATGCTTCTTTGGTGAAACTTTTCATTCTGGCGTTTAACCTCCAGTTTAAGGTTAAACTGGAGGTTAAACTTCAATTCCAGCATTTCTTAGCCTTCATGATTCTGGCGTTTAAGCTCCAGTTTAGGCTTAAACTGGAACTTAAACTCCACATGTGATATTCAAGCTTCCTTAATTGATTTTGTTGCTTCCTTGCTTAGCCTCTTCTTCCCTGAAATCATCCAAACAAATGCATCAAAGTCTTGCAAAATTTCATGAGAAATCTTCCATTCATAGCATTCAAGTAATATAACTAAAACTCATGGAATTTGCATCAAAATCATATTGTTTGGATGGTTCATTGCTTTGTTATTCTTTTAACCATTCTTGGTTACTTTAAGCTCAAGAAAATGCATAAAACCACTAAAACTAACAGAAAAATACTAGTGAAACTAGCCTAAGATGCCTTGGCATCATATACCATCAGCATCACGGGCCACGTGCTCCATGAAATGTTCATGCTACGAAATGGGTTGAACCCATCACTTGACAAGCCTAGTCTAATATTGCGAGATTCTTTTGCAAATTCTTCATCTATTTCATCAAGGTTCTTCCATGCCAAGCCATCAACAGGATGCTTTAACGTCCCATCTTTTACGCGCTCCTTATCATGCCACCTCAGACTAGCTTCCGTCTTTGAGCACATAAATAATCTCTAAAGTCTTGGAATTATAGGAAAGTATTTCAGAGTCTTTGCAGGAATAGGCCGACATTTCTTATCAGGTTGGTTCTCGCTATTATCACTAGAATTTTTACTATATCGAGAAGTTCCATACACATGACATTGTTTTTCATCCTTTAGTTCTTTTCTATATAGGAGGCAATCATTAGGACAAGCATCAATTTTTTTATAATCCAGACCTAAATCTCTTATCATAGCTTTTGTCTTATGGAAAGATGAAGGTATGTTAATGTCAGGCATTGCCTCTTTTAATAGCTCAAGAAGTGAAGTGAAGGAGGCATTACTCCAACCGTGCAAACACTTTAACAAGTACAGATAGATGGTAAAAGATAATGTAAAAAATTTCTTGCAACCCAGGTATAACTCTTAACTTGCCCCATCTATTAAATTGTAAAAATTTTTAGCCTCTTTATTTTGACCTACAATAACACCCTCAGCATGAGATACATCTCCAAATGCATCATTAAGCAGTCCTTCGATGTCATCGCGTGCACCTTCTTCATCATCCGTGTCATCGTCAACTACCATCAGGATTGCACATTCACCATGATTAATCCATGTTCTATATCCCTTAATAAATTCGTCGGCTACTAAATGGTCAAAAACCACATCCCTTCTATACCAATTAATGTTACAACACCTCTTACAAGGACAATGAATTTGTCGTCCATCCGGTTCTCCCTCGGAGTATGCAAAGTCTAAAAAACTAATAACACCATTGATATACTCTTTGCTATACCTCGGTAGATCCATCCAATCCTTTGGCATATCACAAAACCTAACCGATAATTATTAAATTTTTTTGGAGGAAAATTTATAAGGGGTCGCAAAGTGAAGATAACAAGAATAGAGGAGGAAGGGTGTTATTCGCTATAAAGGGAATGGGCAATGAAAAGGACTTTGAAAGCCTTGTAATTAGGTTGGAAAATAGTTCCTAGTCTTAGAAGTAATTCTCTAGAAACCTATTGAGGTAAAGAAATAAAGAGAAACATAGAATTTATAGTATAAATATAATAAATTAAATTGCAACTTCAAAACTAACAAATCAAAAGAATTAAAGTATGCATTGTACCTTGCCATGACATGATCAACGTTTTGACAAAATCTGCTTGGAAGACCTTAACCAAAAACTTTTGCCTTCAATCTTAACCACGAATAACTGTAAAAATTACAGACAAAAAAAATTGTAATTTCCATATGCAACCATTTAACCACGAATTCAGCACAATCATCATTTAGCAAGAATTAAATTGATATAATCAAACAGATTTGGGACCTAGCAGCAGCAGCAATTAAATCATTCAAGAGATAATGACAAAACAACAAAATTTTTAGTGTATAAATATTTCTATTAATTAGAATTTCGTTTATCACATATTGAATTCGTGAATAAAGGAAAACAGATGAAAAAGGACATTGGACTATATGAAGAAAGTGATAATAATAAGAAAATAGACATTTCAATGTTGAAAAGATGTAACTGGCATGCAGAACAAGACAAACACAATAATAATACACAGCCTTTAATTTGCTGCAAAAATATTAAAAGCAATCAATCAAATTTTAAAAATATTTAGGATTAAACGAGCGTCCTGAGATTTCTTTTAAGTTTAGTGAAATTTTTTATTTACAAAATATATATTAGTTTTCTTCAAACTTATTTAGTATTATTGCACCTGAAACTTATATCTTATAATAAAACCTAATAACATCATTATATATATTGTAAACAAAGTTTTTAAAAAATTAATATAATTCAGACAACGGAAATTACTTCATGGTAATGAATTTCCTTAAATCTAGATATTTATTTTGTTTTTACTTAAGAGAGCAATTTGAATTGGATTTTTTAAATAAATAAAATAATTATAGTATTTATTCAAACCGATATTTACAACACTGCAAACTAATAATATATATTTGTAAATAAAATATGTTTAATTTTTTTAAAACATATATTTCGTTTGTACTATATAAATATTTTTTTTACATTTATTAGTAAATATTAGATTTACTTAAAAAAATTGGGATCCAATTGAAATTCTGACTTGTTTCTATGTATAAAATATAGCACCATTTAATGTGATAAAATCATAGCTCTAGTTTCTAGGGATGCCTCTCAGCTGGGGCAGAAAAACTTAAAAAGCAAGCATTATATGCAGAAGCTCATGATCCAAGCCAGCCTAAGGCTATATAGAATTATAGATGATTTCATTTCATTTATATATTCATTCTGATTTCTTAAAAGAGTGATGCAAACTGTCCCATGTTCTATTATATAAGATAAAGGGTACAAAAATTAAAAACAAGACAGATGCACAAGACAGGTGCACAAAATTTATTATTATATATATTTTTTATTTTATTAGACAAATTATTCTTATTGCCAACAACAAGATCACCGCACACAAGTAGATAGTGATAACATTATTTTCGATAACAAGGTAGCACCCAAGCTTTTAACTTAGAATTGTACTTAAATTGAAGCAGGGCCAGAGGGTCTTTAGGCAGTGTTTGGATTGTGTCAAATACAAAAAGAAAGAGATCTATTTAAAAGACATTCTCTCAGTCTCTGTTCCGTTGTCTCCATATTTTCATTCCAGAACACAATCCAAACAAAGCCTAAAGATGCACAATGGCTCTCATCATTTTCATGGAAGCACCAGCATTACTGGAATCAAGGGGGAAGAAAAAGGGGTAAAGCTCATATCTAACATAACAAGAACTATATAGCACTCTACAGCTTTTATGATTATCACAAAATGTGGAAAAGTTGCTCACCGAAATAGCCAAACACTGGGTATAATATATCTCAGACAAGTCCCTTGTGCATTACACCAACTCATAAAAGATATCTTAGACAAGTCCCTTCCTGTGTTGGCACAACAGCCTCTGCTCTAATTGCCCCAACCGGATAGAAGATGATGGTAGAGGCTGGGTTGGTGGCTGTGAGCACTACTTCTTGTGATGTTTCTATAATCAAATGACTAAAAGAAGTAAAAATAAAAATAAATAAATAAGTTCATATATTTCAAGTAATCAATAGAGCAACTTTATTCTTGCTCTAAAAACAAATAATAAAGATCTACAAATAAGGGAAGACAAAGAATGGAGATGATAAAATGCAGTATTAAGGCAAGAGCAATTATTTTCGCTGCTAGCATAACATAATTAAAGCACCAATACTCATTGAACAGACAATAAAATATTGAGATAATGGGTCTAAAAAAGAGAAGGAGGAAGAAGGAAATTGAGTATATGTATATATTGGCAATTTATTTATATCAATGTGATATGATGTGTTCTACGTGTGATATAAAAGAGACAGCACTAATTGCTATGTACAATAACAATAGAGTATTAATCTTAATTAATAAGGAAATAAATCATAGACATAATCTTTCTTTGCCCATTAACAACAATTGCTTCGTGATCATATATAACAGAAGCTGTCACTGCATGAACCCAGCACAAACATAACACCATTACACAAAGCTTCTTCCCACTCATAACACCAGAGGAGTGGCGGCAAAGACAGTAGACACTGGTGGTGCTGGGTGAGCAGTGAGAAGCAGTTAGAAGATGATGGCAAAAGAAAAATCACAATATAGAAATCATAGTAACAACCTAAAGAGAAAATCATAGTAAAAAAGAAAAAAATAGAAAACGAAAAATAAGAAGAACATAAATCAACTAATAGAATCAACCAACAGAATAGAATCACAGTAATAACAAGTTAATTACAATAATTAAAACAGAAAACTCAAGTAATAACAACATAAATTAGAGATGTAAGATTCTGCTTGAAAGGGTACCAAAAATTTTCAATCAATCCAACTTGAAAGATACAAGATTCTACAAAACCACTATTTTTCAATGTGTACATCTATAAACCAATTTCCAGAAACTGGTTTCACATTCTAATCCGAAAGAAACCAAATTTACTCATAGAAATTAATTTTCATGAATTGAAATTTTTAAACTTTTAAATTCACTTAGTCATTCATTTCTTCTTTCTTTTACTCCTAATATGTCCACCTCCTCTTTTTTTTTAGTATTAATGAGTTGCCTGTACATTGGAAGGAAAGAAAAATCCCAAGCAATATCATTCCATTTAAAACCCTTAGCGTGTAAAAGTGATCACATCTATTACAATTAAAGAAAATCAATTATATTAATATATGAAGTTAGAATAAATAAACAAAAAACATACAGATACAGGACTATTGTTCAATACACAATAGAGATGTATTGATGTACAATTTGAGCATCTGAAGCCTCTGCTCTGCTGCATCTAATTAAAGGTGACATCATTGAATCACTAAATTAATTAATTGTTCAATATTGAAAGCAGGTGCAAGAAAAGGATGATTATATCTTGATAGATGGCGACTGCACCCTAAATTTTAACTCAGATTACTAATGTACATCCAATGCAGACTAGATACATTTCAATAAATAAGAGCATTTGGTTAATTAGATACTTGCTGTACCATCCATTCGCTCAAATTAGATGCTGTAGATATATAACATTGAAAAATGAAGTAAATTAACCAAAGATTACATTATTTGGTTCTACTTTGGAGGAGACAAACCATAATAATCAAATTACAGTTCAAGCATCAGTTTTAGCCACATCTGAACACATTCTAGATAACAAAATTTAGTTTCACAGAATTATAACCTAAACTCAAAGTAACTCGGTCATGTGGCGCTTATCAGTTTATTCAGTTATAATCAGCTGTATTTACAACTCTCTGAAGATTTTATTTTTCTCCCATTTAAAACCGTTTGCAGTGTTCTGGTCTATGATTTTTAAGCAATAGACACAGGAACATCTCAATGAAATCATAAAACAATAATAAGCAAATATTGATTAATGCCGCCAGTTCTTCTTATTTTATGTATATATAAAAAGAAAAGAAATTATAAAATTCTAACTATATTTTGGGGTAAATGGTATAATGTCTTATCTCTTCTGTTGTACTCTTGTAAGTTAATCAAATTTTAATTGATTAGACATGTAAGTAATAAGCTTTATAAAAGTTTAGATAATTTTTTTTTGATGTGTTGAATCACTCACAGACCATAAATATAAAATATATAAGTATATAACCTATTATAAGCCATCACAACAGTGGAATAGCAGGTGGACTAGTTGAAACTTGGACCAAGATACACAACAAATGCAAGAAAGTATAAGATAAATTACTTTAATCTATTTATTTTTACACTGGTGAGGGCCACAAAAAATTAACAATTTCTAGTAACAAGATAATCTACTAAAAGCTTATTTGATTTCAATCACGAATACCATGTCATCAATTCAAAAACCCTTTACAACAAAGCACATTCAAGCAGTTACTTGCAAAACTTCAATATATCTCACAATGTACAATTAAGTAGCTAACCTTGCAACACAAATTTAGGATTAAATAGATCATCAATTTTACTCCATTGACCAATGGGTCACACACAAAACCTAACTTACATGGAATTCAGGTGATTCTAAGGCTTCAAATCTAGTATTTTTATAGCACAAAGCTCAAATTTCCAAACCCAAAACCAATTTCCAGAACTAACAATGAGCTAGGATCAAGCAAAAATAAAAATTAACATAGCAACAGCACCAAAACTTATTTCAATTAATCCATAAAGATTGGAACTTTAAACAGCAAGACAATAATTTTGCATGCAGAATTGGGTATTCGATGGAATCAACTTAAAATGTCACCGGACCCAAATACGATTTTAGCAAAAAAATGGCGTATCTGGCTCATGCATCAACTTGGTTACTCTCGGATTTCAACATTCTAATTGAAATACAAGAAATAAATAAGAGCATAGTTGTTGTGTTTCTGATTACCAAGCGATTGAGAAAGCGACAGGCCAAAAGAGCACTACAGTAGCACCTTGCAAGGTCGTAGAGCCGAAGTGGTAGCGAAGCTCAGGTGGTGATGCAAGTGCGCGGTGAGCGTAGTAGCCCCTCGGGCATCAGCAACTCGGCGGATAGAGAGCTTTAGCCCAATGGACTTCTTATTGATGAGTCTCACGACCTCTTAGCTAGAGACTGGGAGAGAGGAAAATTTCTGCGTAGATAGACTTGCCAAGCTAGGGCTTCATATCAACTTCGTACAGTCTTCTAAGAAAGAAGAGGAATTTATAACTCGGTACATCGATCTCAATAGTTTTCTAAAATCGGACCCTAAACCCCTCAAATTTTAGAATCAAATGGAAATTAATACTTATCTAATCGATGACGTAAGCACAGAGAGGACGACGAGAAGCGCAGAGATTGACAATGGTATGGGCGCGCGACGATCAGTGCAGGAGGGTTCACGACGGTGTAAGCTTCACGATCTTCACGACGGTGTGGCGCTGAGTGGTGAGTGGGGACTGGGGTGTGATGATCTTCGCGACGGTGAGGCTTTACGATCTTCGCGCAGTGCAGGAGGCAGGGTTTCCTGAAAGGGTTTTCTTCATGTTTTGGACTTGGAGGGTTTTCTTCTCTACTGAAAGGGTGACTTCTGAGCTTTGGAGGGAATGAAAATTTTCACTAAATGTGAGCTTACAGAGTATGTGTTCTTTACACCGGGAAAAAGTTAAGAGGAGGGAAAAATTTACTAAGTGTCAAATTTTTTGCTCTAGACACATTAGGCATCACTTTTAAAATGCACCCAAAACTTAATAAATAGGCTACTCTCTAAAAGCGTCCCCTTTGATACGAAAAGTGAACCTATAGATATCAACCTACGGCTATGCTTTATAAGTGATTTCTAAAATACCTAAGGCTACACTTTTTAAATGATGCCATAATTGTGTATCCTTTTCTCATATAAAAAGGCAACACGGAGAAAAGCGTAGCCTATTCATAGAATAGGCTACGCTTTTCAAATGTAGCTTAAAAAAAGTGTGGCTGAATGGATATTTTTCTTGTAGTGGTGGATCTTAAGCTGGACATTGGTGAGGTTGCCGGAAGAGCTTGTTTGAGCCAGTTGCAGATTTCAAGCATGTTTGAGACGGAGAATTCAAAAAGGCTCAACAAGATGAATGGAAGCTTCAGGAATTGTTCCAACAGTTGGTGATAATGGGGCATGAGGATTTCAGTAAGGATGGTGAAGGATTGTGGAGATATAAGGGAAGAATTTGCATACCAGATGTCGGGAGGTTGAGGTAAGATTTGTTGTCGGCGGCTCACTACAGTGGATTTCCTATTCATCCCGAAAGTGCGAAGATGTGGTATGACTTAAAGAAGATGTTCTGGTGGCCTGAGATGAAAGGTGATGTAGCTATAGTGGTCTCTAAGTGTTTGACGTGTCAGGAGGCGAAGATAAAGCATCAGAAGCCATCAGGAATGATACAGCCTCTTGAGATTCCTCGGTGGAACTGGGAAGGAATCGCGATGGATTTTGTGACCGGTTTGTTGAGGACTAGGTTGGGATTTGATGTGGTTTGGATAATCGTGGATCGCTTAACCAAATCCGCTCATTTTCTACCTATCCGAGTGAACTATTCTCTGGAGGAGTTGGCGAGAGAGAACATCGACATGGTAAGATGATGATGAACGAGATGCTTTGGCAACTTGTTGAGTTGGCAACGTCGAAAGTATGAGGGGAGTGTTTAATTTTTTCGAGGGCGAAAATCTTTTTAAGGAGGGGAGGATGTAAGAACCAGATTTTTCACAGATAAAATCATTTAAATGCCCAAATTAAATTCCATAAAGTTAGAATGAGAATTTGGGGATTTAAATATAATTTTTTAACTCAGTAGATTTTTCTGAGACAGGAAATGTGTTTTCTACGAAAACCGTGAAAAATCGTGAATTGGCAGTCGAACCGGTTGAACCGGTTCAAGTTTATCCGGTACTGCGCGAAAAAAAGTGAAAACAGTCAAATACCTTAGAAAAACATTAGAAATGGAAAACAGGGGTGTTAGTGTTAAAGGTTTGACCCAAAGTTGGGCCAAACGGGCTAAAAACGCTAACAAGTTGGACCGGGTCCAAGTTGGGCCCAAGCCCAACATATAAAAGGGTTCATTAATGAACCAACTCAGTACAACACAATCACAAACACACCCACATCAGCTGAAAGGGGAGAAAGAGAAGAAACCCCCATGAGCACTATTCATCTTCTTCTTTCCAGGCTCATATCTTAAGCTACGGAGCTCCGATCGCCGTACCGTTTGCGGCTACGCGTTTCTTGTGAAGAGCTCTAAAAAGCCATACAAGAAAGTAGTGAGGTAACCAAGAAATATTTTCTATTCTTCTCTACAAAGTTTTGAAAATCTAGGGTTTTGGGTTAAGTGAGATTTTATGATTTTGGATGTTTAGGTTTGCTCTAATCCTTGTTTAGCCTTGGACTTTGGCTATCAAATCTGTTAGGAGAGGTAAGAGATACTAAACCCTTGTGAAATTTGATTTATGTTAAGCCCTAGGTTGATTGGTGGTGATTTATATGTGTATAGCTTGATTATTGTGTAATTGGGAGCTTTTGGAGCTTATTGGTGCTTGTTGGAGTGGAATTGAAAGCTTGGTTTGGAGTTGAGAGCTTGCTTGTGCTCATTTGTGGGTTAAAGGCATATTAGGAATCGGCCAAGTTATGGTTTTAGTTTCCTCTATGTAGTATATAATATTCATGGACACTTAGGCTAAACCCATAGGATAGGTTTGGATTTGAGTGGTTGTTTGAGTTATTGAATGATGATATATGATGATTTATGATGGATTGATGATTGTTGGGTTTGATCATAATGATTGTTAAGGATATGATGAGGATGAATGATTGTGTAGTTGAAAAGTGAATTGTGTGATTTATATGATATTCATGTTAATGAATTGGTAAAGTAGCTGGAAAATTGTTAATGAGGTTTGATATATGTGCTATACAGAGGTTGAGATTGTGGAGGAGGAAAGATAAGGGAAAATGTGGTAAGTTGGGTGTAATATGATATAGAGGGTTGATTTTGATGAGAATTGGATTTGGAATGGTTTGGTTTGGTTTTGGTTATATTTTTCAAAGAATTGAGGATTTTGTGTTTTTGGGTAAAAGTTAGTTTTTGATGAACTTTGTCTGATCATAACTTTTGCCTCGGTTTTCAACATCCAATGAAACTTGTCTAGAATTAAAGATCTTTGAAAACCTTTTAAATCAATATAAAATTTGTGAAATTTGGAATTTTTTAGAGGAAGTTATGATCATTCAAAGTTGGTGTTAAAATTCTGAAATTCTGCAAAGTTGCAGAATTTCAGGATTTTCTGATATGTGCGCATGCACAGCCTTGTGCGTACGCACAACCCTGCGTAAATTCTATTCTGTACGGATGCACAGTCTGGGGAAAGGGATCTGGTAGCAGTGCTAGCACAGCTTGTGCGAGCACACATCAATGAAGAATTACGACATGTACGGACGCACAGCCCTGTGCACACGCACAAGTCGGGAAGGGACGACTGTTAGGGGCGTTCGCACAGCTTCTGCGAGTGAACACATTTTATCAATTTTAGTACCTGTGCGTATGCACACCCCTATGCGTACGCACACTTTCAAAATCTTTCTGGGCGTGTACACGCACATCCCTGTGCGGACGCACACACGCTGTTTCAAAATTTTAAAATTTGTTTTCAACTATTTCACCTTCCCAACAAGGTTGTAAGCTTCTTTAACACCATTTTAAGGCATTTGGGCTAAATTTTGAGTATGGGAATATGAGAGATAGGTGAAGAGTTTTAGTTAATGATTACCATTAAAGATTAGAGAACGGAGGTTTAGGTTTCTGGTGTGCTAAGGATGGGTTTGGTAGAATGTGAAGGGAGAAAGGTGTATGAGTCCGAGATTCTGACGAACTAGCGAGTTCGGAATAGAAAGTCATGAATAAGTGATGGTTGTGATGAGTTGAAGATTTGGAAATGGATGAGTATGGTGGATGGAATGAGAATGAGTGGAAGTGTGTTATGAGGAGTGACCTCTGAGTTTGATTTCATAATTGTAATATGCATTGCTATCCGTCGTAGGGGCTGTGGCAGTATCCCGCCTACGTTTGGATGTGAGGCTTGGCGTTGAGATTATCACTCATTTTGATTACTCCAGAGGAAGGTGGTAGGGCACGCATCCCTCGGAATATTTCCCTCTGAAAGGAGAAGGTGGTAGGGCACTCTCCCTCGGAATTTTCCTCCTGAACATGGGTTTCTCTCTGATTGCAAGGTGGTAGGGCACTAAGCCATGGAATCATGCGACAACCAGAGGAAGGTGGTAGGGCACGCTCCCTCAGAATATTTCCCTCTGAAAGGAGAAGGTGGTAGGGCACTCTCCCTCGAAATTTTCCTCCTTATGCGCAATAGAGAAACTAATTTGGGACTTGTCAGCTGGATTTGCTGTCGGGTTTGGCACAGTAACCGACATGTGATATCACAGCCAATAGGATAGACATTCATCATATTCATCTTATACATGTTTGTTTTCTTTGACTACTTGAGTTTGCCTATCTGTGTAATATGCCTACTTGCTTCTTGAATTACTTGATATATACTTGAATACTACCTATGGTTTCCTTGCTTGTATTATCTGTGTTTGTCTGGTTTGAGGAGGTTAGTTAGGCGATGGCGATGGGTTTGTATGGAGGATAGGTTGGTGAAGGCTGTGGTACAGCGGTGTATGGTTAGAGTAGAAAATCCTTTAAGAATAGATTACCCCTTTGATATACTAAGGTTCCAAGTTTGGTTAAGGTTTTACATATTATGCTTTATGGTTTAGACTGCTTTAAGCTTGAACTCTTGTGATGGATATGGAGTCTAGGATTGCCTTTGGCGTCCCGGGTCTTATATCCTACATCACTGGGTACTGTTACCATAGTGAGAACCTCCGGTTCTCATACCATACTTCTGTTGTATTTTTCAGATGCAGGTCGCGACCCACTTCGGTGAGTTGACTGGTTGGTGACAGAAGCGGAGGATCCGGACACTTTTTTTGGAGTCTTTTGATTTATTTTGGACATGTCTCTCACTTTTGTATTTTGTTTTTTCTAGAGGCTTGTATTTGAGAAAAAAAAACTTGTATAAGCTGTTTTTACTGTCTGGTTTCATATATGGTCTGTATATGGCTGGCCGGCTTAAACTCCGCGAGCTGTGGCTAGATTCTTATGATATTATTCTACTATATTTTATTATATTACATCTATTTTTTGTGCTTTAAGTTAGTAGCTTAAAAGGGTATTTTTGTCTAATCAAATAAAATAAGGATGTTTAAAACTTTTTATAAAATTAAATAAAAAATATATTTTTATTTTTATTTAATTAAAGGTGTGTTTTAGTAAAAGTGGTGATATAATATATATAAAAAAAGAAAAAATTAAATGTTGATGTGAAAAATAAATTTCATGTGGCTTGTTACTATTTGTCCATATTTTAAACGTATCGGTATGTATGAATTTATCATCGTACCGTAGCAAACACCTAAAATTATAGACGATATCATCAATTTTATTAGATTTAAAAACAATAATTCACAACATTAAAACCAACAACGCAAACAATAACTTAGATTGATTTTTTTTTAAATATTCTAACAAGTAACAAGTTTCACTAATTTTTTTAATTAGTATTTTTTAATAGAAATAAATAGTTGTTGAAATTTAAAAGCCTTCACTTGATGGAAACAAGAAATGTCAATTGGGAAAATTGCTGTTATGTTTGGTTGTGCCCTTGTGTAATTTTATCATGTTAAAGTGTTTAAGTGTTCTTCTTTTATTTGGTTTAGTTTTGTGTTAATCCTAAAATATTGTTGGTATATGCAAAATTGTAGTATTACTTGTTTGTCATTGTTGGATAATTAAATTTGGTTATTTTTTTTATCATTAGGGTTAAGTATTTTTTTCGTCCTTAAGATATGCGATCAAAATCAAAATCGTCCTTCACCTTTTTTTTATATTACGATCATCCTCAACATTTAAAAATGCTTTAAAATCATCTTTTTTTTTAATTTTTAGACTAAAATATCCTTCATCCTCTCCTCTTCACCCTCCTCATTTCACTATTTCTCAGCCTCCCTGCTCCATTCTCTTCACCAAAATCTTCAACAACAACACTAACTTTTTTTTTAATTTCAAAAAATCAAATAAAACTAACACAAAATCAACGATAACAATATATTTAGATTAAAAAATCCATCGACAACACCATCACATTCAAATTCAAGATAAAAAATTTCAAAAAATTCAAGAATGACTAATTTAATTGACCAAAATAGACCAATGTTTCCAAATCCGTTTTGTAACACCCTAACTATCAAAGCTCACGCTTCCGGCTGCGCAGCTCTGATAGCTCGGACATTACGACGACTCTTATACTATTTACTACTAAAATATGAGCCTGTTTAAAACTTTAAATCGCAATACCGCTCCAAAAATACTTTCGTTCGACAACGCACATCCATAGATACCATACAACTTACAAAAACTCATAAAGAGCACATACATATATATACATATACATATATAATTTTACAAGTATTATCCAATACAGAGCCTATCCCTCTTACAGAATATATCAAGATAAAGGCGAGGGTACAATAAATAATAGTCTAAAGCAATACGAAGCATCACAACAACAATTAAATAAACTCTTCGTGACTTCAGCGCCCATATCCTGAAAGGGGAAAAATGTAGGGGGGTGAGAACATCATCCTCGAAAGGGTTCTCAGTAGAGGGTTTTTGGGAATTACTGTAATAGGATACGTGAAGATAAACCACACCAGTGATTAATAACCGACTTATGCCTCTTTTCAGAAACAACGGTTTACAGTAAAAGAGAAATCTGAAATCCTTTTCTGAAAGAGGAAACTGTTTGTTTAAAACAAGATTCAAAAGCCTTTCACAAGGTTTATCTATGCTGAACCAAAATAGCCTTTCATGTCCAAACCAGAAACACAAAACCGAAACCAACCATCGGTCCATCTCAATTCAACCACGGCCCTAGGCCCAAACAATCCAACTAACAACTAATCGCCACAATCCAACAGAGTCCCAGTTGCAAACATAGATAGGAAGTTCAAGCACAAACAGACAGTTACAACAAGTAGGACAAGTAGCAGTTAATCTCAAGTAATCACATAGGCAAACCAAGTACAATATGCACATGCAAACAATGTCATATAGATGTATATGATGCATGCCTGTTCCTAGTGGCTGATGATATCATCTGTCGGTTATAGAGCCAACCCGACAAGTCCTGGTAGCTAACCATTGGACTGTCCCTCTATCGCGTATCCCCAACTCGAGTTATACTCATCATAAACTTGATCATAATCATGATCCATATCCATCACCCTCACTAGTGAATATTTACGGGGGCGAGCTCATCCGGGGCTTTCACAGTGCCCGGCCACACTTACGACATTAGGGTCAGCAGAGTCTCGAGTCTCCACCTGGAGCACATGGTGGCTAGCCACTGCTTTCTCTCAGGGAACTCGTGCCTCTGATAGTGGAAGTGCAAATCACAATTATCAATAATTCAGCATATACATGCATTCATTCTCATCCATGGATCAACATCCATCTCAGCCATCCGACTCACGGTTCAATCTAGAACCAGCCAATATTCATAGCATACACAGCCATTCCAGCTCACGGTTCAATCCAGAACCAGCCAATATTCATAGCATATATAGCCATTCCGGATCACGGTTCAATCCAGAACCAGCCAATATTCATAATCATACACAGCCATTCCGGCCCATAACAAAACAGCACTTCCACCAATCAACATTATCAAATTCATAAAATCGGCATTTAAGCCATAAATCACTTTTTCTCAATTCATTTCACTTTGAAATCAAGTTTCAACTCTTTTCAGCCTTGGCTTTAAAGATCTTATTTCTCAAATCATCTCAGGCTCATAAGCCACTTTTACTCAAGGTAAATTCCCCTTTGAAAACAATGCCACTCTTGGCATCCTCTTTCCAAACTTCCATAACCATGGCAAGTTAAAGATTTATTTTGAAACATTCAAAATCATCCATTCAACAATGGGATTTTTTTTTAACAAAAGTTCCTTAGCAGAGTCCCAAGTCTTTAGGGGAGAATAACATAATTCATTTCGCCAAATTCATTTAAAATCATTAAAACATTAGCTTTCCGGTTTGAGTAACAAATTAGGATCTAAGCCATACCGAGTCATGTAATCAATTACTCTTTTCAAAGCCGTTTCCTTTACTTAGGCAAAACCAACTTCAACCCCCATGATAATTTCTAAGGCATTTCAACTGTTCAAAATTGTTTTAGTCTTGCAAGAATTCAGAATTCAAGGAGTACTTAAAACCTTTCCCAAAACATTTCAAAATGAAACTTGTCAATAGACATTCGGGTTCTTTCAAAGTCATTGAAACTCCTCTAATTGAAACCCTCAAGTCAAATTCAAAGGCATTGCCCTTGCCACATTTAAAACAGCTTTAAAACATAAGTTTCATCTAAATAACTTTCTCCTGAAAGAGATACAATGCCTTTCTTAAGAATCAAGACTAAATCACAAGTTTCCCTTTAATAATTCATTTTAAAAACATGAATCATCCTTTTCTTGATAATTCAAATAAAATAGTAGAAGTCTTTAACTCATCATTTTTCCAGACAACATTTCAATAAAGACTCGGATTTTATAGAAATTTCGGCAGCATCTCCCCTAAAACTTGGACTTTGCCACCCGGTTCGGGTCCCAACTAAACTATTCCACAATCCTTTTCAACAGTCCAGAATCCAAAATCAATTCAAAATCAAGCTAAATCCAACAGTCGCCTCATTGGCATATCTCAAGGAAACAATTTCAAAATCACACCAATATCAACTATCAACACTCATTTCCAAAGCTTTAAAACGCAATTCCATAACCCAAACGTCTCACAGAGTCCTTTCTGCCTCAACCCGAACTGACGGCAACCAAAACCTTAGCTCCCAATCACGTTCGCAATAACCATAGCAACACTAATTGTAACATACAATAATCAGGACTTGATCTCACGTTACCAAGACTCATATTCATTAACCAAACACAACAGAATACTAACGCGAGATTATTCAAAACATAATTTCTTACCGAAACAACACAATGTGGCAGCTGCAATTTTGAACCGGCCCGACAACAGCTCCGACGGCGGCCAGAAGCTTTGGTGGATCAACTATAAAAACTACGCAGCATTAAAACCTTCTCGAAATCTAAAAAGGCAGAAACCTCAATTAAAACCCTTACCGGCAAACTTTTTCGGCGACGGCAGCAGGGTCTCAAGTGGCAGAAGCTCAGTCCGGAGCTCCGGCGACGATTCTGGAAGTCACAGAACCACTCCCAGTGGCCAGAATCATAGAGATGCAGTTCCCTTTTCCGGTCAGATCCAACGGCCGCAAAAGGATCAGCCCCAACTCGCGACGCCATTTCCTCCTCCCTTCATGCTTGACGGCGGCAGATCTAGCAGGAAAGGGACCCTCGGCGCAGCGGAACGGCGGCGGTCAGTGGCGCGTCAGCGGCAACTGGACGCAGCTCCTCCAGCTCGCGTTTCTTTCTCTCCCAGCGCTGCCCAATCTCGGCCTTCCTCCTCCTTCGAGTTCGACGGAAATGGACCCACGGCAGCGTTGTGCTTCCTCCACGATTGCGGGCCCGATGGTGGTGCAGCAGTGAGGACGACGGCGGCAGCCTCCAGACACAGCGCCTTCCTCTCCTCGCACGCTCCTCCCTCTTGGTTCTCCATCATCGGCGACAGAGACGGTGCAGCGAGGATGCGACGGACGGCTGTGGAACGCAGCTCGTGGTGAGGTGCGGTGAGGACGACTAGCGGCGCGGTGAGCCTCCTTCCCCCTCCACGCCGACGAACCCATTCTCCCTTAACCCTCAAATTCGTTTCTTCCTTCATCTTACAGCTGCTACTGCGGTAGTATTGGTTGGAGGAAAGGGGGAAAGCAATTGCGTTGCTGCTAATAGGTTGGGTGGGAAGAAAACCGGGTCATGGGTTAGGGTTATTTGAGAAAATTAGGGCTAGGGGTATTTTAGTAAACTTCTAATAAAATTGTGGATAATATAGTAATTGAAACCCACATTAAATCCAACACTAATTGCATATAGAAAATACTATTTTCTCACCAATTTTACAAATTATTTTCCATAAAATGTCCAAATCAAAATAATTAGAAATAATATAATTAAACCCTTTATTTTTCAAAGTAGCAGTATTAATATTTAAAATATTAATTATTTAATCCAAATTATATAGAAATCCTTATTATTTCACAACTACCAACTTTATAATTTGAATATAGAAAATAATCCAATAATTATAAAATTGGATAATAAATCATAACTTGTCTCAAATTCAATAAATCACAACTTGCCTTAATTATCTTTAATAAAATAATCTCTGAAATTAAGGCTATAAATAACTATATGATTTGAGACTTCATCATAATAAGAATTTTCAAAAGTTCTGGGTCTTACACGTTTACCTATTTAATACGAAAAAAAAAAGAACGAAGTATCTACGAAGCTCGAAGGCGAGCTATCCCCTTCGCATGCTTTGACTTTCCGACATAATGCAGTTGGGGAGAGTTCCAATCCCTCACTCTTCTCTACTTAGTCACATTCGCATTCTGATGTGCTATTTTTCCTTTTTGGGAAGAAATTCAACTTAATTTGGAGATTTCAGCTTCAACCCAGGTAATCAATAACAATATATGCAGGAGGTAGAACGAAGGCGTGGCGCTGCGAGAGAGAAAGAACGCAAGTCAGCACTGTGCGAGAAAGAGCGCAATAGAGAAGAGTCAGCGCCAAAGGAGAACGTCAACAACGACGTCCTTTCTCACCGGCGGCGCCTTCTTCTTCCTCTTCTCTTTTTTGTCGTCTTTATTCTCCACCCTTCCCTCTCTTCTTTTCTTCGTTTCTTGCTCTCCCTCCTCTCTTTGTGTTGTTGAAGGAAAAAGAACAAATGAGGGTAAATGATGGATGAAGGGTATTTTTGTCCAAAAATTAGAGAAAGGACGATTTTATAATGTTTTGTAACGTTGGGGATGATATTAATAACGAAAAAAAAGGTCGGAGACGATTTTAATTTTGACCCAAGATCTTAGGGACGAAAAAAATACTTAACCCCTATCATTATTTATATATGTTTGTTCATTTTATTTTTATTATCTAAAAAATAATGTTTAATAATATTTTTGAAGTGAACAAGTTTAAAAAAATAAAAAAAAAAAAACCTTTTTTTTTTCTTTTTTAGAGAGAATTATAGGTGCAAAAATTAAATCGAACTAATCGATACGACCGTAAAATCAATAAGGCAAACTCTAAATCGACCCAATCGAAAGTTCTAACCATTTAAGAAAGAAAATCAGTGCGAATTGAAGCTAAACCACTAGTCAATACACGGTGAATTAGCACACTGCGTGGGACCTCTAGCATGTGTAACAGCTTGGTAACCACTAGGCTAAGCTACTTTTCATTATATTTAGTATTTTTTTAATATATAATTTATTCGAATTAAATTATATTCTTAAAAGTTATATTTATTAATTATAATTTAAATAGTTCGACTAATAATTTATCAGTTGGAGGGAGGTACTTTTTTTGTGATTAGCGTCTATGTACCGCAAGTGGGTTCGGGCGAACAGCACAAGATAAGGTTTTAGGAGGATCTAGAGAGTTTGGTCCAAGAAATACCTTCGGGAGATAAGATTTTCTTAGGAGGAGATTTAAATGGCCATGTTGGAAGAGAAGTGACTGGGTATGGAAGTATTCACGAAGGCCATGGTTTCGGGGTGATCAATGCCGAGGTTAAAACTATTTTGGATTTTTTCTCAACCTTTGACCTTCTTATCACAAATACATGTTTTAAAAAGAGAGACGAACATCTTATAACCTATAAGAGTGGCATGACAAGTTCTCAAATCGACTTCTTCTTGTTGAGGAGAGTCGACCGAAAATTTTACATTATTGTAAAATTATTCCGGGAGAGAGTTTAACAACACAACATAGGATGCTTGTCATGGATTTTGGCGTTGAACAAAATTTGAGAAAAAGACATCGTTGAGGAGAGTCAACCGAAAATTTTGCATTAATTGTAAAATTATCTCGGGAGAGAGTTTAACAACACAACATAGGATGCTCGTCATGGATTTTGGCGTTGAGAAAAATTTGAGGAAAAGACATCATATGAAAAACCCAAGGACGAGGTGGTGGCGGATAAAAAGTGAGGAACAAAGAAACTTCCTAAGACGGGTAGGAGAAGAGGCAAAGTGGGATGGGAATGGAAGCGTGAAGAAGATATGGAGGGAGATGGCAGAAGTTATCAGAAGAACAGTAAAAGGAAGTTTTGGTGAATCTAAAGGGATAAGACCAAGAGACAAGGAATCCTGGTGGTGGAATGCGATTGTACAAGAAAAGATAAAGGTAAAAAGGGAATACTTTAAAGAGTGGTCTTTATGCCGCAATGCAGATAATTAGAAAAAATATAAGGCGGTTAAGAACGAGACAAAAGTGGCTGTAAGTGAAGCAAGAACAAGAGCATATGAGGGTCTCTACTAGTCTTTAGGCACGAAAGAAGGAGTAAAAAATATATATAGAATCGTAAAGAGACATGAAAGAAGAACGAGAGATTTGGATCAGGTTAAATGCATAAAGGATAAAGACGGAGAGGTGTTGGCTCAAGAGGAGAAGATTAATGAAAGGTGGAAGAGCTACTTCTATGGGTCTTTTAATGAAAAACATAAGACTCTTCCGAGCCTTGGTCGGTTATGCATAAGGGAAAAAGATCAAAATTTTGACTACTATCGAAGGATTCGTGACTTTGAGATAAAAGAGACTCTAAAGCAGATAAAAAATGTCAGGGCAGTAGGACCTGATAATATCCTGGTTGAAGTTTGGGAGGGCCTTAGAGAAAAAGAAATCAATTGGTTAACTAAGCTTTTTAATGAGATTTTAATGTCAAAGAAGATGCTTGATGAGTGGAGAAAGAGTACCTTGGAACCTATCTACAAGAATAAGGGGGATATACAAAGTTGTGAAAACTATAGAGGGATCAAACTCATGAGCCATACCATAAAGTTATGGAAAAGGGTGATAGAATGGAGGTTGAGAAAAGAGGCACAAGTAACAGAGAACCAATTTGGTTTTATGCCAGATCTACCACCGAAGCGATATACCTATTAAGAAGGATGATGGAGAGGTATCATAGTAATAAAAGGGATCTACATATGGTGTTTATTGATTTGGAAAAAGCATACGATAGGGTGCTAAGAGAGGTCTTATGGAAGGTTTTAGAGAAGAAGAGGGTAAGGATCGCATATATTCGTGCAATTAAAGACATGTATGATGGGGTCACAACAAGTGTGAAGACTCAAGGTGGTGTGACAGAGGAATTTTCTATTGGTATAGGATTACACCAGGGGTGTGTGTGGTTGGGGGGAATTATAGAACATTCCCAGGAATTTTAAGATGGGAATATAAAATTCCTATGTGTGGTTCAAAGTTAAAAAAAACATTCCAAGGTAACTTTTATTCCTTGGAATTGAATTACCACTAATCCAATTCACATCTCCCCCCTAATTATCTCTCATTCCAATGGGAATGGAATGTAAATAATGAAACAAAAAGACTAAATTACCCCTATTATTTAATACTAGCCTTCACCTTCTTCTTCATTTTTCTCTCGAGAACGAACCCTAGCAAAGCGGTTTTTCCCCCAAATCAGTGAGCTTCACCAACGCCACCGCCACCGGAGCCGGTACTGGCGCCGCCATTACTCTAAACAGAAGATTCGTCTCCTTCTCTTCTCCAATTCATGTTCACACTGCTTTTCTCTGTGAATTTTCTTCGAATCTCATATTAAGGTTTGAGTTTTTTTCCAAAACAGTGGAGGCTTCACCAACGCCACCGCCATCGGAGCTACGCCGGTGCCACCGTTACCCTAAACGGAAGACTGGTTTCCTTCTCTTCTTCGAGTTCATGTTCGCATTGTTTCTCTCTGCGAATTTTCTTTGAATCTCTCATTAAGGTTTGGGTTCTTTTTATGCTTTCTACATCATATTACACTAATTTCCTGCAATAGACTGCTAATTTGATTAGTTATTTTTTATTTTGCTTGATTTCTTATACGTTCTCTATGATTATGTTGCATGCAAACAACATATTTGATGATTTGCCTCAATAAAGAGTTTAAGCTTGTGACATATTTTTACATGCTTAATTTGGCTTGAATATGACAAAAATATATTTTTATATGCTTAATTTGCCTCAATAAAGAATTTAAGTTTATGGTTTCTTTTCTTGAATCTGACAAAAACATATTTTTACATGCTTAATTTGGCTTGAATGATTGCTCAATCTTCCTCATCTCCCCTTTGTTTGCTGCTCTGTTGCCTCCTCTGTTTAAGGCTTCACTTCTTTACTCATTTAGAATCTTATATAACTTGCAAAGCATTTAATTTCATTTCTTATCTTGTTGCATATTAAGGATCTTGTTCGGTTTTATGTTGGTTGAAATGAAGTAGTTGTAGCTTAGGAACTTATGATATTAGCATAATAGTAGTAGTAGTAAAGTTCCTAATTGCTACTTTGTTTTCATTTATGCCTAAAATCAATCTCTTTAAAAACATGCTAATTTTTGTTCCTTTTTTCTGCCTTCTTTTATTATTATCTTTAATTCTCTGCCACTCTTTTGTTGAAATGCAATACAACAATAAATTTAGATTTCAAGAATATTGAAGGAGTTTTTTTATGGGTTTCAGTTTTTCATTTCAAGTCTAAATTTAAACCTGGCATATTAGAGTAGAATTATTATTCAAAGAGTAGAAATTATTCTTATTTATTAATTTGATTGTTAAAAAACTAAAACAATTCCTGCATTGCATACTCCTTTGGCTTGATCATGTCATCTATGACTTGCTCCATTTTCTCCATCAGGTGATGGAGTTTCATTATCCTTCTTCTCTTCTCTAAGTAATTGGCAAAGTACCTCTTCATATGGTACCTACTATGCCTCAATGCATCCAACATGTTCTCCGTTATGGAATTCGTGTGCTTCAACTTCGGTGCTGAAGAAGAAGTAGCAGCCATTTTTGAGAAAGTTCCTGATCACAAAACAATAGCTCGTCTTCAGGTTCGTGTCAACTCTTTGTTATTTGCTTTTCATTTACCACTAAAATTCTACTTGTTGACTATTTGGTATTTATGTTAAATAAAGTAGAGGATAGATTCGAGATTCACATGTACATAATTGATAAAGAAAAAAAAGAAAATGGGGGCAGGAAAGGGAAATTACATGTGACAAAAAGAGAGGGACTTAAAAAATAATTAAATCATTGAGAAGAGAGTTGAAATAGAAGGGTGTGTTTTTTAAAAAAAAGGGGTGCATGAGCCAGACTACTCTGCTGTTTATATTATGAATACGAAAGGCCACCTTAACATTAACATTGACATAGATAGAAAGATAGATATATAGAATTATAGATAGATATATGAAGTGAAATGAAGAAAGGACAAAAGGGGATGTGTGTCTTTGATTGCATTGTGAACTAAACTTGATGGCCATAATTTTAGAACCGTACAGTTACAAAAGTTGGAGAATTAGCAGTGCAAAAGACCTGAGAGCTCTATGCTGTATTATATATATATATTTTTTATTTCAGGAATTTGGCTAGTTATGCTGTTATGGCCACAATTGGCTTTTACCTCCATTAATATGTAGACATTGTTTATACTAAAAAATTAGCAACTAAAAAGTTGGTTGTGTTGGAAATAAATTTTATGACTACGATTTAATTTATTTTTATGTTATTTTATATGATTAGTTGTTTAAATTTTTTCAGGCTGTTTCAACATACGTTATCTGACAAATTGATTTCACATCTTTGAAACCAAATTCAGTTGGCAGATGCAAAGGATGTATTGGAAGGCATTTAAGATGTGAAAGGTGTTAGTTTTCCTATATTAACTCCAAACCTCAAAGTAAGATATATATGCTTTAAAAATTATTATTGCCATCATAGTAAATTATATAATTAGCCAAAGCTTAGGCAAGCGTATGTTTACTTGCTTGACTTTTTAATTGTTACTTTTCATCTTTTAAACTATATATTAACTGGTGAAAAGTTGAAAATCAAAATCTATTCTTACTGTTTGAATTTACTACTAGTTCATTGATAGGTTCAATTTATTTCCTCTGTTTTGCTGAATAGATCTACTATATATACTATCATCTACTCCTAAACATCCAAACTTCGTTGAGCACACCAGTGAGAAAGCCAAGGAAGCTAAAGATATACAAGTGAGATGAAAAGGCTCACATGTGTCCCATTTGTAGTTTAATTTTTCTGATCTTAGGAGATGAAAAGGCCCACATGAGTGATTGCTGACAATGGCCTCTTTCTGAATTGTTGTTTTAATTGATACATCCTAATTTTTTTTTCATGATATATAGATGCTGATTTGTTTTTTTATGTTTGCGTTCTTGTACAAGAGTTGTGCGTTTGTTAGTAAATTTTAACTTTTTGAGACTTCTTTGTAACTTTAATTTGGATAATAGTAAAGCTTTTTAATACATATGTGGTTAGAATCATTGAGATTTGTTTTATATAAGTTTAATTATGGATTATTAGACGAATTATGAATTATAGAATTTTTGAAAATTTAGATATGTATTTTATGTTAATTTTAATTAAACATATTTAATCTTAGGGGTATTTTAATAAATTTAAAAAATTTAGAGTCAATAAAAATTTACTAAAGATAAGATTTTATTTTTACAAACCAAACATAGGAATACTATATACTTGGTAATATTATTCCAAAGAATCATATTCCTAGTAATGATATTCCTAGGCATAAAAATTAATCTTTGAACCACACACACTCCAGGGATCATCCTTAAGTTCATACTTTTTCACATCAGTTTTGGATGTATTCACAGAGCACATCCAAGAGCCTATGATATGGTGCATGCTTTTTGCCGATGATATCGTCCTTATGGGAGAGCCAAGGAAAGACCTAAATAAGAAGTTGGACTTATGGAGAGAAGCTCTGAAAGTGTATGGCCTGCGCATAAACCGTAATAAGACAGGATATATGGAATGTAAGTTCGGTCTGCGAAGGAAAAATCCTAATATAGAGGTGAAGATTGGAGAAAACATCTTACGAAAAGTTAAAAGTTTTAAATATCTTGAGTGCATCATATAAGATAATAGATAGATTGAACATGATATAAATCATAGGATCCAAGCAGGTTAGTCAAAATGGCGGAGTGCATATGATTTTATATGTGACAAAAAAGTGCCTTTAAAACTTAAAGGTAAATTATATCGCACTGTTATAAGAACGGCTATGCTTTATGGTATAGAGTGTTGGGCGGCCAAAAGGGAGCACGAATATAAGCTAAGTGTAGCAGAGATGAAGATGTTGAGATGGATGAGTGATCATACGCGATTGGATAAAATAAGGAACGAAGATATAAGAGAGAGTTGGAGTAGCACCCATTGTAGAAAAGATGGTAGAATCGCGTCTCAGGTAGTTTGGACATGTGAGAAGACGACTGACAGAGCACTGAGTCAAGAGAGTAGATGAGATGGAAGATGGATAAATGGTGAAAGACAAAGAAAGAACTAAGAAGACCATTCATAAAATAGTCAAATGAGATTTATATGTAATTTGATTTATGTAGTCGATCCTACTTAATGGGACAAAACTTTATTGTTGTTATTGTGTACCACTACTAGCAGGACATAAAAGAAGAAATATCAACGCCTAAAAAATCGAAAGTAAATAGCAACCATGGACCAGAATTCGGAGACCGAGACCGTATTAGAAGTTCTGATTATCTTTGCAACCCAAAGGCGTTTTGTGTTTGTATCTCTTCATGGTTGACCGTTGATTAAAATATTGATTTTTAATTTTAGCTTTGCTGCGCATCCTTGGTCTGAAAAACCATAGCGTACTTGTCAAAGCAATGTTACTAATTACGCGGAAATTGAACCATAGATAAACCATTGATCAAGGGACCAAGCTTTATTGTCCTTTATAAGGAAAACTTTTATACGACAATGTCAACTTCATTGGGGAAAAATCCATTTTATGATACGGATAAGACTTGATTGGGGGATTAGGTCAAGTTTTGAATTATTGTAAGATTGTTCCCCTGCTATTGAAAATATAGGTGATCATTATGAATCAATTATTTTAAGTATATACTAAAAGTTAATTATCAAATTAATTATTTATGTAAAATATATATTAAATTAATTATTTGTATAAAACATATATTAAAATATTAAGAGAAAATAACAAATAGGTTCCTGAACTTTTGTTCCGTGGACATTTTTATTTTTGACCATTAAAAAATACTTTTAAGTCCCTGACCTTCACAAAACTTGGTAGGATCAGTCCCTGGTGGAGGCATTTGGACGGATCAGTCCTTGACGGAAGCATTTGGACGGAGGGACTGATCCGTCCAAATTTTGTGAAGGTCAGAAACTTAAAAATATTTTTTAATAGTTAGGGATAAAAATATTCGCGGGACAAAAAGTTAAGGACTTATTTGTCCTTTTTTCAAATATTAACGTATATTTATGAAGGCCTAAGCTAATAAGATCTCTTTCACAACTTTTTTTTTATTTTATTATTATTATCGATTTTGTATATTTGTCGAAAAATTTTTGGAAAAACGAAAAAGAAGAAAATTTTTTGAAAGATTTTTGAAAACTTTTTGTAAAAATTATTTTTTTATTTAATTTTTTAAAAGACTTAAATACTTTTTTTTATATGTTAGACAAAAATTATTCTTTTAGATTAATCGAATTGTTTAATTTTACCGTTTCAAAATTTTTAAATAATCTAAAAAATAAAAACAAAAACACATTTAACAAAATTATTTGTCTCTCCCTAAATCCTAATCAATCATTCATACAAAAAAAATAAACAAATTTAAAAAATACTAAAAAAACTCACTTTGTTGTTTGGTTTGCTTGATTTCTCACCCAACCTTCATATCCCTTCTCTGTGTTTGTATCTCCCTCTCGCCTCTTCTCTCCGGTGAAGAAGACAAAGCTTCCTCAACGGCGCCCTGCCAAGGTCACCACAGCTTTTAAGCGCCCCTCACCCAGCCGAGGAGAACGTCGTCGCGTCAGAGAGCCTCGCTGTCTTGTGTGTTCCAAAGAGTCAGCCTCTCCCTTCTGGTAATTTCCTTCCTGTGATTTCTGTGATTTTAATTATTATAGCATTGGTGTGATTTTTGTAACTAGTGTAATTTGATTTGATTTCTGTGATTTTATATTAGTTGTTGTTAATTTTATTAATTAAAGTACCTTCTATATCTCCCAATTTTCTAACTGATTCAATTTTTCCCTTTTGGAGAGGGGAGATATGTACCTTCTAATTTGGTTTATGAAAAATTGAAAAGATTTTCACCGACAACCATGTGGAAAATAAAATTCATTTCATCAAATCAAGCTTGTCCGTGAAAATCTTTTCAATTTTTCCAGAAACCAAAATAGAAGGTACATATTCCCCTTCCCCCAGAAGAGGAAAATTGAATCAGTTAGAAAATTGGGAGATATAGAAGGTACTCTAATTAACAAAATTAACAACAACTAATATAAAATCACAGAAATCAAACTAAAATACACTAATTACAAAAATCACACCAATTCTATAATAATTAAAATCACAGAAATCACAGGGAGGAAATTATCGGAAGGGAGAGGCTGACGACCATGATGAAGAATGATCTGTGGAACCAAGAAGACGGCGACTGTAAGACCCGTGATTAAACCGACCGTTTAGATAATATAAAATGATAATTTAATTGTCCGAAATAGGTTCAAAAATATAAAAATAATTTTTTTAAATAAAAATGTAAATTTGAATTTAATGAATTTTTCGAAGTTGGAAAATGTATCTTTTGCGAAAGATTTTTGTAAAAATGTGTATCGGTGCTTAAGCCGGCAGTACCGGCTCTAGTCTGTCCAGTACCGTATTTTGAGAAAAATAAGATTTTGAAAATTAATTTATTATTTTAAAAGGAAAAAAATAATTTAGAATTGAAAACCCGACGCTAATTTTAAAGGTTTTAGCTCAAAGTGGCCAAATGGACATAAAACGCTAACGGGTTGGACCGGGCCCAAGGCCCAACATATATATGCTCATTTCACCACCAAAGAGAAAGAGAGAGAGAAACGCGGATTGAGAGAGAAGGGAGAAGAAAAGCGGTGTCACTATTCATTGTCACCTTCCGAGAGCCATAACTTGAGCTACGGTACTCCGATTAACGAACCGTTTGTGACCACGCGAAACTCTCGTCAAGCTCTTTGTTTCTAGCTAAGCTTTGTTGATAAGAAATCAAAACTGAAGCTCCAGTATCTAGCCCTAATAATTCTGTATTTTTGGATTTAGTTTTTGAGTAAGTTTTGTGATTTTGATTGTTTAGGTGATCTTTAGTAGCGAGTAATTATTGGGTTTTACCCTTAATCTCATTGGGTAAGGTAAGGTATCACTAAACCCTTGTATTTAGTTGTTTTCGTAAACCCTAAGCTTAATGTTGGTATGTTATATGTGTATGGCTTGATAGTTGGTGAGTTTTGGAAGTGGTGTTGGTATTTGAGGCTTGTTGATCTTGTTGGAATCAAGCTTTTGGTGTTTTGCATATTGAGAATCGGTCAAAGTATGGTTTCAGTTTCTTTTATGTAATATGTAATATTTTTGGACACTTAGACTAGTTAACTTTAAGATAAGATTGAATTAAATCAATGATGGATTAGATTATGTTTGTGGCATGTGAATTGTGATGAAAATTTTATGAGTTGTGTATGTTAGAGTTTGATTATGATATTGATGAGAAAATTGATGATTGATGTTGTTGATGGGAATGGATAGATGTTGTAGTGGTGTTGTGTGGAAGGAATTAGAATAATAATGATTATGACTATATGATTTGATGATGAATGATGATAATTGGGTATATGACTTGTATATGGAATATTGTTATCGTAATTGAGGTTATGGAATGAATTGAGGAATAGAATTGTTTTAGGTACTGTTACCATACTGAGAACCTCCGGTTCTCATACCATATGTTGTTGTTGATTTTCAGATGCAGGTCGTAATTTACCTCGGTGAAATTGCGGACATGGTGACAGAGTGGAGTATGGTTTCTTCCTTATTTATTTTTGTTTTGTTTTGTTGTAGTACTTTCTCTCACCTTTTTATTTTAGACCTTATGGCCTTGGAGACTTGATTTGAGAGATAAGTTGTATAAGCTGTTTTACACTTTTAAAACTCTTTATATTGCAGTTTGGCTAGTGGCTAGGTTTTAGTTAGAAAATCCCTAAGTTTAGATAACCGTGTTTATAGTTTATGGTTTAAGTTATTTCTTTTGTTTTAAGCTTGAATATCAGTATCAATGTGAAGTTCTAGCATTGCCTTTGGCATCCCGGAACCTTACATCTTATATATTGGGCACTGTTACCATACTAAGAACTTCCGGTTCTCATACCATATATTGTTGTTGTTTTTCAGATGCAGGTCGCAACCTTCCACGGTGAGTTTGTGGATATGGTGACATAGCGGAGGATGATTTTTCTAATGTTTTATTTCACTTTACTTTTGTTGTAGTTATTCTCTCACCTTTTGTATATTTAACTTTATTGCCTTAAAGGCTTTATTTCTGAAAATCTTTGAGAGATAGGGTGTTGCTGTTTTAAACTTCAAAACTCTATTGCATTCAGTTTGACTAGCCACCCTAAACTCCGTAGGCCGTGACTAGTCCCCTTTTGTACATCATACTTATATATATCTTGTTTATTTTAATTATTACCTTGTGTATCATGGAGCTATCTACAAGGTTTTATATATATTATGTCTTGTTCTGTCCGTGCCTACGCATTTTAGTTATCGTGTAAATTTTGCTTTAGGCGACTTTGAGCTTTATTCCATCATCGGGCTTCTAGTTATATAAATTCTTGGACATATATTATATATTAAAAGCTTTAGGACTATCATGGAGTGATGAGCGGATAATTTATACGCTTTTTAGCATTATTTTTAGGTAGTTTTTAGTATGATTTAGTTAGTTTTTATTATATTTTTATTAATTTTTATTCAAAAATTACATTTATGGACTTTACTATGATTTTTTGTGTTTTTCTATAATTTCAGGTATTTTCTGGCTGAAATTGAGGGACCTGAGCAAAAATCTGATTCAGAGGCTGAAAAAGGACTGCAGATGCTGTTGGATTCTGACCTCCCTGCACTCGAAGTGGATTTTCTAGAGCTACAGAAGCCCAATTTACACGCTCTCAATTACGTTGGAAAGTAGACATCCTGGGCTTTCCAGAAATATATAATAGTTCATACTTTGCTCGTGATTTGATGGCCCAAATCGGCGTTCAATGTCAACCTAAAATTTCTGGCGTAAAACGCCCAAACTGGCACTAGAATTGGAGTTAAACGCCCAAACTGGCACCAAAGCTGGCGTTTAACTCCAGGAACAGCCTATGCACGAAAAAGCTTCAATGCTCAGCCCAAGCACACACCAAGTGGGCCCTGGCAGTGGATTTCTGCACCATTTATTTATTTCTGTAAACCCTAAGCTACTAGTTCATTATAAATAGGACCTTTTACTATTGTATTTTCATCTTTAGATTATTTTTGAGACTATCTTTGTATCACTTTTGATCTCTTGATCATGTTTAGGGGGCTGGCCATTCGGCCATGCCTAGACCTTGTTCTTATGTATTTTCAACGGTGGAGTATCTACACCCCATAGATTAAGGTGTAGAGCTCTGCTGTTCCTCATGAATCAATGCAAAGTACTACTATTTTTCTATTCAATTCATGCTTATTCTTGTTCTAAGATATCCATTTACACTTCAACATGATGAATGTGATGATCAAGTGACACTCATCATCATTCTCACTTATGAACGCGTGCCTGACAACCACTTCCGTTCTATCTGCAATAGCTTGAGTGTATATCTCTTGGCCTCCTGGTTCACGACGCATGGTTGCCTCTCTTGACAATAGAGCCTTCCATTCCGTGAGATCAGAGTCTTCGTGGTATAAGCTAGAATCAATTGGCAACATTCTTGAGATCCGAAAAGTCTAAACCTTGTCTGTGGTATTCCGAGTAGGATCTGGGAAGGGATAACTGTGACGAGCTTCAAACTCATGACTGTTGGGCGCAGTGACAGTGTGCAAAAGGATCATTGGATCTTATTCCAACACAAGTGAGAACTGAAAGATGATTAGCCCTACGTAACCCGTAGCCGGACCATTTTCACTGAGAGGAAGGATGATAAACCCATATTTTATGGTGTATTTTGTGCTTTACTTAAGTGATTTATTCAACCCTTCACCCACTTATTCATGTAAATTGCATGGTTTTACTTTTCCTTTTTTATTTTATGATATATGTGAAAAACATGTTCCCTATGCTTTAAAATAGTAATTTTAATTACCCTTTATTACCATTCGATGCCGTGATTTGTGTGTTAAGTATTTTTAGATCTCATAGGGTAGGAATGACTCAAAAGACAAAAGGAAACATACAAAAAATGGAAGGAAAGCACAAAAATGGAGTTTTGAAGAAAAGGGCAGCGACGCGAATGCATGGACAACGCGAACGCGTACCTAGCGCGAAAATACAGTGACGCGAACGCGTGGATGACGCGGACGCGCGCCTTGAGCAGAACGCAAATGACGAGTACGCATGACCGACGCGTACGCGTGACAAGAAAAACTCCCAGATGACGCAAACGTGTGACCCACGCGGACACGTGACAGACGCCACGTACAAAAATCTGCAGAAAACGCCCCCAGCGATTTCTGGACCCTTTTTCGGCCCAAATCCAAGCCAGAAACACAAAATATAAGCCAGAGAATGAAGGAATCAAAAGATATACAGAATACAACATTCATAATTCATAATTTTAGGTTTTAGATGTAGTTTTAGAGAGAGAGGTTCTCTCCTCTCTCTTAGGATTAGGATTAGGATTAGGATTAGGATTTATATTAGGATTGGGATTTCATCTTCTTCAATCACAGGTTCAATGTTCTTTTTATTTATTTTATCACTTTAGTTTATGAACTCTTTATGTCTAAATTGATTTTCTTTTATTAATGCAATTGAGGTATTTCAGATTTATGATTTTTTATTTAGCTTTTTATATTCTTGGCTTTAATTGATTAATTAGAGACTCTTGAGTTATTAAACTCATCGTGATTGATAATTGTTATTTTTGCTAATTGATTCAAATTCCAATAAATCTAGTCTTTCCTTAGGAATTGACTAGGACATGAGGATCAACTTGATTAGTTCACTTAACCTTCCTTTATTCAGCAAAGGTTAACTCAGTGGGATTAAAACCTAATTCTCATCACCGTTGATAAGGATAACTAGGATAGGACTTCTAATTCTCATACCTTGCCAAGAGTTTTCTTAATTATCAATTTGCTTTTCTTGTCAATTAAATTACTTGTTCAAACCTTTTAAAAACCCGAAAAGTATACCTTTGCATAACCAATAATAAATCATACTTCCCTGCAATTCCTTGAGAAGATGACCCGAGGTTTCAATACTTCGGTTATCAATTTATTGGGTTTGCTTTAGTGACAAACAAAACTTTTGTAAGAAAGGAATTCTTGTCAGTCTAGAAGCTATACTTACAACGGAATTTATTTGTGAAAATTCTAGATCGCGCGAGAGTTTCGTTCTTTCAAAATGGCGCCGTTGCCGGGGAATTGCAACTGTGTGTCTTATTATTGGTTATTGTAAATATTTTCTTTTACTGTTTATTTTTTTTTTATTATTTACTATGAACTCTCACCCCTACCACTTTGAGTTTGGTTCCAATGTTGTTGCAAGGAATGGAAATTATAACAGGAACATGCATCAAGGTCAATACAATCAAAGATGGAAAGAGCCACGAGGATCTGATCAACCCTTCCGGCAGCAACACCTTTCACAACACCACAGACAAAGACCATCCTATAATGCATGCCAAGACAATTGTTATGGTGGACCCTTTCGTGATAACCAACACCCACCAAACTGCTATAGTCAAGAGCCATTCCGAGGTGCATACCAAGATGATAGATATGGTGGACCCCCATCATATACCTACGATCCACCTCCTCAACATAGCTTTGAACCAGCATACTCACAAGCCTTCTACAACCAAACACCTCCAGACGACCCTAACCCATATCCACCCCAACTCCAATCCAATTACTCCCCAGAACCACCACCTCAATATTCACCATCTCCATATCCTTATCAAGAAGAACTACCTCCGTATTATGAGCCCTCTCTCCCAACCAATGAACCCTCGTATCCACCCCAATCTCCAATGGATGACACCCTTTGTGTTCTTCTTCAAGGACAAGCGAAGATGCAAAGGGATGTACTGGAATTCGCGACTGCCTTAACCAAGGTAGTAAATAAATTAGCTTCCCAAAATCGGAGCACTCAAAGTACTCCCATGGCTACATGTGGAGAATCAAAAGAAGAGCGTAGCATGAAAGAGACACTAGAAACTTCGGTGGACAATGAGGAACATGGCATTGTATTGGAACAAGTGGAGGAAGCCATAATAGTTACAGAGGAAGAAGTGGTTGAAGATTTAGGAGATGCTGAACCTCCATGGGAATCGAGAACTGTAAAGAATTCCACCGAGAAGCTTGAAATTGATGCTAAGGAAGATAGTGCACAACCTCCAAGGCATATACCTTGTGAAGAATTGGGCGGAACAGACCAAGAAGCTGATTCCCTTGATGACAAGTCATCTTAGCCTAGTTTCACTAGCCTTTTTCTTTTGTTTTCACTTGATTTATGCACTTTCTTGAGCTATAAGCAAGCCAATTGGGTAGATTTCCATGTTTCCTTTGATTTAATCAACCATGGATGAATTAATGCAATTTCATGAGATTCTATGCTATAATTGTCATATATTATGAAAGAATAACAAACTCATGATTTTGAGCAAAGCTTTGATGTGTTTGGTTGATTGATGATAGGTGAAAAGATTTTTGAAGAAGGTTGAAGGAAGAAGGAATGGCTAGGAGCAAGAGAGAACAAAAAGCTTGAGCAAAAGTGTGCCTCAAACTTTAGCTCAAACTTTTGGGAGAAAAGCTTGAGCCAACGTTTGCCTCAAACTTTTTGGCAAACGTTGGCATCACAAACTCAATACCCTGGAGAGAAAAGCTTGCGCCAACGTTTGAGGTCAAACTTTTGCTCAAATGTTGGCGCCACACTTGCACACCCTGGAGGAAAAAGCTTGCGCCAACGTTTGAGGTCAAACTTTTGCTCAAACGTTGGTGCCACACTTGCACACCCTGGAGGAAAAAGCTTGCGCCAACGTTTGAGGTCAAACTTTTGCTCAAACGTTGGCGCAACACACATTTACAAGGGGCCAACATTTGAGCAAAAGTTTGACCTCAAACTTTGGCTCAAACGTTGGTAGCAGCAAAGTGAAGCCATCTGGTGTAAAAAGTTTGAGTAAAAGTTTGCCTCAAACTTTTACTCAAGCTTTTATGTTTTTCAACCCGGTTCACAATGGATCTTTCTCCAACTCCAAGAGCAATCAACCAAGGCCTTTATCAACCCAATTCCATCAAGAACAAAGGCCCAATTCAAGGCTTGAAGACCATTTGAAGAAAGTGTATAAATAGCTTAGAATTTAAGTTTTTGGGGAGCTTCCTTTTAGAATTTTCATAACACTTACAGTAGAGAACTCACTTTACATTTTTGTTTTGTTGTTTTAGAATTCTAGAGAATTGGGGAGGAGAATTGATCTCTCTTCTTCCTGGTTCTTGTTGAGCACTCTTTACTTTTCTTGCTTGGGATCTTAGGTGGAGAATTGAAGAACTTCTGTTTCAATCTCACCTTCGGATCTTGTTTAATTTTCTGCATAATCAAAATTCAATTTCTGTTCATTGCTTCTTCTTCTACTCTCTCTGCAATTTACACTTCTTTATTTCCTTTGGAATTGTTCTTACTGGATCTAGGAAGGCAGTGAGATCTAGACTCAGCTATCTAGTCTCTTGAGTCCTGAGATCTACAGTTTTAAATTTCAATTTCTTTATTTCATTGCTACACCAAGCTTTCTCTCATTTTCGTTTTAGATCCGGTTTAATTCAAGTCATCTTCTACTTTTCTGTTTATTGCATTTTACCTTTCCTTGTTAAAATTCTGCAAATCCAATTCCCAATTCCCTTTACAATTCAAGCCATTTACATTTCTTGCACTTTAAGATTCTGCAATTTACATTTCTTGCAATCTAAGTCTCTGCAATTTATATTACTTGCACTTTAAGATTCAGCACATTTACTTTCTATGCTCTTTAATTTACTGCAATTGTCCCTCTCCCTTTTAAATTTCATGCAATTTAGCTTCTGTCGAATACAAACCACTCAAATCAACTCTTGATTCGCTTGACTAAATCAACCACTAAACTAAAATTGCTCAATCCTTCAATCCCTGTGGGATCGACCTCACTCCCGTGAGTTTTATTACTTGATACGACCCGGTGCACTTGCCGGTTAGTTTTGTGTATTTGGAATTCGTTTTCCGTTTTCCAAAATACGCATCAAGTTTTTGGCGCCGTTGCCGGGGATTGAAATAGATTGACAATGATTAAGTGAAGTGGAGATCTAGATCTAGCATTTTTATTTTCTGTTTCTCAAATTTTTGACTAACACACTAACTGTTTGAATTTTTGCTTAAGCTAACTAAAATTCATTCTGGCAACAGATCGAAGTATCACTGGTGGTGTTTCTTTTGTTTTGTTTGTATGTCAGGTACAGGGAGATCCATTCCTGTTTTATCTGAAACTGACCAGAGAACTCTTAGAAGGTTAAGAAGAGCTGAAAGAGGGAAAAATATTGTTGGAGAGGAAGAATCTGAGGAAGAATATCACAAGATGGAAGGAGATCCATCTAATCCAGGAGGAGGGGTTAACAATAACCCACAGCAGAGGAGAGTATTGGCCTCCTATACCTTTGCAAATGCTAGACATTGTGGAAGCAGCATTCTCACCCCTAATGTCAATGCAAATAACTTTGAACTGAAGCCACAACTCATTACATTGGTCCAAAACAACTGCTCGTTTGGGGGAGGACCATTGGAGGATCCAAATCAACATCTATCTACATTCTTAAGGATTTGTGACACTGTCAAGTCCAATGGCGTGAATCCTGAAACTTACAAGCTTCTGCTGTTCCCGTTCTCATTAAGGGACAAGGCCGCACAATGGCTTGAAACTTTCCCCAAGGAAGCATCACTAGTTGGGATGACTTGGTAACTAAATTTCTAGCCAAATTCTATCCACCTCAAAGAGTCATCAGGCTGAAGACTGAGGTGCAAACATTCACGCAATTGGATGCTAAAAATCTGTAAGAAGCATGGGAGAGATACAAGGCTCTGCTGAGGAAATGTCCACCAGAAATGTTCACTGAGTGGGACAAGCTACAGAACTTCTATGAAGGACTCACTCTAAAGGCTCAAGAATAACTTGACCACTCAGCTGGAGGATCATTGCAACTGATGAAAGCAGCAGAAGAAGCTCAAAATCTTATTGACATGGTGGCCAACAATCAATATTTATTTGCTCATCAAAGAAATCGCCAACCATCACAAAGGAGAGGAGTAATGGAGCTAGAAGAAGTGGACTCAATCTTGGCTCAAAACAAGATGATGCAGCAGCAAAGCAAAAAATCTCAAAGACTCACCAACTTGGAAACCTTGATAGACAAAATGTGGAAACACCAGGAAATGACAACCAAGAATCATGAAGCCTCCATGAAGAGCCTAGAAAGGCAAATTGGGCAAATCTCCAAACAGATTTCTGTTGAGAGACCTTCAAGCTCACTGCCGAGTGACACAATCCTAAATCCTAAGGAAGAATGCAAGGCAATACAATTAAGGAGTGGGAGAACATTGATGAGCAACAATGACACTACAAAGAAGCAAGTAGAGAGCAACAAAAGACCAATAGAAGAGGAAGCCAATGATGATGATGCAATGGCAAGCAAGCAAGCTTCAAAGCAAACTCAAGAAAAGGAGGAACAATCAAAAATTCCAAAAAAGGGGAATGAAGTAATTGAAGAGCCAACCAAAAATCAAAAGCAACAAGCAGAGAAGACCTTTGTACCTCCACTGCCATATCCTCAGAGATTCAACAAGGAGGCAAAGGACCAACAATTTCACAAGTTCCTTGAGACTTTCAAAAAGATGGAAATCAATATTCCCTTGGCTGAAGCACTTGAGCAAATGCCTCTGTATGCCAAGTTTTTGAAGGAGCTTATCAACAAGAAAAGAAGTTGGAATGAGAAAGAGACCATACTGCTTACTGAGGAATGCAGGGTTTTGATTCAAAAAGGGCTTCCTCCTAAGCTTGAAGACCCAGGGAGCTTTTTGCTGCCTTGCACCGTTGGGGAATTAACTATCACTAAGGCAATGTGCGATCTAGGAGCAAGTATTAACTTAATTCCCTCCTCTTTGGTAAAAAAACTACATATAGAGGAAGTTAAACCGGTACAGATGTCTCTAGAGCTGGTAGATAAGTCAATGGTATACCCCAGGGGTGTAATTGAAAATCTTCTAGTCATAGTGGATAAATTCATATACCCTGCAGATTTTGTGGTTCTAGATTCAGACGAGGATGAAAGTGACTCTATCATACTTGGGAGACCATTCTTGGCTACTGCCAGGGCTATCATAGACATAGAACAAGGAGAATTAACTCTTAGAATGCATGATAAGAGTGTCACTCTGAAAGTATTACCAGAAGTGCAGTTCAATGATGAGAAGAAAGATTATATGGAATTCGACAAGGAAGAATCACAGTTAAAGGAAGAAAGCAACAAGGTGATTCACAGCAACATCCCAAGGCAAATGATTGTGCAGAAGGATGAAGAAGTTCAAGAGGATACTGGAATATTAACCACTAAGAAGAGAGATCTCCAAAGTAAGTCTACAGCCAGAGAAGAAAGATCAACAAAAAAGGGGAAGAAACACAGAAACAAAACAAAAAGAGGTTGGAAGAATAGAAAGATTCCAACAGAAGGGCTTTCTAAAGGTGATCAAGTGCAATTAATTTATCAACAACTAGGAGCAAGCCAACAGACTGATGATTACTACACTGTCAGCAATATACTCTCATTAGAGCATGCTGAAATTGAACACCAAGAAACAAAGAGGAGGATCACAGTCAGGGGAGACAAGTTGAGGCACTACAATCATCAACCACCATAAAAGAAAGCCCCAGTGTCAAGCTAGTGACAATAAAAGAGCGCTCCATGGGAGGAAACCCATGATTTAAGATTTATGTCATTTTAAATTCAATAAGCTATGATCATCTAAGCATGAATTTTTCTTCTTTTCATGAACATACCAAATGAATGCATGCAATTTTTTGAAACATATGCTAAGACTTCTAAAGTTTGGTGTGCCTTCAAGCACACCAAACCAGTGTTACAAACATTTTCATACTATATGCCCAGCATATGACCAAACACTAAGTTTGGTGTTTTTCTTCTCATGAAAATTAAAAATCATGCATCAATGATCATACATTGTCTCTTTCTGAGGCTTTTCAATTAAAAAGAAATCATATTCTGTGATGAAGGCATCAATTATGATTAACTACTAGCATCTCACATTTACCCCTTAAGCAAGAGACAAGTTTGGTGTTCATCAAACCTTGATGCACTGATTAAGGGACACAATTGATCCTTTATGAAAAAAAAAAGAGAAAAAGGAAAATTATGATGAAAACATTTCTTATAAACATTTAACCAAGAGTGACATTGGGATTTCAAGAACACTAGTGGGAGGAAGAAACATTTTTAAACTATATGACCAAACATTATGTTTGGTGTCCTCCAAGAAAAGTCACGGTTACAATGGATACAAGGAATGAGAGTTCATATAGTTGTGAACAAAGGAAGCATTCTTGCCACGGTTTGATAATGTTGATCCTTGATGTCTTGTTGTGATGACTAGGTGGTCAAAGAACACTCAATGAAAAAGACAAGACAAAGGAAAGCATAGCATGAGGACAAAATCTCATCACATGCCTCAAAAGGAGAATCTGCCACTCCTTGAGATGATCACGGCAAAGACAATTGAAGAAGCAAGCTTTGTCTTCATTCATTGATGAAGGGTGCCAAGAAATGAAGGACAAGATTAGAAAGAGGAAATGGGAAGAACTCGTCTCACCTATCACTCGAGTCAATGCAAATATCATAAGAGAGTTCTATGCCAATATCCCAAGACTTGACACGGGTGAAGCCCCAACGTACAAGAGTTATGTACGGGGGATGGAAGTAGACTTTAGCTCAGACACCATCAAGAAAGTCTTGGGACTAAAATCAGTCCGCTTTAGTGAACCTGGATACCACCAAAGGGTAAATGGAGATCCGGATTATGATAGAATTTCTAGAGATATTTGTATGGAGAACTCAGAGTGGGAAGGAGATGCCAAGAACAAATACAAGTATCTGAGGAGAGGAAACCTTACCCCGGAAGCAAAAGGATGGTATGAGCTATTGAAAAGATCAATTCTGGGCACAGTAAACACCTCAGAAGTCAACAGGAAGAGAGCTGTTATGTTGCATTGAATTATTGTGGGAGGAGAGGTGAAAGTTCATGAAATCCTTGCAAAAGACATTCAAAATCTTGCAGAGAAGAATTTGGCCAGGTCTTAGTTGTACTACCCAAGCACCATTATGAGGTTGTGCACCAAAGCTAAAGTACCAATGGAGGACGAGAATCCAACATGGTTGAACCCGGGTATGCCTATAACCATTGAAAGAATGATGATGGCTACTGAAGTGCATCAGGGCTGAAGACCACATGGAAGAAGGCAAAGAGAAGAACCAATGGAGGAAGAAGAGTTACAAGAGGAAGAAGAACCACAAGAGGAAGAGGAACAACAACACAGTCCATCACACAACACTCTGGACATGACTCGAATGCAGGAAGCAATTGAAAGATTATCACAATAGTACATGAGAATTCAAGAAAGGCAAGAGGAATATCATTCACTATACATGAAAAACCAACAAGAGCAAGAAGAACGGGAGCTAAGAATGATGAACAAACAAAGTGAGTTTGAGTCAAAATTCTTCGCGATGCAAGAGGAGCATGCCTTCCAATCTCACGAATCGTTTGGAAAGTTGGTACAAATGCAAGCTGAAAATCTGAGGGCTCTCAAAGAGTTCACAACACTCCAAGATGCAAGATATGAAGTCCAAGCCGACTACAACATAAATAGTCAAATCAAACTGAACTATATTGGAGAGCATCTGTACAACATGGATCCAGCATTTCCAACTTTCGATGAATTCTTCAAAGGGAGAAGTGAGATAGAAGTAAGCAATGCTATGAAGCTTGAAGATAGAGTAGAGGAGGCGATGAATAAAGCTGGGTTCTGGCGGGATCAACAGACAACAGACATGGACACAGGGAACACCAGCAACCAAGTATATGAAAGAAGAAAGAAAAAGCATGACAAATGAAAGGTGGACTTGCTCCTTGTTCATCACTACAAAGAAAAAAGCATGCATCTTATCTGTTTAAAATAGTCTTTGCATTATGTTTGTTTCAATTTAAAATAAGTAAGCTAGTCTAAATGTGTGCTTGTGTGTTTACTTTCACTTAACAAAAAGCATGCTTTGTCCCCTGCATTTTCAATTCAATAAAAGAAATGTTTGAATGTGAAGTGAGATAGTTCTCTGTTAGATAGAAGTACAATAAAAGTAAGTGGTGGTATGTATGTGTGATTGTATGATAGCTCACTTTTAGTGAATAAGAGAACTAGGAGGTCTCCTTTTAAGCAAAAAGTAGTTCATTGTCTATGAATCTCAATTAAATAAAAGTCCTTGGTTAAAAAGAAAAACAAACAGAGAAAAGAAGAAGCCAAAAATGGGCAATAGAATAAAAGAAAAAAAAAAGAAACAAAGCTAGACACCAATAGCTTGAACCTTAGAATATATGCCTGTGGTGTCTTTGTACTGGGATCTGCTTGGATTATTAAGTTCTTTGGAGTGCATCAACACTTGGTGACTTGGGTTAACTAACCCGGGATCATCAGCTGAAAGTCCACTATCAAGAGCAACCTAACTACAAGGCATTTAGTAACCCAAGAAGGTACTGGGCATCAATGTTCTAAGAAGGAATGTGAGCCAAGTGTCTATAGTGAATAATGTGTCAAGTATAAAGAAAGAAAAGAACTTGTTACACATGACACTGAACTAAAGCTTTTAGAGAAAAATTTCTTTTTCCGATCACTTTGATCCGATTCTACTGAACAGTAGTGTTGTGGTTTGAATTTCGAACGAACAGGGGTTCGTTCTTTTCTTAATAACTCTTCTTTCTCACTTTACCTTCTCCTACAAGTACGATCGTCTCATAATAACCATCAAGTACCCCAAAAGACACCTATACATTTGTGAGTGAAGAATAACTGAAAATCCGGATCTTTCGGGGGAAGTTCGTAGTTCGTTGTGTGACGATACTGGAGAGTAATAAGGAAACAGGAACTGATAATAAAAAAA
>NC_029794.2:53426531-53454715 GCF_000816755.2 Arachis ipaensis
AAGAAGGAATGGCTAGGAGCAAGAGAGAACAAAAAGCTTGAGCAAAATTTTGCCTCAAACTTTAGCTCAAACTTTTGGAAGAATTGAAAAACACTCCAGAGGAAAAAAGCTTGAGCAAAAGTTTGACCTCAAACTTTAGCTCAAACTTTTTGGCAAACGTTGGCATCACAAACTCAATACCCTGGAGAGAAAAGCTAGCGCCAACGTTTGAGGTCAAACTTTTGCTCAAACGTTGGCGCCACACTTGCACACCCTGGAGGAAAAAGCTTGCGCCAACGTTTGAGGTCAAACTTTTGCTCAAACGTTGGCGTCACACTTGCACACCCTGGAGGAAAAAGCTTGTGCCAACGTTTGAGGTCAAACTTTTGCTCAAACGTTGGCGCAACACACATTTACAAGGGGGCCAATGTTTGAGCAAAAGTTTGACCTCAAACTTTGGCTCAAACGTTGGTAGCAGCAAAGTGAAGCCATCTGGTGTAAAAAGTTTGAGTAAAAGTTTGCCTCAAACTTTTACTCAAGCTTTTACTCAAGCTTTTATGTTTTTCAACCCGGTTCACAATGGATCTTTCTCCAACTCCAAGAGCAATCAACCAAGGCCTTTATCAACCCAATTCCATCAAGAACAAAGGCCCAATTCAAGGCTTGAAGACCATTTGAAGAAAGTGTATAAATAGCTTAGAATTTAAGTTTTTGGGGAGCTTCCTTTTAGAATTTTCATAACACTTACAGTAGAGAACTCACTTTACATTTTTGTTTTGTTGTTTTAGAATTCTAGAGAATTGGGGAGGAGAATTGATCTCTCTTCTTCCTGGTTCTTGTTGAGCACTCTTTACTTTTCTTGCTTGGGATCTTAGGTGGAGAATTGAAGAACTTCTGTTTCAATCTCACCTTCGGATCTTGTTTAATTTTTTGCATAATCAAAATTCAATTTCTGTTCATTGCTTCTTCTTCTACTCTCTCTGCAATTTACACTTCTTTATTTCCTTTGCAATTGTTCTTACTGGATCTAGGAAGGCAGTGAGATCTAGACTCAGCTATCTAGTCTCTTGAGTCCTGAGATCTACAGTTTTAAATTTCAATTTCTTTATTTCATTGCTGCACCAAGCTTTCTCTCATTTCCGTTTTAGATCTGGTTTAATTCAAGTCATCTTCTACTTTTCTGTTTATTGCATTTTACCTTTCCTTGTTAAAATTCTGCAAATCCAATTCCCAATTCCCTTTACAATTCAAGCCATTTACATTTCTTGCACTTTAAGATTCTGCAATTTACATTTCTTGCAATCTAAGTCTCTACAATTTATATTACTTGCACTTTAAGATTCAGCACATTTACTTTCTATGCTCTTTAATTTACTGTAATTGTCCCTCTCCCTTTTAAATTTCATGCAATTTAGCTTCTGTCGAATACAAACCACTCAAATCAACTCTTGATTCGCTTGACTAAATCAACCACTAAACTAAAATTTCTCAATCCTTCAATCCCTGTGGGATCGACCTCACTCCCGTGAGTTTTATTACTTGATACGACCCGGTGCACTTGCTGGTTAGTTTTGTGTATTTGGAATTCGTTTTCCGTTTTCTGAAAATACGCATCATCCCTTAGCATTGATAATCATGAATCAAGCCCTCCTAGTAATGAACTTGCATCCACAACTGAACTCCTTGAGCCTGAAGAATCTTACCCAAGTGAATACGAAGGTGATGTGGAGGTAGATTTTTCTCAACCTCCAACTTATGACTTGAGTGATGGTGAGGACGAATTTGAGGACTTTGATCAAGACATGGCTGAATTTGAAAAAGTTTGCAAGGAAGTAGAGGAATTCACAGAGGAACACAAGGGAGTAGAGCTTGCGGAACCATTGGAAACACCTATCCCAAGGCTGTTACCGCCCAATTCAAACTTCGAGTGGGTAAAATCCTTAACCTTTATCTTTACTTTTCCACTTGAATATGGTTTGCTTGAAACAGATGGCCAGCTTAGAGCTCTCTGCGGCTTTAAGAGTAAAAGGGAAATGGTTCACACTCAGAGCTGGTATGCAAGATTCAATAAGGTTCCACGCTTCAATTTGAAGTGCAAGGATTGGTGTCAAGTTCAATTGAATGGGTCTTGGAAGACGTTTGGTCATCTTGGTGAGAATACAATTTCCAAACCGCCCAGCTGGAAAAATATAGATCGAAACAAAGGCAGATATAAAAGCAAGGTTTGGGATCCTGGAATCTGTTCTGACATTCAACACCCCGGGAGCCTGAGAATCTGTTTAAAGCTGCTCAAGGGCTTTACATGCCTAGTTTGGGACCTCAGAGGCTGTTGGCATTCCAAGCACTGGTGGAGATTTTTGGATGAATTCAAGCACAAGCCACCATAGTAGGAAGCTCATCAAATGTCCAACTTAAGGACTATAACTAAAAGTGCTAGGTGGGTGACAACCCACCATGGTATGATCGCTCCTTTTTCAATTTTATTTCGTGCTGTTTGTTTTTATTTTATTTTATTTTCATTGAACCTGGAATTATTCATAGCATCTACATTAGCACTGCATATTGCATACTACATAATTGCATAAAAAAAATCCTTTTTACCTAAGTAAATAAGGGGACAAAATTATCTCAATGATAAGTTTAGTAAAGAAATCAATGCACATGAGATAAGAATCAAAATTAAAATTGGTACATGAGTATGTATTAAGAAAGAGAAAAATTGGGAACCCCAGGGAAGTTATAAATTATATAGAATATTTATATGTTAAGTGAGACCTTAGACTAATTAAGGATTCAACTTATAGCTCACTTGGCCTTATATATACCCCTACCCTTACCTTGACCCCATTACAACCTTTAAAAGACCTCATGATCTTTGTATGTCTATATTCAATATTTGTTGATTGGTTAGATGAAGAATAAAGTTTTAAGAAGAAAGAATAGAAAAGAATAGAGTGATTAACCCAATAAACACTGAGTGACTAGAGAGTAAACACAAAATCCAGTGAGGGTTCAATAGCTCATCACCATATATCTCTGTTTAAATATTTAACTGTCTTGCAAGCTTATGAAATATCTTAACCCAACTCAATTGTGACAGTGCTTTAACATGATTTAGGTTTGGCTATACATATATGATTCCTTGAAAACATGAATCAAATTAACCACATGTAAGCTATATATATATATATATATAGGTGGATAATAATTAAAATTGCTTAATTCATGTAGGTAGTTTGTATCTAGAATAGATTGCACTGCATGAGATTCCACCATTCTAACTTTACTCTTTCACTAGGATTTAGCATGAGGACATGCTATTGTCTAAGTGTGGGGAGGTTGATAAACCCATATTTTATGATGTATTTTGTGCTTTACTTAAGTGATTTGTTTAACCCTTCACCCACTTATTCATGTAAATTGCATGGTTTTACTTTTTCTTCCTTATTTTATGATATATGTGAAAAACATGTTTCCTATGCTTTAAAATATTAATTTTAATTACCCTTTATTACCATTCGATGCCGTGATTTGTGTGTTAAGTATTTTTAGATCTCATAGGGCAGGAATGACTCAAAGGACAAAAGAAAACATACAAAAATGGAAGGAAAGCACAAAAATGGAGTTTTGAAGAAAAAGGCAGCGACGCGAACGCATGGACAACGCGAACGCGTGCCTAGCGCGAAAATACAGCGACGCGAACGCGTGGATGACGCGGACGCGCGCCTTGAGCAGAACGCAAATGATGCGTACGCGTGACCGACGCGTACGCGTGACAAGAAAAACTCCCAGATGATGCAAACGCGTGACCCACGCGGACACGTGACAGACGCCACGTACAAAAATCTGCAGAAAACGCCCCCAGCGATTTCTGGACCCTTTTTCGGCCCAAATCCAAGCCAGAAACACAAAATATAAGCCAGAGAATGAAGGAATCAAAAGATATACAGAATACAACATTCATAATTCATAATTTTAGGTTTTAGATGTATTTTTAGAGAGAGAGGTTCTCTCCTCTCTCTTAGGATTAGGATTAGGATTAGGATTAGGATTTATATTAGGATTGGGATTTCATCTTCTTCAATCACAGGTTCAATGTTCTTTTTATTTATTTTATCACTTTAGTTTATGAACTCTTTATGTCTAAATTGATTTTCTTTTATTAATGCAATTGAGGTATTTCATATTTATGATTTTTTATTTAGCTTTTTATATTCTTGGTCTTAATTGATTAATTAGAGACTCTTGAGTTATCAAACTCATCGTGATTGATAATTGTTATTTTTGCTAATTGATTCAAATTCCAATAACTCTAGTCTTTCCTTAGGAATTGACTAGGACCTGAGGATCAACTTGATTAGTCCACTTGTCCTTCCTTTATTCAGCAAAGGTTAACTCAGTGGGATTAAAACCCAATTCTCATCATCGTTGATAAGGATAACTAGGATAGGACTTCTAATTCTCATACCTTGCCAAGAGTTTTATTAATTATCAATTTGCTTTTCTTGTCAATTAAATTACTTGTTCAAACCTTTTAAAAACCCCAAAAGTATACCTTTGCATAACCAATAATAAATCATACTTCCCTGCACTTCCTTGAGAAGACGACCCGAGATTTCAATACTTCGGTTATCAATTTATTGGGTTTGCTTTAGTGACAAACAAAACTTTTGTACAAAAGGATTCTTGTTGGTTTAGAAACTATACTTACAACGCGATTATTTTTATGAAAATTTCTTTACTAGCAGAAATCCGTTCGTCAAAGGACGGTAGCCATTGACAACGGTGATCCTCCAATATACAGCTTGCCATGGAAAAGAGTATGAATGACTGGATGAGGGCAGTAGGAAAGCAGAGATTCAGAAGGAGTAAAGCACCTCCATACGCTTATCTGAAATTCCTACCAATGAATTACATGAGTATCTCTATCTTATTTTATGTTTTATTTATCTTTTAATTATCAAAATTCATAACCATTTGAATCCGCCTGACTAAGATTTACAAGATGGCTATAGCTTGCTTCAAGCTAACAATCTCCGTGGGATCGACCCTTACTCACGTAAGGTATTACTTGGATGACCCAGTGCACTTGCTGGTTAGTTGTGCAGAATTGCAAAAGTGTGATTGTGATTTCGTGCACCAAGTTTTTGGCGCCGTTGCCGGGGATTGTTTGAATTTGGACAACTGACGGTTCATCTTGTTCCTCAGATTAGGTAATTTTATTTTAATTTTAAGCTTTTTGTTTTTGTTCTTTTTATTTTCGAAAAATTTTCAAAAAAAATAAATTAGTCTATGTTCTTCATAATTTTTAAGAATGAATTCTAGAGTTTCAGATGATGCTTTTATCATCACAGGAGCTAATTGATTCCCATCAATTTGGCTATTGTATGTAATGTCCTGCTGAAGCTTAGCTAGCCATGTCTAATCTTTTTAGACTGAAGCTTTAGACTAACATTGCATGATTCCTGGAATTCTTATTTAAAATTTTGAAATCCTTATTTTTCTTTTTCCAAATAATTTTCAAAAAATACAAAAAAAAATTAATAAAACCATGAAAATAAAAAAATAATTTGTGTTTCTTGTTTGAGTCTAGTGTCACATTTTAAGTTTGGTGTTTCACATATTTTTAATTTTCTTGCATTCTTCTAAAACATATGCATTATGTTCTTCATTGATCTTCAAGTTGTTCTTGATGATTTTATTGGGTCTGATCTTTAAATTCACTTGTTTTGTGTCTTTTGTTCTTTCTCATGTGCATTCTCAATTTGTTAGTGTCTCTAATATAAAAATTTCTAAGTTTGGTGTCTTGCATGTCTTTCTTTTCTTAAAAAAATAATATGATTGTTCATCTTGACATTCAACGTGTTCCTGCATGCATTGTTTATTTGATTTTAGTTTTTCATGATTAGTTTCATTTTGTTGTTGTTCTCTCTCATCATTAAAAATTCAAAAAATTTTCAAAATTATATCTTTTCAAGTCAATAATACAGAGAATTGAAGATTCAGAACATGCAGCAGAGGAATCACAGAGAAAAAGCTGGGCGTTCAAAACGCCCAGTGAAGAAGGAATTCTGGAATTTAAATGCCAGCCAGGGTACCTGGCTGGGCGTTTAACGCCCAAGGAGGTAGCCAAATGGGCGTTAAACGCCAGAATGGATACCATTCTGGGCGTTTAAAGCCAGGACAGCACAAGGGTGGTAAGTTAGTTTTTAATTCAAATCTTTTTCAAATCTTCATAATTTTTCAAAATCAAATCCTTTCCAAATCATATCTTTTTCAAATCATATCTTTTTCAAAATCAAATCTTTTTCATTCTTCTCTCACTATTTTTGAAAATCCTGGCTACCAATTAATGATTTGATTCAAAAATTTCAAGTTTGTTACTTCCTTGTTAAGAAAGGTTCAATATTTGAATTTTAGAATCATATCTTTTAAATTTCTTGTTAGCCAAGTCATTAATTTTAAAAAGAAATTCCTATCATATTTTCTCAATCATATCATTAATTCAAAAATTTCTTTTTAAATCATTTTTCAATCATATCTTCTCAATTATATCTTCTCAACCACATCTTTTTCAAATAGTTTTCAATCATATCATTTTGATTATTGATTTCAAAATCTTCTTCAAAATCACTTAACCACTTTCTCACTTTTAACTTTCGAAAAACCATCAACCACTTTTTCAAAATTCTTTTTAATTATTTTAAAATTTTTAGTTTTATTTAAAAATTTGTTTTCGAAAAATTTTTCCCCTCCTCACCTTCTTCTATTTAAGGACTAACATTCCTCCTCAATTAGCAATTTGGACTCTTTCTCCTTCTTCATATGTTCGAATTCTTATCTACCTACCTCATCCCTCTATTCTTGTTTTCCTCTGACACCTCAAGGAATCTCTATACTGTGACATAGAGGATTCCATACTTTCTTGTTCTCTTCTCTTTCTTATGAGCAGGAACAAGGACAAAGGCATTCTTGTTGAAGCTGATCCTGAACCTGAAAGGACCTTGAAGAGGAAGCTAAGAGAAGATAAAGCACAACTCTCTGGAGAGGACCTACCAGAAATTTTCGAGAAGGAAGAAGACATGGCAGCCGAAAATAACAACAATGCCAACAATGCAAGGAAGATACTTGGTGACTTCATTGTACCCTCTTCTGACTTCTGTGGAAGGAGCATCTCAATTCCTGAAATTAGAGCAAACAACTTTGAGCTTAAGCCTCAATTAGTTTCTCTAATGCAGCAGAACTGCAAGTATCATAGACTTCCATTGGAAGATTCTCATCAGTTTTTAGCTGAATTCTTGCAAATATGTGACACTGTTAAGACCCATGGGGTTGACCCTGAGGTCTACAGACTTATGCTCTTCCCTTTTGCTGTAAGAGACAGAGCTAGGACATGGCTGGACTCACAACCTAAAGAAAGCCTAAACTCTTGGAAAAAGCTAGTCAATGCCTTCTTGGCAAGTTCTTTCCACCTCAAAAATTGAGTAAGCTTAGAGTGGAAGTCCATACCTTCAGACAGAAGGAAGGCGAATCCCTCTATGAAGCTTGAGAAAGATACAAGCAGTTGATCAGAAGGTGTCCTTCTGGCATGCTTTCAGAATGGAGCATCATATGTATATTCTATGATGGTCTGTCTGAACTGTCCAAGATGTCATTGGATAACTCTGCTGGTGGATCTCTTCATCTGAAGAAGATGCCTGAAGAAGCCCAGGAACTCATTAAAATGGTTGCAAATAACTAGTTCATGTACACTTCTGAAAGAAATCCTGTGAACAATGGGATAACTCAGAAGAAAAGAGTTCTTGAGATTGATACTCTGAATGCCATACTGGCTCAGAATAAAATATTAACTCAAAAAGTCAATATGATTTCTCAGAGTCTGTCCGGAATGCAAGCTGCATCAGGCAATACTAAGGAAGCTTCCTCTGAAGAAGAAGCCTATGACTCTGAGAACCCTGGAATGGAAGAGGTGAATTACATGGGAGAACCCTATGGAAACACCTATAATCCTTCATGAAGAAATCATCCAAATCTCTCATGGAAGGACCAACAGAAGCCTCAACAAGGCTTCAACAACAATAATGGTGAAAGAAATAGGTTTAGCAATAGCAAGCCTTTTCCATCATCTTCTTAGCAAAAGACAGAGAATTTTGAGCAGAACCGTTCTGGCTTAGCAACCATAGTCTCTGATCTATCTAAGACCACACTAAGTTTTATGAATGAAATAAGATCCTCCATTAGAAATTTGGAGGCACAAGTGGGTCAGCTGAGTAAGAGAATTACTGAAACTCCTCCTAACACTCTCTCAAGCAATACAGAAGAAAATCCCAAGAGAGAGTGCAAGGCCATAACCATGACCAACATGGCCGAACCTAGAGAGAGTAAGAAGGACGTGATTCCCAGTGACAAAAAAACCTCATGGGATGTCCTCTGAACAAAAAGAAGTTCCCTAATGAGGAACCAAAGAAATCTGAGGCTCATACAGAGACCATAGAGATTCCATTGAACTTACTTCTGCCATTCATGAGCTCTGATGAGTATTCTTCCTCTGAAGAGGATGAAGATATTACTGAAGAGCAAGTTGCGAAGTACCTTGGAGCAATCATAAAGCTGAATGCCAAGTTATTTGGTAATGAGACTCGGGAGGATGAACCCCCTTGATCACCAATGAACTGAATGACTTGATTAGGTAGACATTACCTCAAAAGAAACCAGATCCTGGTAAATTCTTAATACCCTGTACCATAGGTACTAGAACCTTTAAGAAGGCTATGTGTGACTTAGTGTCAAGCATAAACCTCATGCCCCTCTCTGTAATGGAGAAACTAGGGATCCTTGAGGTGCAAGCTGCAAGAATCTCACTAGAGATGGCAGACAATTCAAGGAAACAGGCTTATGGACTTGTAGAGGATGTCTTGGTAAAGGTTGAAGGCCTTTACATCCCTGCTGACTTTATAATCCTGGACACTGGGAAGAATAAGGATGAATCTATTATCCTTGGCAGACCCTTCCTAGCCACAGCAAAAGCTGTGATTGATGTTGACAGAGGAGAGTTGGTTCTTCAAATGAATGAGGACTACCTTGTGTTTAAAGCTAAAGAATCTCCTTCTGTACACATGGAGAAGAAGCATGACAAGCTTCTCTCAATGCAGAGTCAAACAGAACCACCACATTCAAACTTTAAGTTTGGTGTTAGGAGGCCATCATCATGCTCTGAGTACCTGTGAGGCTCCATGAGAGCCCACTGTCAAGCTATTGACATTAAAGAAGCGCTTGTTGGGAGGCAACCCAATTTTTACTTATTTATGTTAAATTTCCATTATTATTTTATGTTTTCCTTAGGTTGATGATCATGTGGAGTCACAAAAATAACTGCAAAAATCAAAGCAAAATCAAAAACAGCATTAAAAACAGCACACCCTGGAGGAGGAGCTTATTGGCGTTTAAACGCCAGTAAGGGTAGCAGAATGGGTGTTAAACGCCCAGTCTGGCACCATTCTGGGCGTTTAATGCCAGAAAAAGGCACCAGACTGGCATTTAACGCCAGAAAAGGGCACTAGACTGGCGTTTAACGCTAGAAAAGGGCACCAGACTGGCGTTTAACGCCAGAAAAGGGCACCAGACTGGCGTTTAACGCCAGAAAAGGGCATCAAGCTGGCGTTTAAACGCCAGAAAGGGGAGAAAAGCTGGCGTTAAACGCCAGAAATGGGTAGCAACCTGGCGTTTAACGCCAGGATTGGCACTCAAGAGGACGTTTACACGCCAAAATGGTGCAGCGATGAGAAATCCTTGACACCTCAGGATCTGTGAACCCACAGGATCCCCACCTACCTCAACTCTCTCTCTCTCTTCTTCACACCTTCCATTTCTCTTCCCCATCACTTCTTTACCAATCACCTCCTCACAATTCAAATTCAAATTCTTTCCCTCCCAAACCCAACCCCTAATACACGAACCCCACCCCTCTCTCTCTCTCTCCACTCCTATATAAACCCCTCATCCCTCCTTCATTTTCACACATCATAAAACACTTCTTTCCCCCCTTGGCCGAACCACTCACACCTCTTCATCTCCTCCATCTCCTCCATTTTCTTCTTTTTCTCCTCCCTTATTTCTTCTTTTGCTCGAGGACGAGCAAACCTTCTAAGTTTGGTGTGGTAAAAGTATTACTTTTTGTTTTTCCATAACCATTTATGGCACCTAAGGCCAGAGAAACCTCTAGAAAGAGGAAAGGGAAGGCAAAAGCTTCCACCTCTGAGTCATGGGAGATGGAGAGATTCATCTCAAAGGTCTATCAAGACCACTTCTATGAAGTTGTGCCCAAGAAGAAGGTGATCCCTGAGGTCCCTTTCATGCTCAAAAGGAATGAGTATCCGGAGATCCGACATGAGATTCGAAAAAGAGGTTGGGAAGTTCTCACCAACCCCATTCGATAAGTCGGAATCTTAATGGTTCAAGAGTTTTATGCTAATGCATGGGTCACCAAAAACCATGATTAAAGTGTGAACCCAAACCCAAAAAATTGGCTTACAATGGTTCGGGAGAAATACTTAGATTTCAGTCTGAAAAATGTAAGGTTGGCATTCAAATTTCCAATGATGCAAGGAGATGCATGCCCCTACACTAGAAGGGTCAACTTTGATCAAAGGTTGGACCAAGTCCTCATGGACATATGTGTGGAAGGAGCTCAGTGGAAAAGAGACTCCAAAGGCAAGCCGGTTCAATTGAGAAGGCATGACTTTAAATTCGTGGCTAGAGGATGGTTGGAATTCATCTAACGCTCCATCATTCCTACTAGCAACCGATCTGAAGTGACTATAGATCAGGCTATCATGATCCATAGCATCATGAATGGAGAGGAAGTAGAAGTTCATGAGGTCATATCTCTAGAACTCTACAAAGTGGCTGACAAAACCTCCACTTTGGCAAGGTTAGCCTTCCCTCATCTCATCTGTCACCTATGCAATTTAACTGGAGTTGTCATAGAAGAAGACATCCTCATTGAAGAGGACAAGCTCATCACTAAAAAGAGGATGGAGCAAATAAGAGAGCCCACTTATGGATCTCTGATAAACCCATATTTCATGAGTTCTTTTGTGCTTAATTAGAGTGATTTATTCAACTCTTCACCTACTTATTCTCATTAATTGCATAGTTTTACTTTCCCTTCCTTATTATGTCATATAATGAAAAACATGTTTTCTAAGCTTTAAAAATTAATTATTTTAATTACCTTTATTTCCATTCGATGCCGTGATTAGTGTGTTGAGTAGTTTCAGATTTTCTAAGGCAGAATGACTTAAAGGATGAAAAAGGAAACATACTAGAATGGAAGGAAAAAGCAAAACGGAGCTTTAAGGAAACTGGTATCCACGCGATCGCATGGATGACGCGATCGCGTGCCAAGCACGAATCAGCAGCGACGCGGCCGCATGCCTGACGCGACCGCGCGCCTCAAGCAGAATACACATGACGCGGTCGCATGACTAACGCGACCGCGTGGCAAGGAAAAGCTCCGAATGACGCGACCGCGTGACCCACGCGGACGCGTGACAGAGGCCACGCACCAGAAATTACAGAATACGCCCCCAGCGAATTCTGAAGCCCTTTTTGGCCCAGATCCAAGTACAGACAGCATAGACTAGAGGTTATAAAGTGTGGGAATGCTTCCATTCAAGGGAGCTCGCATATTTTCACCTTTCAATGATTTAGATTTAGTTGAGAGGGAGATCTTCTCTCTCTCTTTTTTAGGATTTAGGACTTCTTCTTATTTTAAGAGTAACTCTGGATCCCAGGTTTAATGTTCTTTTAGTTTTACTTTTATTTATTTATTCCAACATTTGAATTGATTATTATAATTTACGAATTATTCCATGTTACAGATTTCTAATTGAATTAATGACAATTTGAGGTATTTTCAGTTTATGATTATTCTCTTTGATTTAAGTTGCCATTGCTTCCCATCTAAAGACACTTTTATTGTTTTAGCAATTTACTTTTTCCCCTTTTGGTTTTGGTTAAGAATTCAGTAACTCAACAGTTATTAAACTCAACATAATTGATAATCGTTACCTTGCTAATTGAGTTGAACTTAATTAATCCCAACCTTTTCTTAGGAAATAATTAGGATTCAAAGCTCAATTTAATTAGTCCCTTAACTTTCCTTTGCTTTAGTAAAGGTTGAGCAAGTGGAATTAAGATACAACTTTCATTATTGTTGAGAAGGATAACTAAGTTGGACTTCTAATTTCCCTTATTTTGCCAAAAGTTGTTTTACAGTTATTATTTATTTTTACTTGCCATTTAATTCACTCGTCATTTAAATTACTTGCTTCTCACCTTCTAAACCCCGATTACAACCTTTATAGCCAATAATAAGAACACACTTCCTCGCAGTTCCTTGAGAAGACGACCCGAGGTTTGAATACTCGGTTAACAATTTTTAAAGGGGTTTGTTACTTGTGACACCCAACATGTTTGTACGAAGAGATTTTTGCCAGTTTAGAAACTATATCTACAACGCAACCGTTTTTATGAATTTCTTTACTGGTAGAAAACCCGACATCAAAATGGCGCCGTTGCCGGGGAACTGCTAACGTGTGCCTTATTATTGGTTATTGTAAATATTTTTCTTTTGCTTGTTTGATTATTGTTGTTTTTCCTTTTTCTCTTTATTTGCTACTATGAACTCTCACTCCTCTCGCTTTGAGTTTGGTTCTAATATTGTTAAAGGAAATAGAAGTTATAGCAGGAAATTCTACCGTGCATACCCAGCTGAAAGACATGGTGGACAACCTTGTAACTACCAACAAGCCCCACCCCGTGCATATGAACCATCTTTTTAACATAACCTCGAACCACCACACTCACAAGCTTTTCTTCACCATTCGCCATCATATGATCCTTCCTTACCCCAATACCAATCCAATCGTTCCCAATCATCACCACTTTCCTATGTATCATGTCCAAGTCTGGCAAACCGCGAAGCAAAGGATCGCCTGAAAGAAAAAATGATTAAATTTCAAACAACTATTCAACAACTAGAGCAAGCACTAATTCAATGGGCCACTAGGTGCTCAAGTATACAAGGATCAACCACAGCCCCATGTGGACAGCCCAATGAAGAGCATAGCATGAAAGAAACGCTAGAGACTCCAGTGGACAAGACAGAAAATGAATTCGTACTAGAACAAGTGGAAGAAGCTGTCATTGTTCAAAAAGAAGAGTTGGTTGAAGATCTAGGTGATGCTGAACTTCCTTGGGAATACAGAATTGAGGAAAACTCCGTCCAAGACACTACAGTTGATGCTAAGGAGGATACCGTACAATCTCCAAGGCAAGTCGTTTACGAAGAATCAGACGGAATAATCCAAGAAGCAAATTTCCTTGATGATGATAGTCACAAGGCTAGTTCTCCTAGTGATGAACTTGCGTCCGCAAGTGAATTCTCTGAGATCGAAGAATCTTCCCCAAGTGAATATGAAGATGATGATAGTCACAAGTCTAGTGCTCCTAGTGATGAACTTGCGTCCGCAAGTGAATTCTCTGAGATCGAAGAATCTTCCCCAAGTGAATATGAAGATGATGATAGTCACAAGTCTAGTGCTCCTAGTGATGAACTTGCGTCCGCAAGTGAATTCTCTGAGATCGAAGAATCTTCCCCAAGTGAATATGAAGATGATGATAGTCACAAGTCTAGTGCTCCTAGTGATGAACTTGCGTCCGCAAGTGAATTCTCTGAGATCGAAGAATCTTCCCCAAGTGAATATGAAGATGATGATAGTCACAAGTCTAGTGCTCCTAGTGATGAACTTGCGTCCGCAAGTGAATTCTCTGAGATCGAAGAATCTTCCCCAAGTGAATATGAAGATGATGATAGTCACAAGTCTAGTGCTCCTAGTGATGAACTTGCGTCCGCAAGTGAATTCTCTGAGATCGAAGAATCTTCCCCAAGTGAATATGAAGATGATGATAGTCACAAGTCTAGTGCTCCTAGTGATGAACTTGCGTCCGCAAGTGAATTCTCTGAGATCGAAGAATCTTCCCCAAGTGAATATGAAGATGATGATAGTCACAAGTCTAGTGCTCCTAGTGATGAACTTGCGTCCGCAAGTGAATTCTCTGAGATCGAAGAATCTTCCCCAAGTGAATATGAAGATGATGCGGAGGTAGATTTCTCTCAACCTCCAATCTATGACTCAAGTGATGAGGAAGACGCAGAAGGCTTTGACCAGAATACAGATACAATCGAAGATCTTTGTAAGGAAGTGGAAGAATTCACAGAAGAGCACAAGGAAACGGAACTCACAGAACCACCAAAAACACCTATCCCAAGGCCATTGCCACCCAATACAAGCTTCAAGTGGGTACAATCCTTAACTTATAATTTTACTTATTCACTTGAATATGGTTTTCTTGAAACAGATGGCCAGCTTAGAGCTCTCTGCGGCTTTAAAAGTAAAAGGGAAATGGCTCGTATTCAGAGCTGGTGCACCAGGTTCAATAAGGTTCCACGCTTCACCTCGAAGTACACAGATTGGTATCGTGCTCAATTGCATGGATCACGGAGGACGTTTGGTCGCCATGGTGAGATTCTACTCTTTAACCCGCCCGAATGGAAACTTACAATTCAAAACGAAGGCGGATCTAAAAACACAGCTTGGGATCATGGATTATGTTCTGACATTCGTCATCCTGGGAGGCTGGATATCTGTTTAAAGCTGCGCAGAAGCTTTACATGCCTAGTTTGGGACCCCGGAGGCTATTGGCATTCCAAGCACTGGTGGAGATTTTTGGACGAATTTAAACACAAGCCACCATAACAGGATACTCTTCCAATGTCCAACTTAAGGACTTTAACTAAAAGTGCTAGGTGGGAGACAACCAACCATGGTATGGTCGCTTCTTTTTCAATTTATTTCTTGTTAATTGCTTTCAATTTTTCCTTTTTCATTTTAATTTATTAAACCTGGAATCATGCATAAGCATCCATGATAGTCATTGCATTCTGCACTTTTCATGCATAAAAAAAAAGTGGTTGCACGACGTGACCGCCTGCCCCATGCGATCGCGTCATATCGCGAAAAACACCACCCATGCGACCGCGTGACCCACGCGGCCGCGTGATACATATATCGGCGTAAGGATCCAACGAACAGAAAGTTGGGCTGGAATCGTGCGGTCCTTGTGTGTTTCGCACAAATTGGCCCACGCGATCGCATGCCCCATGCGATCGCGTCACTTACCCAATACCAATCCCACGCGACCGCGTGAGCGATGCGATCGCGTCACATGGATTGCACATTACCCCAAAAGGAGACAGAGAGTTGCGCTAAAATGGCGCTGGAGTCGTGCGTTTAGCACGAATTCCAGCGACGCGATTGCACGACCCATGCGATCGCGTCACCCTTCTTTCCCCCTCGCATGCGATCGCGCACCCCACGCGATCGCGTCACTCCCGTTCTCGTCCCAACCACGCGACCGCGTGCCCCACGCGGCCGCGTGGATTCGAAAATATAACCCCCCAGCCCGCGAACCCTATCAGTCGCGCAACCCTCACCCCCAACCCTCTTCCCCTTCTCTGCCTCCTCTCCCTCCAACCACCACCCACCACCTAAACCCTTTCTCCGACACCAACCCCCTCCGCCGCCACCACCGCATCGCCGTGCACCACCACCGCGCCGGACGCCGCCGCAGCCACCTTCTTCCCTGTTCCACCCCTTCCGTTTACCAGGTTCCGCAACACGCAACCATTTTTTTTATCTGTTCGTAACTTTTTTGTATTTTTTTATTCCGTTTATGTTCATAATTAGGATAGTTAGACTTGCATGTTGTAGTGGATTTTTAGGTTGTTAGGTAGCTTAGGCTGTGATTAGTGGATCTAGGTCTGTTTACTTACACTGTTCTTACTTCTGTTTTATCCTATGTGCAATTCTGTTGCTGCTATAATCATGATTCATATGCTGCTTTCTTGTATGTTGCTGTTGTTTACATTGAGTTTTTTTATGTTTATTTTATATTTATGTACATGCAGCTTGATTTTTTTTAATTCATATGAACTGATTAAATTGCTGTTTATTTTTCGGGACAATCCAATTTTAGCCAGAATGCTGCCCAAATTTTTTTTTAAATTTGTTTTCATTCATGTTTTGGTTTGGCATTTCTGAAATCTGTTTTATTCTGCTTTACCCAAACCATTACATGAATGCTATGGCAGACCTTCTCACCCTTTTTGATTTCCTGGTTCATAAACTGCTTGTTCAATTATGAGTACTTCTATTCTTACCTATGAATCCTTGTTATATGGTTTTTTCTCTATGCCACTTACTTTAACCCGCACTTTACTAACTCACTGTTTTTAATTTACTAATTTCTTTTTCAAATCCTAACCATACTAACCCTTTTGGTCTCTTTTCTAATTATTTTCACTTTCCTCTAACTTTCTAACCATGGCATATTGCTTATTTTCTTTCCATTTAACATTCATTCAATCACAATTCAATTACTCATTTTCCTTATTCTATTTCTCCCTTACCGCTTTGAGTTTTCTTTGTTTAATTGCCTATTTGCTTTTCTATTTTTTTATCCATTCCTGATTTTCTGTTTTTCAGGATGTCTGCCTCACAAAGAAAAGGCAAAGGCACGGCTACTGGCAAGCACAAGAGAGGAGATTCCTCCCAGTCCATCATTGCTCTAATGCACGATTCATCATGGCGGGAGAAGAACTTCACACAGTAGGAGAAAGCTAACCAGCTGCTTCCTGCAGATGATCCTATAAAATTTGCAAACCGGTACTGTGAACTGAAGTACCCGGCTTTTGCAAACTCCAGAAACCTATACCTGGAACGTACCTTAAAGATTCCAGAGGCCCTCCAACAGTACACTACTGAGCAAATCAAGCATAGGGGCTGGTTCTTTCTGGAGAGACCACTGACAGAGGTCAATGCATCTTGGGTCCGGGAATTCTATTGCAACTACTACCTTACTACCCTTGATGCAGTGAACCTGAGAGGAAAGCAAATTCTGGTCACTGAGGAGGCCATAGAGACCATTCTCCAGCTTCCAGCCAAGTCCGATCAGCCAGATGGTTTTGCACAGGCTGAGGAGGACATGGGTCAGATGCAGTTTGACTGGGATGCCGTAAAGGCACGGATAGCTCTCGACCCTGCTGTTCCTTGGGAGATGGGTCAGAACACCACTATGCCTAGAGGTATCAAGAGAGTGTACTTGAACGATGAGGCTCGGCTATGGCATCAGATCTTGAGTAATTTTGTGATGCCGAGTACTCACGAGACGGAGATTCTGGCTACCATGATCACCCTCCTTTGGTGTGTGCTGGAGGGTAAGGACATATACTTACCTCGTTTTATCCGGCATTATATGGCCAGGGCCCACGTACGAGGCACCCTCCCCTTTCCTTACCTGGTTACACGGCTAGGCCGTCAGGCTAATATGCCTTGGGAGGATGCCGATAAGAGACCCCCAGCAGTGGACTGCAAGAAGATCATCCCGCACAGCAGGAACTTCCTTGCTTTGGGTTACAGACCACCACCTGTCACTGCTACTGATGAGACATCCCCTCCGTCTGCTGGACCCTCTTCATCCACAGCTGCCCCAGCTGCCCCTGCTGCCACCACTGCACCTCCACCCGCCTCTGAGCCGGTCTATTGCCTCGTGCACCGTCTATTCCGCCAGCTTGATCAGATGGAGCGCCATAACAGGCGCCGGTATGAGAGATTAGAGCGCCGCAGCAGGCGACGCTATTCCCATCTGAAGCTGATGATCAGACAGGGCGCCGACATCCCCTCCGAGCCCGACACCCCTTCAGAGCCATCAAAGGATGAGCACGAGGAGGAGGATGAGTACGAGGAGGAGCCTCATTCCCAGGCGGAGCCTCATCGGCAGGCAGCCACAGAGCAGGCTGCCCCGCATCAGGAGGTTATGCCCCAGATAGAGGCTGCAGATCCGGAAATCCCGCTCCAGTCCGTCCCACCTCCACAGCAGCCAGACCCTCAGCCCACCACCGCCACGGAGACCCCAGCTACCATCCCTACCATTGATGACACTCCTTCACACCAGGCTTGATTGAGCATCGAGGACGATGCTTCGTTTTAAGTGTGGGGAGGTCGTCATCTCTGGCGTTTATTTTGGTGAACTACTACATACTTTTTCTTTTATTTTGGATATTTTTTCTGTATTTTTTCTCTCTTTCTTTTATTGTTATTTTCTGAGTACTTATACATTGCTACTTGTGTATTTTACTCTATTTTCTGCATTTTGCATTTTTTTGTTCATATTTTAGTTATTTAGTTTAGTTTAGTTTGCAATTCTGATTTATTAGTGGATTAATTAGTATAGTTTACCCTTTTTAGCATAAGATAGTATAGTTTAAATAGAAAAATATAAAAAGGAAGTAAACTAGAAACTTTAACAGAATCAAAATAACCCACACCTTGTATATATAGCATTACATGTTAGTTGATAACATTTCATCAAGGAGGAACATTAAAACTTTAAAAGCTACCCTAAATATTTTTTTAAGAGAATAATGGGAATTTTTAACTAAACCTGCATACAATATATAAATGATATATGATGCTTGAGTTAGAGAACACACAGCCTGTGAGTCTTGAGCTTAAATTGTATGGTTGCATTCAAACCATAATTTCATTTCTGTGTGTCACATTTCTTTTTATTCTGATGTTCTTTACTTTGCTTTAATCTATATGTCCAATTATAGAATATAGGATAGATACATACCAAGAGAATGATTGAGGCCATCATTTGATTTTAGCTCACTCACCCCAAATTAGCCTACCTTTTACATTACCCTTGTTAGCCCCCTTGAGCCTTTCAAAACCCCTTTATTCTATTTAGCCAAATTACTAGCCTTAAGCAGAAAAACAAAGGAAAATCCCAAGTGAATCCTTAGTTAGCTTAAGATAGAAAATTATAAATAGAGTTAAAAGTGGGAAACCTTTTGGGAACATGGATGATAGAAACAAAAGGTAGAGAAGAAAAAGGGAATAAAATAAAATTTGGGAAGCATGCTCATAAGAAATTCAAAATGATTCAATTATCATGTGCATTAAAAAAAAAGTTAATTTTTTTTCAGCATTTAAATAAAAGGGGATACAAAAGAAATTCCCCAATGCAAAATAAAAATAATACACATGGGATAAAAAAATGATAAAAAGTGAAACATGAGCATGTAACAATAAGTGGGAAATTACGGGAAAATAGGTAAAGAAATTTTATCTTGCTGAATATGTATGTTAGGTGAGATCTTAGTCTAATTAAGGATTCACTTATTAGCTCACTTGACCCTATACATAAATCCTTACCTTTACCTTGACCACATTACAACCTTAATTAAGACCTTAGGACTTTTTGGTATGACTATATTCTATAATTGTTGATTGGCTAGATGAAAAACAAAGCTGTAGAAATTAAGAATAAAAAGAAAAATAGAGTGAATAAACCCAATAAACACTGAGTGACTAGAGAGTAAACACAAAATCCAGTGAGGGTTCAATAACTCATCAACATATATCTGTGCTCAAAATTTACTAATTGTTTTGCAAGTTTGTACAATATTTTCTTTCCCATCTCATTTGCTAAAGTGCTTTATTATTTAAGGGTTGGCTATATATATACACACAACTCCTTGAGAATGTGAATTAACTTAGCTACATGTAAACTTTATATATGAGTGGATGAATTAGAATTGCATGACTCATTAGGTAGATGCATTTAGCATAGGTTGCATTTCATAACATTCCATCACTTTAACCTTAATTATTTACCTTGGATTTAGCATGAGGACATGATAGTGTTTAAGTGTGGGGAGGTTGATAAACCTATATTTCATGAGTTCTTTTGTGCTTAATTAGAGTGATTTATTCAGCACTTCACCTACTTATTCACATTAATTGCATAGTTATACTTTCCCTTCTTTATTATGTCATATAATGAAAAACATGTTTTCTAAGCTTTAAAAATTAATTATTCTAATTACCTTTATTTCCATTCGATGCCGTGATTAGTGTGTTGAGTAGTTTCAGATTTTCTAAGGCAGAATGACTTAAAGGATGAAAAAGGAAACATACTAGAATGGAAGGAAGAAGCAAAATGGAGCTTTAAGAAAACTGGTATCCACGCGATCGCATGGATGACGCGATCGCGTGCCAAGCACGAATCAGCAGCGACGCGGCCGCATGCCTGACGCGACCGCGCGCCTCAAGCAGAATACACATGACGCGGTCGCATGACTGACGCGACCGCGTGGCAAGGAAAAGCTCCGAATGACGCGACCACGTGACCCACGCGGACGCGTGACAGAGGCCACGCACCAGAAATTACAGAATACGCCCCCAGCGAATTCTGAAGCCCTTTTTGGCCCAGATCCAAGTACAGACAGCATAGACCAGAGGTTATAAAGTGTGGGAATGCTTCCATTCAAGGGAGCTCACATATTTTCACCTTTCAATGATTTAGATTTAGTTGAGAGGGAGATCTTCTCTCTCTCTTTTTTAGGATTTAGGACTTCTTCTTATTTTAAGAGTAACTCTGGATCCCAGGTTTAATGTTCTTTTAGTTTTACTTTTATTTATTTATTCCAATATTTGAATTGATTATTATAATTTACGAATTATTCCATGTTACAGATTTCTAATTGAATTAATGACAATTTGAGGTATTTTCAGTTTATGATTATTCTCTTTGATTTAAGTTGCCATTGCTTCCCATCTAAGGACACTTTTATTGTTTTAGCAATTTACTTTTTCCCCTTTTGGTTTTGGTTAAGAATTCAGTAACTCAACAGTTATTAAACTCAACATAATTGATAATCGTTACCTTGCTAATTGAGTTGAACTTAATTAATCCCAACCTTTTCTTAGGAAATAATTAGGATTCAAAGCTCAATTTAATTAGTCCCTTAACTTTCCTTTGCTTTGGTAAAGGTTGACCAAGTGGAATTAAGATACAACTTTCATTATTGTTGAGAAGGATAACTAAGTTGGACTTCTAACTTCCCTTATCTTGCCAAAAGTTGTTTTACAGTTATTATTTATTTTTACTTGCCATTTAATTCGCTCGTCATTTAAATTACTTGCTTCTCACCTTCTAAACCCCGATTACAACCTTTATAGCCAATAATAAGAACACACTTCCTCGCAGTTCCTTGAGAAGACGACCCGAGGTTTGAATACTCGGTTAACAATTTTTAAAGGGGTTTGTTACTTGTGACACCCAACACGTTTGTACGAAGGGATTTTTGCTAGTTTAGAAATTATATCTACAACGCAACCGTTTCTATGAATTTCTTTACTGGTAGAAAACCCGACGTCAATCTCAACAAGAGCATGAGGAAGTCCCTCATCAAGAAATTCCTGAGATGTCTCAAGGTATGCATTTTCCTCTACAAAACTATTGGGAGCAAATCAACACCTCCTTAAGAGATTTGAATTCCAATATGGAGCAACTAAAAATGAAGTACCAAGAGCACTCCATTACTCTCCATGAAATTAGAGAGGATCAAATAGCCATGAGGGAAGAGCAACAAAGGCAAGAAAGAGACATTGAAGAGCTCAAGCACTCCATAAGATCTTCAAGAGGAAGAACTAGCCGCCATCACTAAGGTGGACCCGTTCTTTAATTTCCTTGCTCTTTATTTTCTATTTTTCATTTACTATGCTTTATGTTTTATTTATGTTTGTGTCTTTATTACATGATCATTAGTATCTAGTGTCTATGTCTTAAAGCTATGAATGTACTTTGAATCATTCACCTTTCTTAAATAAAAAAATGTTTTTAATTACAAAAGAACAAGAAGTACATGATTTCGAACTCTATCTTGAAATTAGTTTAATTATTTTGATGTGGTGGCAATACCTTTTATTTTCTAAATGAATGCTTGAACAGTGCATATTTTTGAATTTGTTGTTTATGAATGTTAAATTTGTTGGCTCTTGAAAGAATAATGAAAAAGGAGAAATGTTATTGATAATCTGAAAAATCATAAAATTGATTCTTGAAGCAAGAAAAAGCAGTGAAAAGCTTGCGAAAAAAAATAAAAAATAAAAAAAAAGAGAAAGAAAAAGAAAAAGCAAGCAGAAAAAGCCAATAGCCCTTTAAACCAAAAGGCAAGGGTAAAATAAAAAGGATCCAAGGCTTTGAGCATTAATGGATAGGAGGACCCACAGGAATAAAATCCTGGCCTAAGCGGCTAAACCAAGCTGTCCCTAACCATGTGCTTGTGGCGTGAAGGTGTCAAGTGAAAGCTTGAGACTTAGCGGTTAAAGTCGTGGTCCAAAGCAAAAAGAGTGTGCTTAAGAGCTCTGGACACCTCTAATTGGGGACTCTAGCAAAGCTGAGTCACAATCTGAAAAGGTTCACCCAGTTATGTGTCTGTGGCATTTATGTATCCGGTGGTAATACTGGAAAATAAAATGCTTAGGGTCACGGCCAAGACTCATAAAGTAACTGTGTTCAAGAATCAACATACTAAACTAGAAGAATCAATAACACTATCTGAATTCTAAGTTCCTATAGATGCCAATCATTCTGAACTTCAAAGGATAAAATGAGATGCCAAAAATGTTCAGAAGCAAAAAGCTAATAGCCCCGCTCATCTAATTAAGACTGATATTCATAGATGCTTTCGAAATTTATTGTATATTCTCTTCTTTTTATCCTATTTTGTTTTTAGTTGCTTGGGGACAAGCAACAATTTAAGTTTGGTGTTGTGATGAGCGGATAATTTATACGCTTTTTAGCATTGTTTTTAGGTAGTTTTTAGTATGATTTAGTTATTTTTTATTATATTTTTATTAGTTTTTATTCAAAAATCACATTTTTAGACTTTACTATGAGTTTTGTGTTTTTCTGTAATTTTAGGTATTTTATGGCTGAAATTGAGGGACCTGAGCAAAAATCTGATTCAGAGGCTAAAAAAGGACTACAGATGTTGTTAGATTCTGACCTCCCTGCACTCGAAGTGGATTTTCTGGAGTTACAAAGGCCCAATTGGCGCGCTCTCAATTGCGTTGGAAAGTAGACATCTTGGGCTTTCCAGCAATATATAATTGTCCATACTTTGCTCGAGATTTGATGGCCCAAACCGGCGTTCAAAGTCAGCCTAAAATTTCTGGCGTAAAACGCCCAAACTGGCACCAGAATTGGAGTTAAATGCCCAAACTGGCACCAAAGCTGGCGTTTAACTCAAGGAACAGCCTATGCACAAAAAAGCTTCAATGCTCAGCTCAAGCACACACCAAGTGGGCCCCGGAAGTGAATTTCTGCACCATTTACTTATTTCTGTAAACCCTAGGCTACTAGTTCATTATAAATAGGATCTTTTACTATTGTATTTTCATCTTTAGATCATTTTTGAGACTATCTTTGTATCACTTTTGATCTCTTGATCACGTTTAGGGGGCTGGCCATTTGGCCATGCCTAGACCTTGTTCTTATGTATTTTCAACAGTGGAGTTTCTACACCCCATTGATTAAGGTGTGGAGCTCTGCTGTTCCTCATGAATCAATGCAAAGTACTACTATTTTTCTATTCAATTCATGCTTATTCTTGTTCTAAGATATCCATTCACACTTCAACATGATGAATGTGATGATCAAGTGACACTCATCATCATTCTCACTTATGAACGCGTGCCTGACAACCACTTCCATTCTATCTGCAATAGCTTGAGTGTATATCTCTTGGCCTCCTGGTTCACGATGCATGGTTGCCTCTCCTGACAATAGAGCCTTCCATTCTGTGAAATCAGAGTCTTCGTGGTATAAGCTAGAATCAATTGGCAGCATTCTTGAGATTCGGAAAGTCTAAACTTTGTCTGTGGTATTCCGAGTAGGATCTGGGAAGGGATGACTGTGACGAGCTTCAAACTCATGACTGTTGGGCGCAGTGACAGTGTGCAAAAGGATCATTGGATCTTATTCCAACACAAGTGAGAACCGACAGATGATTAGCCCTACGTAACCCGTAGCCGGACCATTTTCACTGAGAGGAAGGACGGTAGCCATTGACAACGGTGATCCCCCAACATACAGCTTGCCATGAAAAGGAGTATGAATGACTGGATGAGGGTAGTAGGAAAGTAGAGATTCAGAAGGAGCAAAGCACCTCCATATGCTTATCTGAAATTCCTACCAATGAATTACATGAGTATCTCTATCTTATTTTATGTTTTATTTATCTTTTAATTATCAAAACACATAACCATTTGAATCTGCCTGATTGAGATTTACAAGATGACTACAGCTTGCTTCAAGCCGACAATCTCCGTGGGATCAACCCTTACTCACGTAAGGTATTACTTGGACGACCCAGTGCACTTGCTGGTTAGTTGTGCGGAATTGTAAAAGTGTGATTGTGATTTCGTGCACCATGGAGCCTCGTTATCCTTCGCTTTACAGATAGAGGTAAAGGCTTAGGGTAACGAGGTGTTACATTTAGTGGTATCAGAGCAGTTCCTTCTCGTGAGCCTGAGGAATGGACCAATTGTGCTTCGTTGCACTCTCTGGGTCATTTTTCTTTCATGCTATTTAGGTTATCTATATGATATGCAAAGTATGCTTGTTCGTGAATGCCTTTGGGGATAATTGAAACACTAGGCTTGAGATATTGAGACTGATCACCTCGATATCTATTGTTTAGTGTGGAAGGAAAACCCAAATGGCACCTCACGGGTGAGGTCAATCACTTTAATGGAGAGATAGTGAGAATGATTAACCTAGCCTATGTGTTACGAGCTTAGCATGTTCCAGAAAACTAGTTCGTAGAGTTCACGACATATTAGTTGATGGATGAGGTTCAGCACTGATGGCATAAGAAGTGCCAACTGATGCAGCTACAGAATGAGGACAAATGTTTTTGCAGTTTATAATTAAGATCTCCAATTTCTAACCAGTATGTCTTTGAATCATGTTGAAAAATTTTTAAAGCTTAGAACGATTTTCAAATATGGTTTGAAACTTTTGGTTTAAATGATTTGATTTAAAACTATGTCGGAACTCTTGGTTTAAATAATTTTTGAGTCTTTTGAAAAAGTTTTAACATTGAACTAGTTCAGATTGAACTTGTTTTGAAGGATTTAAAAATTTTTATAAAAGCAGTATTCAGTTTGAAGGAAAATTTATGTTCGGTATAGTGGAGTAATTCGAGTTATTCATGACGAATAATCAGAGTGACGCAGCAGAAGGCGAGAGGGAATATTGATGCGGTAGAACTACGATGGACGAGATGCTTTGAAGACTTGATTAGGTTAAAGACGTTAGTAGTAGAATGCTTCGCGGAGAAAATATCGTGCGAGTTGAATTTTTGAGGCCGAAAATTTTATTAGGAGGGGAGAATGTAAGACCGTGATTAAACCAACCATTTAGATAATATAAAATGATAATTTAATTGCCTAAAATAGGTTCAAAAATATAAAAATATTCTTTTTAAAATAAAAAGGTGAAATTTGAATTAAATGAATTTTTCTGAGTTGGAAAATGTATCTTTTGAGAAATTTTTTTTTTAAAAATGTGTACCGGTACTTAAGCCGGGAGTACCGGCTCTAGTCTATCCGGTACCGTGTTTTGAGAAAAATAAGATTTTGAAAATTGAATTATTGTCATGAAAGGACAAAAATAATTTAGAATTAAAAATCGGGTGCTAATTTTAAACGTTTTGGTCCAAAGTGGGCCAAACGGACCTAAAATGCTAACGGGTTGGACCGGGCCCAAATTGGGCCCAAGTTCCAACATATATATACTCATTAATTGAGCTTTCAGCTCATTTTCACCATCAAAGAGAGAGAGAGAAACAAGGATTGAGAGAGAAGGGAGAAGAAAAGGGGTATCACTATTCATTGTCACCATCCGAAAGCCATAACTTGAGCTACGGTACTCCGATTGACGAGCCGTTGCGGCCACGCGAAGCTCTCGTCGAGATCTTCATTTCTAGATAAGATTTGTTGGTAAAAAATTGAAACTCAAGCTCCAGTTTCCAGTCCTAATAATTCTACATTTTTGAGTTTGGTTTTTGAGTAAGTTTTGTGATTTTGATTGTTTAGGTGATCTCTAGTACTGGATAATTGTTGGGTTTTACCCCTAATCTCATTGGATAAGGTAAGGTCTCACTAAACCCTTGTGTTTAGTTCTTTTTGTAAACCCTAAGATTGATGTTGGTATGTTATATGTGTATGGCTTGATAGTTGGTGAGTTTTGAAAGTGGTGTTGGTGCTTGAGGCTTGTTGATCTTGTTGGAATCAAACTTTTGGTATTTTGCGCGTATTGAAAATTAGCCAAGGTATGGTTTCGGTTTTCTTTATGTAATACGTAATATTTCTGGACACTTAGGCTAGTTGACTTTAAGATAGGATTGAATTAAATAAATGATGGATTGGATTATGTGTGTGCCATGTGAATTGTGATGAAGATTTTATGAGTTGTGTATGTTAGAGTTTGATTATGATATTGATGAGAAAATTTATGATTGGTATTGTTAATGGGAATGGATAGATATTGTAGTAGTGTTGTGCAGAAGGAATTGGAATAATAATGATGATGACTATATGATTTGATGATGAATGATGATAATAGGGTATATGGCTTGTATATGGAATAATGTTATTGTAATTGGGGTTATGGAATGAATTGAGGAATGGAATTGTTTTGGGTACTGTTACCGTACTGAGAACCTCCGGTTCTCATACTATATGTTGTTGTTGATTTTCAGATGCAGCTCGTAATTCACCTTAGTGAAATTGCGGACATGGTGACAGAGCGGAGTATGATTTTCCTTGTTTTTTTCTATTTTATTTTGTTGTAGTACTTTCTCTCACCTTTTTATTTTAGACCATATGGCCTTGGAGGCTTGATTTGAGAGATAAGTTGTATAAGTTATTTTACACTTTTAAAACTCTTTGTATTTCAGTTTGACTAGCCGGCCTAAACTCCGCAGGCTGTGACTAGTCCTCTTTTTGTATATCATACTTATATATATATATATATATATATATATATATATATATATATATTTTAATTATTACCTTGTGTATCCTGTAGCTATCTACAAAGTTTTATATATATTATGTCTTGTTCTATCCGTGCCTACGCATTTTAGTTATCGTGTGTGAACGCTTCGCGTTTCGTAATTTCGAGGCGACTTTGAGCTTTACTCCTTCATCTGGCTTCTAGTTATATAAATTCTTGGACGTGTATTATATATTAAAAGCTTTAAGACTATCGTGGCGCTTTGTTAACCTTTGCTTTATGGCTAGAGGTAAGGAAACAGGGTGTTACAGCGCACTCTCTGAAACGCACAAGACGGCGAGGCTCTCTGACGCGACGACGTTCTCCACGGCTGGGTGAGGCACGCGTGAAAGCTGTGGTGACCTTAGCAGGGCGCCGTGGAGGAAGCTTTGTCTTCTTCACCAGGTAGAAAAGGCGATATTGTAAAAAAAGAAAGGGAGATACAAACACAAAGAAGGGATATAAAGGTTGAGTGAAAAACCCAACAAACTAAAAAACAAAGTGATTTTTTTTTAGTATTTTTTAGACTTTTTTAATTTTTTTTTGTATGAATGTTTGATTAGGGTTGATGGAGAGACAAATAATTTTGTTAAATGTGTTTTTGTTTTTATTTTTTAGATTATTTAAATTTTGAAACGGTAAAATTAAATTATTCGATTAATTTAAAAGAGTAATTTTTGTCTAATATATAAAAAAGGATATTTAAGTCTATTAAAAAATTAAATAAAAATAATTTTTTTTTATTAAATTATAAGGATATTTTAGTAAAATTAGTGATATGATATATATTTTTTGAAAAAAAAATCTAATGCTGACATGGAAAATAAATTTCACATGACCTGTTATTATTTATTCATATTTTAAATATATCGGTACGTATAAATTTATCATCGTACTGAAATAGACACCTTATGATTAGATTAGGTCTTTTTAGATACATGTGTTATAAGCATATTATGTATGAATATGTAATAAATTTGTAATAAATATGGGTTAAAATAAAAAAATAAGCTACTTATTTATTTGGATAAAAATATCTAAATAAACCAAGGAGTCACCAATATTATACAGTTTTAAATCAAAAAATGTTATGTGTATGTCTCCAGAGACGGATCTAGAAATCTAAGAGTTGAGAGATTAAAAATTAAAATCTTGTATAATCAAAT
>NC_029794.2:53454728-53455146 GCF_000816755.2 Arachis ipaensis
ATTTATTATAATAATATATGAGTTTAAAATAAATTTATTGGGTGGGTCAAGGCCACTACATACTTGCCCCCTTGAATCTATTTCTATATGTTTTTAAGCACAAATTTATGTAAATCAAATTAACTAAATTTGATTTATCTTCTGTAATACTAAATCGAATCAGTTTGATTCGAATTAGTAAGAATAAAGGTAAATCAAAATGAGTAGCTTTGATTTATAAATGAATGTATTTCGATCCATGTAATCGAATTAAGTTGTTTTGATTTACTCCATGAATTTGGTTATTGGTGAATCAAATGAGAAGGCTTCCATTTACATGCAAAGGCATGAAGGCATAAATCGAATTCACTGACTTTGATATACATATATACATATATATATATTATATATATAAATGTAAAACAATTCAAATTCCATA
>NC_029794.2:53455250-53499437 GCF_000816755.2 Arachis ipaensis
ATCAATGGATATGTATCATCGTTTTCGGTAATGTGAAAGTGCTACCAAATCAGGAGGCCCCCGATCACGCTAAGCTAAAATATTTATGAAAAAGATGCACCATCTAATTGGAAAGTAGGTGAGATTTTAAACTTTTTTTAAAAAATTACTCAGCTGCGTATCCAACCTATATGGTTTGCTTTTCCATTGCTATAATTATTTTGTTTTTTGAAAAAGAAAAAAAAAAAGTGAAAAGTGGGAAGCACTCACAATTAAACCATAAACCAATGGCACAAACGATTAACGGCTACTTCAGATTTTCTTTTAAGCAGAATAAAGGGGAAAAAAAAAAGTGAAACGTGCCATGTATGTTGTTGCTATCCCCCATTATCTGGGATTCGGATACCATTAACTAGCTAGCACTAGCTGTTGGTCGGAGCTGGAAATTTCTACATTTTTTCTTTTCTATTGATGAAAATTCTATAATTCATTAAGCATATCACTTTTTTGACTTCTTAACTGTGTTGTGCACGTTCCTAATTATTAAAACCGGAGCTTATCTCATTTAAGAAGTTGCGTGTAATCTCAGTTACTCTCCACAAATAATCATCTGGTCCATATTTTATCTATTGAGTTTGAAGAATTCTAGGGGAAAAAAATATTTTATAAGAAATAAAAATCCGCAAAATTTTTATTATAAAACTTAAAAAGAATACACATACCCTTTTTTATTATTTATTATTGATTGTGTCATGAACAAAATGAGTAATTTCTCCGAATTCAATTTGACAAGTTAATAGTGTTTAAAAAAATACAAAAAGTATATTATTAATTACCTAATTGAACTTATTGGACTTACAATACTTTTGAAATATATTTGTAATATATTTTGATATATTTCAGAAAATTAATAAAGGGCACTTAACACGGATTTTTTTAAATAAATAAAATAAATATTTTATTTATCAAAATATATTATTTGTAGCAGTTTTATAAAAATGCACCTTATTTCTTTTTTCATTTACAGTGTAAACAAAACAAGATTGTATGTATCTTGTTTATACTGTAAACAAGATAAGGTACAAAATGGCATGGTCGTATCATGTTTATACATGTGTTGTGTAAGGACTTTATCTCGTTTACATTGTAAACGAGATAAGACTAAACGCGACCTATATATATAATTCGTTTACAGCGCCACTTGGAGTTGTTTTTCACCCATTTTTTAAAATTTTCTCCGACTTCTACCTTCTTCTTATCATATTATCGACTTATTAGGCGAACATGGCGTGTGTAGATGTACATGATCCGGACATCAATTGTCTGAATGCGACATGGCACATCACAGGACAGCTGTTAGTGTTGTTGTCTTTGTATTTATGTTCGAGCATATATGAACGAAGCCATAGTTAAAGTACTTTTATAGAACTAGTGTATAAGACATATTAGTTGGATGAATATGTTGTTAGGAAGGGTAGATAGGGTTTACTTTTAGCTATTAGTTAAATTAAGTTCGTAAGTAAATCTTATTCATTTTATTTTTATTTAGAGTAAGTTGTTAGGTAGAGATCGGGTGATTAAGTTATTAAATGTCATTATTTAAGTTTATTTATTAACTTGATATTTTTTAATTTACTAAGTAAATGCTTCTACTCATTTGTCGAAGTTGTTTCTATTTATCTATTAATTTAGTTATTAATTCACTAGATGCGTTGTATTTTGGTAATTAATTATTTAGTACGATTTTTTTATTTAAATTAAGTTATTTATTAAGTACATGTTTACTAATAAAATTATTAATTAATTAAGTAAATATTTTTATTTAAGTTAGTTTATTAAATAAATATTTTTATGTAAGTTCATTTCTGATGTGAATGTTAATTGGAATGTTTTTTGGTGTTAACTTTGCTAGCTTTATAATTTTATAGATTTTTTATTGGAGTTTTTATTTTTTTAAGTTATTAATTAATTAAGTAAATGTTTTCATTTAACTTAATTTATTAAGTAAATGTTTGTATGTAAGTTAATTTCCGATGTGAATGTTAATTGGTAGTTCACTTTGCTAGCTTTATAACTTTATAGATTTCTTATTCAAGTATTTATTTTTTTTTATTAGAGGCTTCGATTGCTTCTTCCTAGGCGACTGAGTCACACACTTGCCTCTCCAGATACCATTGTCCCCTATTTGAGAAAGGTTGGTGTCCGGAGTCGCACATTTTTCATCTGTGATGGGGTGAGTGCATCATCACCCTATAGGAAGTTGCATACCACCTCGGATTACGGGTGCATGGAAAGCCAGTAAATGGGTGTTTCTGTGATTTCCACATATGGTATGGGACAGAGACCTGGATGTTGGTGGATCGACTACTTGGTGCTAGGCCTCCCATGGCACAGTAGCAGGAAACGTAAATGAAGGAGTCTTTCTCCCTCAAGCTGACATGGCTTCGGGACCGACTCCGGTAGATGCCTATTACGAATGATCCAGCCACCCTCCGACAGTACATTATGTTGTTGATTGGGGATTACCTGATGACTGACAAGTCAAACAATCAGGTCCATCTCCGGTGGCTGCCACTCTTTGATGACTTTCAGATGTGTCATTCTCTGTCTTGGAATTTTGCGGTGCTTGCATGGGCGTACCACTCTTTATGCTCTGCAATACATCGAACGACCATAGATATTGCAGGATGCACTTTGCTGCTAGTCTCTTAGATATACCAGAGATTTTTCAATGGTGTCCACTCGAGTGATAGCTTTATACGTATCCCATGGTTGTGAGGTAAATGTGATTTATAGTTTTTTTTCTTTGTCATTTATGTAATCCAATATGATATGCGATAAATTGATGCTTAGTCATTCTTGCGAGTATCCATAGGTTGGTAGGTGTGGCGCAGTAGAGTCGGGACCAGCACGAGCAGAGTGTTCCTCGATGGCGTTGTGAGTCAGACCAGTTACAGTTGGATGAGGTAAACTCTACTTTTTTTTTATTCAGTTACCAAAAAATTAAATTACTTATCATGTGTTACCACCTGATACTGATCATTATCATTCATATTTTATTGTAGTTGTTGTGGACCCGTACGATGACCTAGTGTTGCATGAGCTCTGCCCGCTGTGGCTGAAGGATGAGGTAGAGTGAGAGACATGGATGTCTATTGTGACCTTCGTCTACTTTAATATGGTTAAGTTTCACCACGTAGACCGGGTGAAACGCCAATTTAGAGGTGAACAACTAGTGTCAGGCCCCCAGTCAATGTCGATAGGTTCCTAACCTCCACAGAATGGGACGAGGATGTCTAGTGGCCGACCAAGCCCCGGGAGTGGTATGACCATTTTAGGGCTCGGTTTTGAGGAGGGACATCAGATCACCATTCACCTCTTCACGGACTTTCGGCCAACCTAGTAGTATTGGGATTGGTACCAGGGGGCCTGCCGTATTAAACACCTATCTGAGCAGCATATTCTTGATGACCCCAGGTTGTTGGACTTACTAGGTGACGTCCAGCCTACTCCCAGTCAGTTGAGGGACATCCTTGACCTTCTCCGTAACGTGCTGATGGATCGTCATCGGCGTGCCAGGAAGGTTCGGGAGTACACCCGGAGGCCTGCCAAGAGAGAGAGGGGTGCCAAAGAGCGCATAGGTCCACGGAGGAACAGGGTCAGGCCGCGCAGGGAGCGCTTGGATGTGGAGTCGGAGGAGGAGGCTGAGTATGACTGACAGAAAGACCACGGTGATATCCAAGACAACCAGGGTCTCACTATCTTCACCGGTATTGGAAAATAGATTTTTCTCTTGCATCGCGTCCAGATCAAATATATGATAGTGACTGGGTACAGATGACAAGGCCAGAATTTGGTTCGGGGCAGGCAGAAGATACCGACGTGATGGCTTGACCGAAGTCTCTGTACAAACTCCTCCTCATCATCATCTTTAGAAGAACCGCCCTTGTTGCTATCCGCAACATACTCCTCGTCTGAGTCCACACCGTCAACGTCTATGTCTTCCACTGGACAAGCAACGTGTAGTGGTAGTGGTGCGAGAGATGGGTCATCCTGCACAAAGTCTGACTGTCCAGATCCACTGCCACCAACATCACCAACTTCTACAGAAAGCTCTATCACTTATTCCACCATGATTCTTCCATGGATGTCAAACATCAGGTGCACATACTCGTTGCCATGGAGCCAAAACAGACGAAACCGAAAAACTCTCTTTTTCATCGGTGTTAGCAACCTATACCCCACCCTTCCGATCCCTTTTCTCCCGCTACCGCCGATGCTACTCAATATCAGACTCTTCAACTCAGACAAAGAACTTACTCACCAGATATGCAACAGAATGAGATTGTCACACTCAAATATCACCTAATTATCACTATTTCTCATATGGCAATTGGGATACACATTTACAACCAAATATCCATTACTACTAGACATTTTGGTTTATTTTCGAAAGAAAAATGTAGAAAAGAAGTAGTGAAATATTTGCAGAGAAACAAAGGGTTACACATCCTTTTATAGTTGCTGGAAATTTGTCGTAACGTACCTCATTTACATTGTAAACGTCATAATCATTCATGTATCTCATTTACAGTACAAACATAATAATACTACACGTATTTTGTTTACACTGTAAACGAAATATACACGTCAATATTATGTGACCTTATCTCCTTTACAATGTAAACGAGATACGTGCAATATTATTTCGTTTACACTGTAAATAAGATAAAATATTCGATGAATTTTGGTAAAAATACTATAAATTGTTTATTTTGATAAATATTTATTTAAAAAAAATCCCACTTAACACTGAAGCAATCAAGCAACAATGGAGCCCATTCCATTGAAGACGTTGGCCAGCAGTGTAACAAAATAATTAGTATGTTTGTTGACACTTGACATAACAATTATGCAACATAATGTGGCACCACTTATGCTCATAAATTGGATTTCGGATTTAACTGGTTGAAGGCTTGAAGCAAGTTTTTGTGTCATACGGGTCCCATCTATGATCTATGGGAGAATATGCCTTGGAAAACAAGGGCAGTTTTGGTACTCCCGCTCCACTTTTTTTTCTTTTTCTTGCCTTGTTTTTTAGGATACCACATTCATGTACGATTTAACAAATTCATTGGGTTAATTAAATTAAAAAGAGTAAAGTATATTTTTTGTCTCTAAAGTTTGACAAAAATTTAAAAATATTCTTAAGTTTTACTTTATTTTAATTTTGTTCTAAAAGTTTTTTATTTGCATCAAATATATCTTCGATGGCTAAATTTTAAAAAAAAATTAATATTAATATAACAATAATGTATGAAAATTATGCTTGATTTGCTTGTATTGAGGGATGTTCTTATGAAATTGTTGTTGAATTGATCTTAAATTTTTCGAAAAATTAGCCGTCAGAGGTATATTTGATGCAAATTAAAATTTTTTGTGACAAAAATAAAAATAAAACTTAGGGGTATTTTTAAAACTTTTGTAAAATTTTAGGGATAAAAATATACTTTACCCAATTAAAAAATATTATATATGCTATTTTTTATTTTTAGTATTAAAAGTAATTGATAAAAAATAAAATTCACTAAAAAAATAAAATATTTATAACAAAAATTTTGTGTTAAATTTAAAATTGTTACGAAAAGATGATTTTTTGTAACAATAATTGGTGATTGTTATAGAATAATAAAATTTTGTAACAACAATACAAATTGTTACAAAACGTACTAATATTTTGTAATAACCTATTTTTTGTTACAAATTATGTTAACTTTTGTAATGACTTGGTGTTTTGTTACAAAATTTTTATTTTGTAACAAAAGATAAAATAGTTGCAAAAATTCAACTTATTTTTATAACAAAATATCTTTTTGTTTCAAAAACTCCAATTATTTTGTAACAAAAAAATAATTTGTCACAAAATTTAGTATTATTTGTAACAATATATTTGTTTGCCACAAAATATAAGTATTTTTTGTAACTAAAAAAAATTATTTTAAAATATTAAAATCTTAACTCTGTCACTTTCACTCTTCTTTCAACCCTTTCTGCACTTCCATTCCACAGTGTAGCTGAACAATGGAGCTTTTGGCAGAAGGAGCACTTGTGTAGTCTCTTGTTCTGCCTCGTCTTTATCTCCTCGTCTTTATCTCTCTCTCTCTCAATTAAGGCACAGACTCAAACTCCTAAATCCTAATCTCCCATTTTCAGACTCTTTGTGAATGCTCGTTTAGACACCCACTGCCCACCGTCACTGGCTTCACGGTGTTCTTCCTTTGAACCAGCAGCTCTGCTTTCACACTACACAGCTTTTTCGCGTCGCACTACTTGTTAGAGAACCTTAGTCATGACGCTACCAACAGCCACCGCAAAGTGTAAAGGTCACTGTTGTGCTCGTGGTCCTCTTCTCCTCGTTGTTGCTCCTCCTCTTCTTCTCCTACTCATCTTCTTCTTGGCACTGCTCCTCTTCTTCTCAATGCTGCTCATCTTCATTACGACGTTGTTACTTTTTTAGGGAGGAGGTCACAAGCCCCTGCTCAGCTGCTCTTCTTTTTCTCAATGTTGGATCTGGTAATGTTTTTGAACTATTTTTTTTCTTTCTAAAATAGGATTAAGGTTTGAGCTTTGTTATTATAATTTATAATGTTGGATTTGTTCAGAATTTATTATTATAATTTATAAAGTTGATTTGTTGTTCTAAACTTCTAATTATTGTTGATTTGTTCTCTTTATTTGGTTCTGATATGTTTTGATTTTAATTACATATAATATTGTTTTGTTGCTTTGTCCTCCATGTTTAATTCTGGTTTATTCTGATTTTAATTAAAATATATTTTGATTATGTTGATTTGTTATCCTTAATTAGTTCTGATTTATTTTTATTATAATAAAAGCATGTTCTGATTATTATACATTTGTTCTGATTTTAATTAAAATATATCAATTAGTGACAAAGCTTGAAATAATTTTTGAGAGAGGGAAAAAATTCTTGTCAAAGACCATTCTAATATGTTACATTTGAACTAAAAGAAATTATAGACGATGTAAGAGTTAAATCTAGGATAACTAAGTTTTTAGTGCAAGAATTACCCAACTTAACCAATTTCACTCCTTGAATAAAGTAATACTAATGTTTCTATAAAAAATTTGGAGGGCCATCACTCCCCATTGTCAAAGCTAAATTTCGCTATTGATGTCAATGCTTAATTATTGGTGATTTGTTGCCGAATACCATCTTATTAGATTTTCTTTTTTACCATCAATGTGTTCTTCTAATGTCTGTGCATTGCTATTGATGAATTCAAAGGCAGCATGGAAGAATAGAGTTAGAGACAAAAAGTCTTAAAAATGCTAAATGCAATGATTAAAAAAGAAAAAGGAAACGTTAATAGTGTTAGACAGTTAAAGGTACATGTAAAATTTTGTTATGGTTTTAACTTTTAATACATATTCAAAAATGATTGATATATTATTAGTCTAGTTTAATTATATATGGATTTATTTCACTACAAGAAAAAGCATTTTTCCGATTCCAAAAATCAACGGTTATATTTGCCGTCGATATTTTTCGACAACTTGCTGTCGATATTATCAAAAAAGTAATTAAAAATAAAATATTAAAATCGACAACCAGGTCATCGATATTTTTATGATTTATTAACCTTCACCCTATTATCGTCACATTTTCGACGAACTAGGGATGAAAAATACTTTTCTTTTAAAATCGACGAACATGGGATCTATTTTATTATTTAAAATACCAACAATAATTACCATCGATAAATTTAAACGGTCTAGATCGCTTTCTAAAATCAAATAAATAGTGTATATTTAATGTATAAAATAGATGCTTCGAGTGTTGCTATTTTTTAAATTAAAATTGACAAATATGCCATCGATTTTTATCACTAAAAATACATATATCTGCGTCCAAAGTTCAGAAACACAATTCTCCCAAATTTCCCATTTCATCATCACCAACCCTCGTTTTACCCCAAAATCACACCATTTTCAACCGTCATTCTCCGTTGCCGTCGTCACTCTGTTACGGTTGCGCCGCCATCGTGCTCTGTTGCTGCCGTACCGCTATTGCTCCTCATGTTCGCGCCACTATTGCTCCTCTTGCTCGTGCCACCATTGTTCCACTGTTGCCGTGCCGCTATTGCTCCTTCTCTCTATTGCCGCCATCGCTCCTCCTACTTAGGTCCTTCTCCGCTCTCTCGTACGCGTCTTCTCTCTCGCAATCGAGCTCACAAGAACCAGGTATTTTTTTCTGTTATTGTTACTGAACTTCCAAATTCTATTGTCTTGTTTCTCTTTCAGGGCTCTTGTTTCCCTACTTGGTTCTCCAAAATTTTTAATTATTTATTCTTCTAAATATTTAGCATTTATTTCTACATTTATTTCTCCATTATTATGGTCTGTCCATTTCTATTTTTTTCAGGTTAAATATTCTCCAGCTTGATGCTTATTTGGACTGCTGTTTAATGCTTGCAGGTGACTAATTTAAGAAGAGCTGAACAAATGTAAGCTGTTGTTCGAACTTTGAATTCTATATTAAAGTATTGCTGATTTTGGTAGTGTTCATGCTATTTGATATTTGATGTTATTTAGTTTTATTTAAGCCAAATCTTTTACTAAGAGTTCTATTCATGTTTGCTGGAGTGATGATTCTCCTTCAACCTGTGCCAAATCTAAATTTGTAAAAATACATTTCAAAAAAGCAACTTTCTTGTATAAATGTAACGTACTCAAAGTTTGATAAGTTGGAGAATTGTGGAAAGGTAATAGCTGTTGCATAAATTTATATAATAATTGAACAACCATCTAAATCTGAAGTTATCATTCTTGGGTGGGGTGCTTTCTCCTAGTGATCATTACATTAAAATGCAGTGCAAGAAACCGAATTGGCATTTATCAAATACTATACTTTTGGTGGCCCAGTTTATTGATTTATCTGTTTGGCATGTGGCAAGATAGGACATGTTATTGTTGGTGTTTGTAACATTTAGTATTGAATAGATAAAATTATGGATTAAAAATGTTGTGTTTGTTGAGTTTAGGAATTTCAGCACATTGACTTGAATAATAAAAAATCTAAAATGACATTAGTATTTTTTTTGTCTTTTGGTTTGTCCTTATATTCTCTATTTCTTTCTCTTTCTATTTGAATGCAATGTTTTTAAATATATTGAAAATTGTTGGGAAAGCTTGTAATGCCAGGTTGATGACTATTTTGGCAAAAATAATGAGGATGATTCTATTTCAAAAATGAAAAAGAGTTTCATTTAGAAATCTCTTATTTTAAGTATCATTACTGTTAAAGTGTTTGAAAATCTCCTGTATTAGCTGCATTTAAAGCTACATTAACAAGAATATTAGATACTTACATTAAAAGAAAGTGATTCCAAATACTTACATTAAGTATTCATTATATGGTAGGAGATAAATCTTCCTGTTTTTTCTTCCTTTTTAGATAAAAATGAGAGGAGTAGGATAATTTTATCTCTGTATTTTGTGTATTTTATCTAATAAGAACATTATAATAGAAAATAAATATTAATAATCTAGCATTTAAATGTACCTATTAATTTTGGCAAATAAATTTGTATCTCTCAATATAGATTAAAAATTTTATAGGAAATAAATTTGTTTTTAGCTATGATGCATAGACACTGACATGGACACGGGACACGGGATACGACACGGGACACGCCGACACGCGAATTTTAAAATCTTACATGACACGGGGACACGCATATATATAAAATATAAAGTATTTTTTAGATAAATTGTAATGATATTTTAATATTTTATTGATATTAAAATATAAAATAAAATTTTTAATTATTTTTAATGTCTTATTTTAATTATATAAAGTATTTAAAATATTTTTTGTTTTAATAAATAATAATATATACTATATCTAAATTTATTTTAAGAATATGTGTTAAGAATAAGACTGTACACGCGGACACGTGACGGTATTTAGGTGTGTCCAGGCGTGTCCGGAGAAGAATTTTTTATTTTTTATTAAGACACGGTTGGACACGCGTGTCGGACGAGTTCGGTGAGTATTGTGTCCAAAATGTGTCTGACACGCGGACACGATAACTCAGCGAAGTATCCGTGCTTCATAGGTTTTTAGTGTTGATGTGCCTATATATAATTTTTTGATAGGATTGACATAGTTATAAATATTATCAAAGTTGTAGTGGCATCCATTTACACTGTTACAAGTATTGGTAGAGTTTAAGACTCCCAAAAAAGCGATTCAAGGTTTAACCTTCTATTTTTTAATTTATTTATTATTTTTGTTAAACTATTGAGTTTTAATTTATCTTCATTTTTATTATCTCTGTTAAATTATTTTGCATACTTATTTATACTTACTTATCTATACTTGTTTGTGTAAACCATTCATGGTAAAAGTATAAATTATATTCATGATAAGACTTGTATTTGTTGTGGTTTCTCGTTAAAAAAATTTAAAAAGTGAATATTATCCCTTTAATATGTAGAAAATTAAAATCATTAATGATAGAAAATCAAAATCGAGGTTGGATGTATGATTTAACGTATGACCAGAGGCGAGGTCTTAAGCCCAGTTTTATTAAAAGGGTAAAAGTATAAACTCCTACCTATCTTACAACTACTAGAACAGCCACATGGTGCTTATATAGAGGATAATTCTGACGATCTCGATAACTCAGATAAGGACTATTTAGACAAGTACAAGTAAGATTATTTACTTTGTTTTGAATATTTTGTATTATTAGTGGACTTTAGTTATTCATCCTGTCTTAAATCTTTATGTTATAGGATTATTTATTATTATTTTGATAAGTATGTAAACTCATTATCTAATATTTAATTGTCTATGATTTTTCGAATGATAAAAAAATATAGCCATTAATCGACAGCGAGATTGTCGCTTTTAAAATTCAAAATAGATAAAAGAAAATAATAAATAGATGGAGAATTTGTCAATATTTTAATCGTATTATCAACAGCTTTCTTGTCAATTTTAATAAATCCAAAATCGACAGGTTTTTGTCGATTTTATTTAATATTATTGATGCCAAGTGTATGTGTCGCTTTTACTAAATATGTAAAAATCTTAACTTCATATTCTCGACGAAAAGATTGTCAATTTTATTTAAAATTTATCAACGGTTTGATATGCCGTCGATTTTATTAGAATTTTGAAAAATCGACAGGTTTAAAAGCAACATGATGCGCCGTCGATTTTGCCCTCGATTTTTAATTTAGCCGTTGACTTTTCTATTGATTTTAAAGGTATTCTTGTAGTGTTTATTACATTTTATTTGTGTCATGGTTGAGAAATGACAAGTGTCTTATTATTTGGTTTGATAAATTTGGGTGTATATTGACTGAAAAATAAGTGTTGAATTAGTTATTTTTGATGGAATCGTAGACGGTAGAAATATCTAAATTTTAAGGGATGTTCTGCCGAAATTTTTCTAAAAATTTTGAATAAAAGTGAATGGAAAAAATTGTAATTAGTGTTATATCTTATTTGTAATTTTTGTTTTGATTTTTTCTATTTACAGGAGTGCTAAAATAGTGACAACATGTTATCTAAAGGACTCAAGAATATTTTAATTTATAGAGAGCCTATATTAGACTTTTAACTTTTGGTTGAACTTGTGAAAAAAATATAACTTGGGGAACTAATCAATGTAAACACTAATATTATTTTTTAAAAAACAATCTTAGTTAAATAAAGCATGTTTAAATTATCTATGTTACTACATATTATATAAATGTTGACTTGCTCAGTAACTTAGTTAATATATCGGTTAATTAAAAAAATTATTTGGTAAATTATGTATGTAATTTATATTAAAAAAATTTGTCACAAAATCAATATTGTGCTTTTGTAACTAAAAAAAAATTATATTTTGTAACCAAATTTTAGGATGAAAAAAATATATTGTTAGAAAAAACATTTTAAAGGTAAAAAATTGTTACCACTTTTATAATAAATTTTAGTTTTTGTATTAAAAATTTTTTTTATAAAATATTACTTTGTATTATAATAGTTTTATTTTTTGTTACAAAAATTTTTTGTAACAGGACATACTACAACGGCATCCTTTTTTTTGTTACAAAATCCGTTAGTCAAAAATAAATAAATTCGAAGGAGAAGGTTATTCAAATTGTTAAGTGAGCTTTAGGAAGAGAAGTTGGTGTCGAAAGAGACATATTTAAGGATGTTGAGTGAGGCTCGATTAACTTAGCAAATCGAGGAGTTATTCGAGCAAAAGGATCGAATATTTTTGAAATCGAAAGTTATTTTACAGCCGTTACATGATCAGGCAAAAGAGCAGAAACGGTTACGTGCGTTTTCACACACGTGGGATTTTCATTTCAAATTGATCAGTTAGGGAAATGGTTATAAATACTAGAAGGCTCGAAGTCAAAAGGGTTGGAACTTTGCTTTAGAAATTACTCATGCACACTCACATCCCAGAAACTTTCTGAGTCTGCTTCGAGTTAATTTTCTGTAGGTTCCTTCCACTTGTTTTTACTCTCTATTTACATTTTTCGCAAACTTTACTTTTCTTGCAAATTTATCTTTCAAATACCATTTAATTTCTTCGCCAAATTTATATTTCAACATCTTTAATTTCTATGTTGAAAAGTCCTTTGATTCAATCGAAGGCAATTTACCGCTTTATTTAAATTCAATGCAAATTATTTTGATTTCAGTCAATTTTATTTTCAAAATCTTTATCTTTCATTCCTTCAATATTTTTCTTTAATTCTTGTCTAATTTGAGAAACTTTGATGCACTTCTAGAAAACTGATACTCGCAAAAAAGAGTAGGTTTTGCTCCCAGACCATTAGAATCGAACCACTATCGATTTGCTCAAAATCGACAAAACAAATTGGCAGCCCTGGTGGGATAGTTTTTAAATTGAAGTGTGTCAAATGATTTTGGTGTCACTTGGTGTATGTAATTAAGAAGTGGAAGGATTATTCACATGGCTGATGAAATATCAAATGTGAATGGTGGTTCATCCACTAATGATAGTGCACTGATAGTTGTACAACCTTTGGACGTTACTTCACATTTGGAAGGAGTGGTTATCAGTAAAAGTGTAGCGGTTACAAATGTACAGGCTGGAAAAAACAGACGTAATACTCGTCCACGTGGTAATCCAGCATCGATTCTGCCCCAAGTAACTGTTGGCTGGCCTCCTTATGGCCTTCCCGCTGGCTATACTCCGCCAGTGAGTGGTTTTGTTCCTCCGATTCGATTCGGGGGCGTGAATGGAGTAAACAATGCTCAAAATCCACAATAGCATTCTGAGTATTCTTGTGATTATAATGTGGGCTCTACATCGAATGCTTCTAATTCAATAGTAGCATTTTGACAACATGTAGAAGAAAGTCATCATGACTTGGTCAATCTATTGACCCAAAAAATGACTATAATTCTGAATCCTATGATGGCTAATTATGAATTAAAATTTGATCGTCTTGCAAGGAAAGTCGAGCGAATTGCTCGAATCATTGATTATGATAAAGGAGAAAGGCAGAATGCCAGAGGAAATAATGAGGGTTTTGAAAACCCATTTCAAAATGTGAATGATATTTTTAGAAACAGAAAAATCCTCAGTTAGTTCCTCGTGGTCAAAAAGCAGATGATATTCTGGCTCGATTACGCATTAATTAAGTCGGTGAATGTTATCAGGTTACTAGAATTATGGAAGATGTTTTGAATAGGGTTGGATTCAATATAGAATTCATGAATAGACCCCACTTTGTGTCAGCTTTTCAAATGGTTGAAGTGCCAAGGAGAGTGAAAAATCCTAAAATAATTACTAAGTTTGCAGGAGATGTTGGAGAGTCAACTACTGAATATGTTACTCGATATTTGGTTGAGATTGGAAATTTAGCCAATGATGAAAATTTGAAAATAAAATTTTTTCCTTCCTCATTAACAAGGAATACATTTACTTGGTTTTCGAATCTTAGACCAAATTCGATAACAACATGGGCTAAGTTAGAAACTGCCTTTCATGCCCAGTTTTATCGAGGAGAATTAAATGTGTCAATTATTGAGTTAGTGACTTTGAAACGAGAAGATGGTGAAACCATTGATGATTATATGATTCATTTCAAGAATGTTAGAAGTTGATGTTGTGTATCTCTTCCTGAAAGTGAAGTAGTAAAGATAGCAGTTTTGGGGTTAGGATTTTATATGCGTCAAAAATTACTCAATGTGTATATTCCTAATTTGGCCCATTTGGTTAAAAAAGTTCGCCAGGTAGAAATTTTGAAGAAAGAAAAAGACAAGTATAAGAGCAAAAAGAGGTTGAAAAGTAAAACTTTTTCTCGAAAGGAAAAAGTTGCTTACGTAGCCATGGAATCCTCTAAGGAGGTGTCCGATTTAAAGGCGGAGGTTGATTTAGCCAAACTTAGGAAATGTCCTCCTTATGTGTGTTCTTTACTTAAGAATCTCCCTAGTAGTGAAAAGTCAAATGATTCAAAACTGAAAAGTGGAAAGAGATACAGTTTTGATATTTCAAAATCTGATCAGATTTTCGATGTGCTACTTAAAGATAAACAGTTAATTTTACCAGAAGACAGAACTTTGCTTTCGGTGAAAGATTTAAAAGGGAAATCTTATTGTAATTTTCACCAAGCAACTAGTCGTTCGACTAATAATTGTCTTCTTTTCAGGGATTTAATACAAGAAGCCATCATGGAAAGACGATTGAAGTTTGATGATGGTAAAAAAGAGATGAAAGTTGATTCTAATCCTTTCAATTCTAAAGCCAGTTTTGCTGAGCCATATTTGGGTGTGAATATGGTTGGAATGTCTTATGACTTCGATGTGTCTTTGGGGGATTTCGAATCGAATGTCCGTGCTGTCTATCCCGGTGTAGGGGATGGGTTGTTGGAGTTTTTGATGCAGTAGAAACTCAAGGATCGGGACGTATCTCTGTGACCTTGATGCAATATAGTATTCAATGTTGAGGCTGCAGCAATTTTTTAAAAAGAAAGAATGAAGAAAGAACTAGCTCATCGAGAGGAGCAGCCACGTCAAAACCATCCTATTCGACGGGTAGATGGGCAAAGTTTTGGTGGTCCTCAGAAAAGTACTACTACGCCTATAAGCCGCTCTCAAGCTCTAGGTGTATAATGGATTCAAAATTGTCAAGAATTCCAGAACAGAGATGTTTATTACAGACGTAACCCACAATGGGGGCATAGGGGTCCTCCTCGAGGGCGTTATCCCTATTTCCGCGACCGAGCCAGGGGGTACCCACGAGGCAGAGGTCGAAGAGGATAACAACCACCTAAGGTATCTTCTGTTGATAAGGGCAAGGGGGCAACACCGTCTATGCATTCTCGAATAGTCTTTCCGACTGATGGAGAGACATATTCGAAAGGAATTCCGTCTCCCGTGAAATTGGATAAGAGTTAGCATTCTAGTCACTGATAAAGACAATGGTGCTGATTTGAATGAAGAATACTTTGAAGAAGACGAGGAAATGATTGGTACCATTTCGATTATTCCAACTATGTACTTTGAGGATGATTATGACATGGAAGATGAGGAAGCCTTTTCGATATGAGGATGAACCAGGTCATTTTCGAAGGCCTTCTGAGAAACAAAAATTTCATCTGCGCCCACTTCACATTACTGCAACTACTAGTGGGATTAAGGTAAACAAAGTTTTAATAGATGGAGGAGCAGCTATAAGCGTGTTGCCTGAAAGGATGCTGATGAAGGTTAGCAAGCATCCTTATGATTTGATCCCAACCAATATTTTAGTGACGGACTTTAGTAGTGCATCAACACCTGCTAAAGGGTTAGTTACTCTGGGGGTGAAGGTTGGATCTTCTGATCGAAACACTATCTTCATGGTAGTGTCTTCGAAGGCAAGTTATAATGCCTTGTTGGGTCGAGATTGGATTCATGGAGTTGGAGCTGTACCATCAACTGTGCATCAGAGCGTCCTTCTTTAGACAAATGATAGAAAACTTGAAGTAGTCAACGCTGATTCGAATTTATATGTCGAATAGTTGCATGTCGATTTCAAGGTGTATAGCCCAAAACTAAAGCCTTTGAATGTTGACAGGGTACTCAATTCATTCAATTGTGAAGGGTGCTATCTGACTTCAGAGGGTTTAAGTGTGAAGCTTCATTATCCACAACTTAGCATTCGTCCAACTTGGTGGGACTGTTCCACATAAGTGGTGATTCGAGGACACTCTTCGATGGCAAGTGAGCAAGACGTCTTGGATTATTTGGTAACTTTAAATAAGTATCTAAGTAATTTCCTTTCAGTTGAAAATAAAGGTGATTCTTCTGATAAAGTTGAATCATTTAGGAATGTAATTTCTTTTCCTTCCCATACTAAAGATTCGATTTCTTTGATCGAATTTAGTCATTGTTTAAGCTCTTCTTATTTACATAATTCTGATGATATTGTTAGTACTGCTGTTGAAATAGCAGAAGTTCATTTTATTGAAAATAAAGTTGTTGTTAATCCAGTAAATAGACAAGTTTGTTCTAACCCTAATGAATCCGTTGATTTATCTATTGATTGCATCTATAATTTAGAACCTTTGGGTTTTGAAAAATACTCAATAAAAGATGATGAACATGCAAAAGGGTTTGAATCACAGAATCCCTTAGAAGAAATTAATTTGAGATCTATTGATGATGTTAGAATTACTTATATATGTAAAGTTCTTGCGATTTTGTTTCGAACTGAATTATACCATCTTCTACATGAGTTCAGAGATTGTTTTCCTTGGGATTATCATGAAATGCCTAGTCTCGATCGTTATCTTGTGGAACATCAATTAGCGCTAAAACCAGACACTCGAACTGTAAAGCAAACACCTCGACGATTTACTCCTAAAATTAATCAAAAGATTAAAGAAGAGATTGAACGCTTGATTAAAGAAAAATTTATTCAAACCACTCATTATGTTGCGTGGGTTTCGAATATTGTGCCTGTGATAAAAAAGAATGAAAAATTAAGAGTGTGCATTGATTTTAGAGATTTGAATAATGCCACTCCGAAAAATGAGTATTTTATGCCTATAACAGATATGTTAATTGATTTTGCTGTAGGGAATGAAATTCTAAGTTTTATAAATGGTTATTCAAGATATAATCAGATCTTTATTGCTGAAGATGATGTGTCCAAAATTGCTTTTCAATGTCCCGGGGCGTTGGGTACTTATGAGTGGGTAGTTATGCCATTTGGTTTGAAAATGCTGGTGCAATATACCAACGTGCTATGAATACCATTTTCCATGAGTATATTGAAAAATTTATGGAGGTATATATTGATGATGTTATAGTTAAGTTGAATTCGGCAACTCAACACATCGATCATTTGAGAAGAGCATTTATTACTATGCGGAAGAAAGGTTCATATCGAATCTTTCATGTCAAACTCGAATATTTGCACCTTTAGTAAATCTAAAAAATGAATCACAGTTCAAATGGATGGGAGAACATCAAAAAGCTTTCGAGTCAATTAAAGCTTATTTGTCCAAAGCGCCAATACTGGCGAATGTTCGCCCTCATAAACCTTTAAAACTATATATTGCTGCATCTGGGAACATGATTGGGTGTATGTTAGCTCAGGATAATGAGAATGACCATGAACGAGCTGTTTATTACCTTAGTCGAGTTTTAACTGATATAGAGACAAGGTATTCACCTAATGAAAAGTTGTGCTTGTCTTTGTATTATGCTTGCACAAAGTTAAAGTGCTATATGGTTGCCAAACTTGTGAAAATCATTGCACAAACTGACCACGTTAAATATATGTTGACTTCTCCAATGTTGCGAGATCGACTACGGAAATGGATGTTGGCATTAACAGAGTTCGACTTGCAATATGTTCCAGCCAAGGCTATGAAATGATAGGTCATTGCAGATTTTCTAGTTGATCATTTGAATAATCTGAATGACTAGGGGGAAAATATAATTGACATTCATGTTGACTATTGGAAGTTATATTTTGATGGTTCGAAGCACAAAGATGGTGCAGGAGTGGAAATTTTAATTATCTCACTAGAAGGAATTCCATTGAAATTTTCGTTTGAGTTAAAATATTCTTGCTCGAATAATATAGCTAAGTACGAAGCTTTAATTTTGGACCTTGAAATTTTGATCGGAAAAGGGGCTTTAGAAGTTCAAATCCTTGGCAATTCTCAGTTAGTTCTGAAACAGTTGTCGAAGGAGTTCAAATGTAACAATGAGTAGTTACAAAAATATTTAACACGGCATGAGAATTGTTAACATCCTTTCGAAAGGTTTCATTAGTCCATATTTCGAAAGGTTTCATTAGTCCATTTCGAAAGAATCCTATTATTCAAGTGGATAGAAAGATAAAGTTGAAAGCAATAAATTTTGTATTAATGGCTGATGAGTTATTGATGAGCGGATAATTTATACGCTTTTCGGCATTGTTTTTACATAGTTTTTAGTATGATTTGATTAGTTTTTAGTATATTTTTATTAGTTTTTAATTAAAAATCACATTTCTGGACTTTACTAGGAGTTTGTGTATTTTTCTGTGATTTTAGGTATTTTCTGACTGAAATTGAAGGAGTTGAGCAAAAATATGATTCAGAGGCTGAAGAAGGACTACAGATGCTGTTGGATTCTGACCTCTCTGCACTCAAAGAGGATTTTCTGGAGCTACAGAAACCCAAATGGCACGCTATTAATTGCGTTGGAAATTAGACATCTAGAGCTTTCCAGCAATATATAATAGTCCATACTTTACCTAAGTTTAGACGACACAAACTGGCGTTCAATGCCAGCTTTCTGCCCTATTCTAGCGTTAAACACCAGAAACAAGTTGCAAAGCAGAGTTAAACGCCAGAAATAAGTTACAAACTGGCGTTCAACTCCAAGGAAGATCTCTACACGTGAAAGCTTCAACGCTCAGCCCAAGCACATACCAAGTGGGCCCGGAAGTAGATTTCTGCATCATTTACTCATTTCTGTAAACCCTAGTAACTAGTTTAGTATAAATAGGACTTTTTACTATTGTATTTAGATCTATCTTTTGATCATCTCTGGTTAGTATTTGACTAATTTTGGGTTCTGAGATCACGTTTAGGGGGCTGGCCATTCGGCCATGCCTGGACCTTGTTCTTATGTATTTTCAACGGTAGAGTTTCTACACACCATAGATTAAGGTGTGGAGCTTTGCTGTTCCTCATGAATTAATGCAAAGTACTATTGTTTTTCTATTCAACTCAAGCCTATTTCTTCTCTAAGATATTCATTCGCACACAAGAACATGATGAATGTGATGATTATGTGACGCTCATCACCATTCTCACTTATGAACGCGTGCCTGACAAACACTTCCATTCTACATGAAAGCAAGCTTGAATGCATATCTCTTAGCCTCCTGATCTGTGATCAGAGTCTTCGTGGTATAGGCTAGAATTATTGGCGGCCATTCTTGAGATCCGAAAAGTCTAAACCTTGACTGTGGTATTCCGAGTAGGATCTGGGAAGGGATAGCTGTGACGAGCTTCAAACTCGCGAGTGTTGGGCGTAGTGACAGACGCAAAAGGATTACTAAATCCTATTCTAGCATGATCGAGAACCGATAGATGATTAGCCGTGCAGTAACAGCGCATTTGGACCATTTTCACTGAGAGGACGGGATGTAGCCATTGACAACGGTGACGCCCAATATACAGCTTGCCATGGAAAGGAGTATGAATGATTGGATGAAAGCAGTAAGAAAGCAGAGGTTCAGAAGGAACAAAAGCATCTCCATAGGCTTATCTGAAACTCTCACCAATGAATTGCATAAGTATTTCTATCCTATTTTATATTTTAATTATATTTTAATTATCAAATCTCCATAACTAATTGAATCCGCCTGACTGAGATTTACAAGGTGACCATAGCTTGCTTCAAACCGACAATCTCCGTGGGATCGACCCTTACTCACGTAAGGTTTATTACTTGGACGACCCAGTGCACTTGCTGGTTAGTTGTGCAAAGTTGTGACAAAGAACTAAGATTATGAACGTGCGTATTAAGTTTTTGGCGCCGTTACCAAGGAAAGAATGATCACGATTTCGTGCACCAAGTTTTTGGCGCCGTTGCCGGGGATTGTTCGAGTTTGGACAACTGACAGTTCATCTTGTTGCTCATATTAGGTAATTTTATTTTAATTTTAAGCTTTTTTTTTGTTTTTATTTTTGAAAAAAAAATATTTTTATAAAATAAATAAATCATTCTATGGCTTCAGAAGTTTTAAGAATGAATTCTAGAGTTTCATGATGATCTGTTGAAGTCTGGCTGGCTGTAAAGCCATGTCTAATCCTTTGGACCGAGGTTTCAACTATCATTAGAGAAGAGCTTCTTTGTCTTTCTCAGCAATTTAACTTTTGTATGTAATGATCTGCTAAAGCTTGGCTGGCCATTGGCCATGTCTAGTATTTTGGACTGGAGCTTTCACTGAAAGCTTGGCTGGCTAGTAAGCCATGTCTAATTCCTGGACCGGAGCTTTACACTAACATTGCATGATTCCTGGAATTCTCATTAGAAATTTTGAAATCCTTATTTTATTTTTCAAAATAATTTTCGAAAAATACCAAAAAAATTTACAAAATCATAAAAATCAAAAATATTTTGTGTTTCTTGCTTGAATCTAGTGTCAAGTTTTAAGTTTGGTGTCCATTGCATGTTTGTAATTTTTTCTTAATTTTCCAAATTCATCATATGTTCTTCATGATCTTCAAGTTGTTCTTGATGATCTACTTTGTTTGATCTTTGTATTTTCTTGTTGTGCATCTTTTCTTGTTTCTCATATGCATTTTCAATTTGTTAGTGTCTCAACATTAAAAATTTTTAAGTTTGGTGTCTTGCATATCTTTTTTTCTTAAAAATTTTTAAAAATATGTTCTTGATGTTCATCTTGACATTCAAAGTGTTCTTGGTGTTCATCTTGACATTCAAAGTGTTCTTGCATATTTTTCTTGTTTTGATTCATAATTTTCATGTTTTGAGTCTTTTTGTTGTTTTTCTCTCTCTTCTTAAAAATTCAAAAAAAAAAAGATATCTTTCCTTTATCCTTCTCATAAATTTCAAACATTTGAATTGATTTAGTTATAAAGTTTTAAAATTTAATTGTTTCTTATGAATCAAATCAAATTTTCAATTTAAAAATTCTATCTTTTTCAAATCTTTTTCAAAAATCAAACATTTTTCATTTTTTCTTTCATATTTTCGAAAATTTCAAATTGATTTTCAAAATTTTTTTTCTTATTTTGTTTCATATTTTTTTATTTAAAAATTTCAAGTTGTTACTTGCCTATTAAGAAAGGATCAATCTTTAAATTTTAGAATCACATCTTTTAGTTTCTTGTTAGTCAAGTAATCAAATTTAATTTCAAAATCAAATCTTTTTTATTTTTCAATTCAAATCTTTTTCAAAATAATTTTCAATCATATCTTTTTCTATTTCAATCATATCTTTTTCAAAACCACCTAACTACTTTTCTCTCTCCAATTTTCGAAAACTCCTATCCACTTTTTCAAAATTCTTTTTAATTAACTAATTGTTTCAAATTTTAATTTTAGTTTTATTTCTCTTTTTAATTTTCGAATTCTAACTAAATTTTAAAATAAAAACAAAAATATTTTCCTTTTAGTTTAAATTAAATTCGAATTTTCTCCCCCTCTCTCATCTTCTTCTATTTACTTATTTATCTACTAACACCTCTCTTTCATTCAAAAATTCGAACTCACTCTTCTCCTCTGTGTTTGAATTCTTATCTTTTTCTTCTTCCATTCTTCTCTTCTTATACTCATATAAGGAATCTCTATACTGTGACATAGAGGACTCCATATTTTCTTTTCTGTTCTCTTCTTTTTCATATGAGCAGGAACAAGGATAAGAACATTCTTGTTGAAGCCGATCCTGAACCTGAAAGGACTCTGAAGAGGAAGCTAAGGGAAGCTAAAGCACAACTCTCTAGAGAAAATATGACAGAAATTTTCGAAAAAGAAGGAGACATGGCCGAAAATAATAACAATGGTGGAGATGCAAGGAAGATGCTTGGTGACTTTACTGCACCAAATTCTAACTTACATGGAAGAAGCATCTCAATCCCTGCCATTGGAGCAAACAATTTTGAGCTAAAGCCTCAATTAGTTTCTTTGATGCAACAGAATTGCAAGTTTCATGGACTTCCATCAAAAGATCCTTTTCAGTTCTTAACTGAATTCTTACAAATCTGTGATACTGTTAAGACCAATGGGGTTGATCCCAAGGTCTACAGGCTTATCCTTTTCCCGTTTGCTGTAAGAGACAGAGCTAGAATATGATTGGACTCTCAACCTAAAGATAGCCTGAACTCTTGGGATAAGCTGGTCACGGCTTTCTTAGCCAAGTTCTTTCCTCCTGGATCCATTCACCTAAAGAAAACGCCTACAGAAGCTCAGGAACTCATTAACATGGTTGCAAATAACCAGTTCATGTACACTTCTGAAAGGAATCCTGTGAGTAATGGGACGCCTCAGAGGAAGGGAGTTCTTGAAATTGATACGCTGAATGCCATATTGGTTCAGAATAAAATATTGACTCAGCAAGTCAATATGATTTCTCAGAGTTTGAATGGATTGCAAGCTGCATCCAACAGTACTAAAGAAGCATCTTCTGAAGAAGAAGCTTATGATCTTGAGAACCCTGCAATAGCAGAGGTGAATTACATGGGGGAACCCTATGGAAACACCTATAATCCCTCATGGAGAAATCATCCAAATTTCTCATGGAAGGATCAACAAAATCCTCAACAAGGCTTTAATAATGGTGGAAGAAATAGGTTTAGCAATAGCAAGCCTTTTCCATCATCCTCTCAGTAACAGACAGAGAATTCTGGGCAAAATCCATCTAACTTAGCAAATATAGTCTCTAATCTATCTAAGACCACTCTAAGCTTCACGAATGAAACAAGGTCCTCCATTAGAAATTTGGAGACACAAGTGGGCCAGCTGAGTAAAAGAGTCACTGAAACTCCTCCTAGTACTCTCCCAAGCAATACAGAAAAGAATCCAAAAAGAGAGTGCAAGGCCATAACCTTACTTGGTGTGGCCGAACCCAGAGAGGAGGAGAAGGACGTGAATCCTAGTGAGGAAGACCTCCTGGGACGTTCACTGATCAATAAGGAATTTTTCTTTGAGGAACCAAAGGAATCTGAGGCTCATCTAGAGACCATAGAGATTCCATTGAACCTCCTTTTACCATTCATGAGCTCTGATGACTATTCTTCCTCTGAAGAGGATGAAGACATCATTGAAGAGCAGGTTGCTAAATATCTAGGAGCCATCATGAAGTTGAATGCCAGTTTATTTGGTAATGATACTTGGGAGGATGAACCCCCCTTGTTCACCAATGAACTAAGTGCATTGATAAGGCAGACATTGCCTCAGAAGAAACCGGATCCCGAAAAGTTCTTCATACCTTGTACCATAGGCACCATGACCTTTGAGAAGGCTCTGTGTGACCTTGGGTCAGCGATAAACCTCATGCCACTCTCTGTAATAGATAAACTGAGAATCTTTGAGGTACAAGTTGCAAGAATCTCACTAGAGATGGCAGACAAATCAATGAAACAGGCTTATGGATTAGTAGAGGACTTGTTAGTAAAGGTTGAAGGCCTTTACATCCCTACTGATTTCATAATCCTAGACACTGGAAAGGATGAGGATGAATCCATCATCCTTGGAAGACCCTTCCTAGCCACAGCAAAAGCTGTGATTGATGTGGACAGAGGAGAATTGGTCCTTCAACTGAATGAGGACTACCTTGTATTTAAGACTCAAGGTTCTCCTTCTGTAACCATGGAGATGAAGCATGAAAAGCTTCTCTCAATGCAGAGTCAACCAAAGCCCCCACATTCAAACTCTAAGTTTGGTGTTGGGAGGTCCCAACAATGCTCTGAACATCTGTGAGGCTCCATGAGAGCTCACTGTCAAGCTATTGACATTAAAGAAGCGCTTGTTGGGAGGCAACCCAATGTTATTTAATTATATCTATTTATTTTCCATTGCTATTTTATGTTTTCTTTAGGTTGATGATCATGTGAAGTCACAAAAACTACTGAAAAATCAAAAACAGAATGAAAAACAGCATTAAAAATAGCTCACCCTGGAGGAAGAGCTTACTGGCGTTTAAACGCCAGTAAGAAGCATCAAACTGGCGTTTAATGTCAGAAAGAAGCATTAAACTGGCGTTTAACGCCAGAAAGAAGCATCAAGCTGGCGTTAAACGCCAGAAACAAGTACCAGACTGGCGTTTAATGCCAGAACATAGCATGGAATTGGCGTTAAATGCCAGAAACAAGCAGCAATCTGGCGTTTAACACCAGACATGCATTCTAAGGGCGTTTGCACGCCTAAATGGAGCAGGGATGTTAAGTCCTTGACCCCTCTGGATCTGTGGACCCCACAGGATCCCCACCTAACCCACCTCTTCTTCTCTCCTCTTCACACCTTTTCATACCTCTCTTTCCCAAATACCCTTCACCAATCACCTCCATACCTCTTCCCTAAATACCCTTAACCACTCACATCCATCCACTCTTCCCCATAAACCCCACCTACCTCCAAAATTCAAATTCTTTTCCCTCCCAAATCCAACCCTAATGGTCGAAACCTACCCTCCACCCCACCCCTATATAAACCCCTCAACACTACTCCATTTTCACACATTACAACCACCACTTCCCCCCTTGGCCGAATACACCTTCTCCCTCCATCTCCTCCATTTTCTTCTTCTTCTACTACTTCCTTTCTTCTTTTGCTCGGGGACAAGCAAACCTTTTAAGTTTGGTGTGGTAAAAACATTGCTTTTTGTTTTTTCATAACCATTAATGGCACCTAAGGCTAGAGAAACCTCAAGAAAGAAGAAAGGAAAGGCAATTGCTTCCACCTCTGAGTCATGGGAGATGGAGAGATTCATCTCAAACGTCTATCAAGACCACTTCTATGAAGTTGTGGCCAAGAAAAAGGTGATCCCTGAGGTCCCTTTTAAGCTCAAAAAGAGCGAATATCCAGAGATCCGACAAAAGATTAGAAGAAGAGGATGGGAAGTTCTCTCTAATCCTATTCAACAAGTCGGGATCTTAATGGTCCAAGAGTTCTATGCAAACGCATGGATCACTAGGAACCATGATCAAAGTAGGAACCCGAATCCAAAGAATTGGCTTACAATGGTTTGGGGGAAATACTTAGATTTCAGTCCGGAAAATGTAAGGTTGGCGTTCAACTTGCCAATGATGCAAGAAAACGCACCCCCCTACACTAGAAGGGTCAACTTTGATCAAAGGTTGGACCATGTCCTCATGGACATATGTGTGGAAGGAGCTCAATGAAAAGTTGACTCAAGAGGCAAGCCGGTTCAATTGAGAAGACCAGACCTTAAGCCTGTAGCTAGAGGATGGTTGGAGTTCATCCAACGCTCAATTATTCCTACTAGCAACCGGTCTGAAGTTACTGTAGACCGGGCCATCACGATCCATAGTATCATGATTGGGGAGGAAGTGGAAGTTCATGAGATTATACCTCAAGAACTCTACAAGGTGGCTGACAAGTCATCCACTTTGACAAGGTTAGCCTTTCCTCACCTCATTTGCCACCTCTGTAATTCGGCTGGAATTGACATAGAGGGAGATATTCTCATTGATGAGGACAAGCCCATCACTAAGAAAAGGATGGAAGAAACAAGAGATCATGGACCTCAACAAGAGCATGAGAAAATTTCTCACCATGAAATCCCTGAGATGCCTCAAGGGATGCACTTTCCTCCACAAAACTATTGGGAGCAAATCAACACCTCCCTAGGAGAATTAAGTTCCAACATGGGACAACGAAAGATGGAACACCAAGAGCACTCCATCATTCTCCATGAGATTAGAGAAGATCAAAGAGCTATGAGGGAGGAGCAACAAAGATAAGGAAGAGACATAGAGGAGCTCAAGAGCACCATTGGTTCTTCAAGAAGAGGAAGACGCCACCCTCACTAAGGTGGACCCGTTCCTTAATCTCCTTGTTCTTATTTTCCTATTTTTCGGTTCTTGAGCCTTATGTTTTATTTATGTTTGTGTCTTTACTATATGATCATTAGTGTTTAAGTGTCTATGTCTTAAAGCTATGAATGTCCTATGAATCCATCACCTCTCTTAATTGAAAAATATTCTAAAAACAAAAGAACAAGAAGTACATGATTTTGAATTCATCCTTGAAATTAGTTTAATTATTTTGATGTGGTGATAATACTTTTTGTTTTCTGAATGAATGCTTGAACAATGCATATGTCTTTTGAATTTGTTGTCTATGAATGTTAAAATTGTTGGCTCTTGAAAGAATGATGAAAAAGAAGAAATGTTATTTGATGATCTGAAAAATCATAAAAATGATTCTTGAAGCAAGAAAAAGCAATGAATAGAGAAAAGCTTGCGAAAAAAAAGAGAAGGCGAAAAAAAAAGAAAGAAAAAGAAAAAAAAAGCAAGCAAAAAAAGTCAATAGCCCTTAAAACCAAAAGGCAAGGGTAAAAAGGATCCAAGGCTTTGAACATCAGTGGATAGGAGGGCCCAAAGGAATAAAATCCTGGCCTAAGCGGCTAAACCAAGCTGTCCCTAACCATGTGCTTGTGGCGTGAAGGTGTCAAGTGAAAAGCTTGAGACTGAGCGGTTAAAGTCAAGGTCCAAAGCAAAAATAGAGTGTGCTTAAGAACCCTGGACACCTCTAATTGGGGACTTTAGCAAAGTTGAGTCACAATCTGAAAAGGTTCACCCAATTATGTGTCTGTGGCATTTATGTATCCGGTGGTAATACTGGAAAACAAAGTGTTTAGGGCCACGGCCAAGACACATAAAGTAGCTGTGTTCAAGAATCAACATACTGAACTAGGAGAATCAATAACACTATCTGAATTCTGAGTTCCCATAGATGCCAATCATTCTGAACTTCAAAGGATAAAGTGAGATGCCAAAACTGTTCAGAGGCAAAAAGCTACTAGTCCCGCTCATCTAATTGGAGCTAAGTTTCATTGATATTTGGAATTTATAGTATATTCTCTTCTTTTTATCCTATTTGATTTTCAGTTGCTTGGGGACAAGCAACAATTTAAGCTTGGTGTTGTGATGAGCGGATAATTTATACGCTTTTTGGCATTGTTTTTACATAGTTTTTAGTATGATTTGATTAGTTTTTAGTATATTTTTATTAGTTTTTAATTAAAAATCACATTTCTGGACTTTACTAGGAGTTTGTGTTTTTTTCTGTGATTTCAGGTATTTTCTGACTGAAATTGAAGGACTTGAGCAAAAATCTGATTCAGAGGCTGAAGAAGGACTACAGATGCTGTTGGATTCTGACCTCCCTGCACTCAAAGTGAATTTTCTAGAGCTACAGAAACCCAAATGGCGCACTCTTAATTGCGTTGGAAAGTAGACATCCAGGGCTTTCCAGCAATATATAATACCTCATACTTTGCCCAAGTTTAGACGATGCAAACTGGAGTTCAACGCCAGCTTTCTGCCCTATTCTGGCGTTAAACGCCAAAAACAAGTTGCAAAGCAGAGTTAAACGCCAGAAACAAGTTACAAACTGGCGTTCAACTCCAAGGAAGACCTCTACACTTGAAAGCTTCAACGCTCAGCCCAAGCACACACCAAGTAGGCCCGGAAGTGGATTTCTGCATCATTTACTCATTTATGTAAACCCTAGTAACTAGTTTAGTATAAATAGGACTTTTTACTATTGTATTTAGATCTATATTTTGATCATCTCTGGTTAGTCTTTGACTAATTTTGGGTTTTGAGATCACGTTTAGGGGGCTGGCCATTCGGCCATGCCTGGACCTTGTTCTTATGTATTTTCAACGGTAGAGTTTCTACACACCATAGATTAAGGTGTGGAGATCTGCTGTTCCTCATGAATTAATGCAAAGTACTATTGTTTTTCTATTCAACTCAAACTTTTTTCTTCTCTAAGATAATCATTCGCACACAAGAACATGATGAATGTGATGATTATGTGACCCTCATCACCATTCTCACTTATGAACGCGTGCCTGACAAACACTTCCGTTCTACATGAAAGCAAGCTTGAATGCATATCTCTTAGCCTCCTGATCTGTGATCAGAGTCTTCGTGGTTGATAAACCACTATTTCATGGTTTATCTTGTGCTCAATTGAGTGGATTTTATCAACTCTTTACCCACTTATTCATACTATTTGCATGGTTTTACATTTGCCTTCCTAATTATGTGCTTTGATTGAAAACATGCTTCTTTGGCCTTAAGTTCCCTATGTTTAAATCCTCTCTTATTACCATTAGATGCCTTGATATGTGTGTTAAGTATTTTCAGAGATTACAGGGCAGGAATGGCTCAGAGGGTGGAAAGGAAGCATGCAAAAGTGGAAGGAATACTAGAAGTTGGAGAAATTGCTAAACTGTCCAGCCTGACCTCTTCGCACTCAAACGGCTATAACTTTAGCTACAAAGGTCCAAACGATGCGGTTCCAGTTGCGTTGGAAAGCTAACGTCTGGGGCTTCGATTTGATATATAATATGCCATAGTTGCTATGACGCTAGGCGACGCGATCACGTACTCCATGCGGCCGCATCACAGTGACGGAAATCAGCGTGTTTGAATTCTTCTCCAGCGATTTCTGGGCTGTTTTCGACCCAGTTTGCGGCCTAGAAAACATAGATTAGAGGCTATAAAGTGTGAGAATCTATTCATTCATAAAAAAGGCTTTCATAATTCACAATTTTAGGAGTAGATGTAGTTTTTAGAGAGAGAGGTTCTCTCCTCTCTCTTAGGATTAGGATTTAGGACTTCTCTTAGTTTTAGGAGTGACTCTCAATCCTAGGTTCAATGTTCTTTTTATTTATTTCTCCAATTTAATTTGTATGTCAGATTTAAGTTCTTTTGTGAATGCAATTCGAGGTATTTTCAGACTTAATTTTGCTTTGCTTTATTTATATGAATGCTTTTAATTTAATTTAGATATTTTTCCTTTTGGTCTTGGTTAAGAAATCAGTAACTCAGGAATTATCCAACTCAAACCCGAGGTTTAAATACTCGGTTATCAATTTTAAAGGGGTTTGTTACTTGTGACAACCAAAACGTTTGTAAGAAAGGTTAATTGCTTGGTTTAGTAACTATACTTACAACGAGAGTTTGCTATAACCTCTAAACCATCAATCTTCAGTTCTTTAAAATGGCGCCGTTGCCGGGGAATTGCAAACGTGTGCCTTATTATTGGTTATTGTAAATATTTTATTTTTGCTTGTTTATTTGTTTTTGTTTTTGTTTTTATTTTTGCTTTTTCTTAAATTAAGAGGTTATTGGTTTTTATTTTAAAATTTTTTTATTTTATCTTATCTTATTTCAAAAATCAAATTTCAAATTTCAAAAATTCAAAATTCAAAAATTTAAAATATAAATTTATTTTTATTTTATTTTTTAATTTTTTATTAGCTACTATGAATTCTCACCCCTCTCGCTTCAAGTTTGATTCCAATGTTGTTGTTAGGAATGGAAACTATAATGAGAACAGGCATCAAGGTTGGAAGAATCAAAGATGGGAGGAGCCACAAGGATTTGATCAACCCTCATAGCAACAACCACCTCCAATGGACTATCAACAACCATTCTGTGATGCATATCAATGCAATGGCTATGGTGAGCAATCTTTTGATTATCAACAACCACCACCATATGCCTATGAACCCCCTCCTCAACATAACTTTGGACCACCAAACTCACAAGCCCCTTTCCGCCATTCACCTCTATATAATCCCAACTCTCAACCACCATACCAACCACCTTATGAGCCATATGAACCATATATAGAGCCACCCCAATTCCAACCCAATTACTCACAAGAACCACCACTTCAATATTCACCATCTCCATATCCATCAATCCAAGAGCACTATGATCCTATTGATGAAAGCCGAGTGCATCAAGAGACAAAGGATCGTTTCAAGGAAACAGTAGATCGATGTCATGCAACCATTCATCAATTGGGGCAAGCAATAATGAGTCAATTAGCTTCCCGATGTTCGGACACTCAAGAAACCCCCATGGCTTCATGTGGACAATCTAATGAAGAACGTAGTATGAAGGAGATACTAGAAACTCCAGTGAACAGTACGGAGCATGACTTTGTACTGTAACAAGTAGAGGAAGCCGGGATTATTGAAGAAGAAGAATTGGTTGCAGATTTAAGAGATGCAGAACCTCCATGGGAAAGTCAATTTATCAAGCCTCCTTCAAAGGCGTTTGAAATCGATGTTGAGGAGGGTGTACAACCTCCAAAGCATATCACAGTTAAATACTTGAAAGAGGTTGATCAAGAGATGGAGATTCAAGAAGAAGAAGCATAACCTCCCATGCCCTTGGAAAGCAATGAAGAGGAAATTGAATTGGAAGAAAGCTGCCAAGAGGAAGAGGTTGAAATTGAAGAAGCTTGCAAAGAGGTGGTAATTATCAGAGAAGAGCACAACGGAGTGGAGCTTGCAATTTTATTGAAAATACCTCCCCCTAAGTTGCCATCATCCTTCACAACATTCAAATGGGTAAATTTCATATCCCTTAGCTTTCTAATCCCACTTGAATATGGGCTACTGAAGACGGATGGTCAACTTAGAGCTCTTTGTGGCATTAAGAGTAAGAGGAAGATGACCAGTGGTAAGAGTTGTCCTGCAAGGTTCATTATGGTTGGAAGCTTTAAGTTTAAACGCAAAGGTTGGTGTAAAGCTCAATTGAATGGGTCTAGGAAGTTGTTTGGATGCTTCAGTGAGAATTCTAAAGCTGAACCACCTGGATGGAATCATGATAATCAACTTGAAGACAGGTGTAAAAGCAAGATTTGGGATCCTGGAATCTGTTCTGACATCCAACACCCCGGGAGTCTAAGAATCTGTTTAAAGCTGCTCAAAGGCTTTACGTGCCTAGTTTGGGATCCCGGAAGCTATTGGAATTACAAACATTGGTGGAGATTCCTGGATGAGTTCAAACACAAGCCACCATAACAGGAAGCTCACCAAATGTCCAACTTAAGGACTTTAACTAAAAGTGCTAGGTGGGAGACAACCCACCATGGTATAATCATTCCTTTCTCAATTTTAATTTTATTTAGTTTTGTTTGTTTTTGAATTTTATTTTGTTATATTGAACCTGGAGTTTTGCATCACATTCATATTAACACTGCATTCTGCATTTTTTTTTCAGATTATAAAAAAAAAAAAGCACGCACGCGACACGGCAGCGTCGCTGACGCGTCCGCGTCACCAGTGCAATGGGAAGAAAAGAAAATGAACAGAAAGTTACGCAGGAGCAGGGCTGGAGGCATGCCAATGGCACAAATTACCCCACGCGACCGCGTCACTGATGCGACCGCGTCATATGGGAATAATGGCCTCCCACGCGACGGCGTGCCCCATGCGGCCGCGTGACCTGAAAATCGACGTAAAAGGGGTGCATGGCCGAAAGTTGTGCTGGAGTTGGGCTGGACTCGTGCTGGAAGCCCAAGCCCTCCCACGCGAACGCGTGCCCCACGCGTCTGCGTCATATTGGAAATAAGGCCACCCGCGCGATCGCGTCGACCACGCGACCGCGTCACCCTGGATTTTGGCAATACTGAGTTTTGAACAGAGAGTTGTGCGACCGCGAGGCTGTACTCGCACCACTAGCACAAATCAAGTCACGTGATCGCGTGCCCCACGCGTCTGCGTCGCCCAACCTTATCGCGCACCACACGACCGCGTTGCCAGCGTCGCACAACTTATCCAGATTAGTGCCAATTTTCTTATCTTTTCTTCTCCGAATCCTTATTCTTCTTATCTTTTCTTATTTCTTTCTTCTTCCTTTCTTATTTTCTCTCACTTCCATTCTATTTTATTTAATTTATTTGCATACTTTCATTCATTGCATATTTTTATTGTTCTAAAATTATTATTGGTGTTCAAATGTTCTTATTCAACTGTTACATCTTTTCTGGTATTTTCTTGGTGCTTAGTGACTTGTTTCATTCTTATTGAGTAATATTATTTAAATCAATGCCAATCTTTTATATCTATATTACTCTTGCATTGACATGAATTTATATTATCTCTCCTTCCCCATTCTCTTCTCCATTGTTGCAAATTTTCGCACCACTGGTATGCCATGTGCTTCTATTGTTTTCTCACTTGCATGTTGTAGCTACCATGTAATTGAGACCCTCATTATTTGGCATCAACCAACCCATGTTTTATTTATTTTCCTATCTTTATTTCTGAATTACTCTTCTTCCCTTTTTCTTTCAGGATGGCCACCCGGAAGGGAACCGGAAGACGTTTACATGGGGAGACAAACAAGTCCATCAGCAAAATCCTTGGAGAAAAGCATCAGTTGGAGAAGACCCGTCCACCTGCACATCTCAGCATGCACCGAGGACGGTGCAATCTTTAAGTGTGGGGAGGTCGATACCGATCTCTATGGGTTAGTACTTTCTTGTCTTAACACCAATGTTTAAATTTTTCTTTGTAGTTAGTTGTTGCATTTGCATGTTTGATTGCATGATTATTTGATTTTTGTGCATATTTTACCACTCGGTTAAAGTAATATTTTCTTTTTCAAGAAACCTTTTAGAGAATTTCACTAATTTGAATAAAATTTAATGTTACACTTGTTTGAAGAGATATTATACTGGAACATGGTTTAGAACTCGAACACACAAAACCTGTGAAATTTTTTTGAGCCTATTTGAATTGGTTGCATTTTATCAACCAAAAATTTTGTTTTAGTGTGTATTTTTCTCTCTAAAATTGTGATCTTTGTCTTGCTTAATTCTATATTTCCATTATTTGATGTATGCATGCACCTATATGATTGAGGCCTTTGTTTCACTGAGCTTACATACCCATATGGCCTTACCTTTCATTATCCTTTGCAAACAAATTTGAGCCTATTTTACCCCTTTTTATTCTTTATTTTAGCTCATCACTAACTCTAAGCGGAAAACAATAATGTCCTTAATTTGAATCCTTGGTTAGCTTAGACTAGTGAGAGTGCTTATGATTTAAGTATGGAAAAAGTGGATTTGGAAATATTTGGTTTAAGAATTGGATATTATATATCATTATGTGAAAGAAATGTTTAGAACATGATTCATGCATTCAATATCTTAATCATATGTATTGAGAAAAATAAAAGAAAAAAAAATATATATATATATAAAAGAAAAAAAAAGAGCAATTAAGTAAAAGGAGACAAAATGCCCCAAAGTAAGTGGTGAAAGCAATGCATGTGTACTGTACTTGAAATTAGAATGCATGAATATGTGGAAAACATGGTTAATGGATGGTTAGATATTGTATTATGATTACATGGATTGTCTAAAGTTAGGTGGAAAGTTTAAGTTAATTAAGGATTCAGATTTTAGTCCACTTGGCCAAATACAATCCTACCTTGACCCTAACCCCATTACAACCCTTAAAAGACCTCTTGATTTGTGTATTTGTGCATTAAATTTATGTTGATTGTTAGATGAAGAGCAAGCCTTAGAAATCAAGGTTAGTAGAGAATTGAGAGAATCGAACCTAAAAACACTTGAGTGATTAGAGTGTATACACTACCAGTGAGGGTTCGATGCTCAATTCCTTGTTCCCTGCTTTCATGAGCTATTTTCTTCTTGCAAGTCTATTTTGTAGTTCATTTTTCAGAGATTACAGGGCAGGAATGGCTCAGAGGGTGGAAAGGAAGCATGCAAAAGTGGAAGGAATACAAGAAGTTGGAGAAATTGATAAGCTGTCTAGCCTGACCTCTTTGCACTCAAATGGCTATAACTTTAGCTACAGAGGTCCAAATGATGCAGTTCTAGTTGCGTTAGAAAGCTAACGTCCGGGGCTTCAATTTGATATATAATATGCCATAGTTGCTCTGACGCTAAGCGACGCGACCGCGTGATCCATGCGGCCGCATCGCAGTGACGGAAATCAGCATGTTTGTATTCTTCTCCAGCGATTTATGGACTTTTTTCGACCCAGTTTGCGGCCCAGAAAACACATATTAGAGGCTATAAAGTGGGAGAATCCATTCATTCATAAAAAAGGCTTTCACAATTCACAATTTTAGGAGTAGATGTAGTTTTTAGAGAGAGAGGTTCTCTCCTCTCTCTTAGGATTAGGATTTAGGACTTCTCTTAGTTTTAGGAGTGACTCTCAATCCAGGTTCAATGTTCTTTTTATTTATTTCTCCAATTTAATTTGTATGAGAAGACGACCCGAGGTTTAAATACTCGGTTATCAATTTTAAAGGGGTTTGTTACTTGTGACAACCAAAACATTTGTACGAAGGGATTTCTGTCGGTTTAGAGACTATATCTACAACGCAACTGTTTTTATGAACTTCTTTATTGGCAAAAATCCCTAACGTCAGTGGTATAGGCTAGAATTATTGGCGGCCATTCTTGAGATCCATAATGTCTAAACCTTGTCTGTGGTATTTCGAGTAGGATCTGGGAAGGGATGGCTGTGACGAGCTTCAAACTCGCGAGTGCTGGGCGTAGTGACAGACGCAAAAGGATTACTAAATCCTATTCTAGCATGATCGAAATCGACAGATGATTAGCGGTGCGGTGACAGCGCATTTGGACCATTTTCACTAAGAGGACGGGATGTAGCCATTGAGAATGATGATGCCCAATATACAGCTTGCCATAGAAAGGAGTATGAATAATTGGATGAAAGCAGTAGGAAAGCAGAGATTCAGAAGGAACAAAAGCATCTCCATAGGCTTATCTGAAACTCTCACCAATGAATTGCATAAGTATTTCTATCCTATTTTATATTTTAATTATATTTTAATTATCAAATCTCCATAACCAATTGAATCCGCCTGATTGAGATTTACAAGGTGACGATAGCTTGCTTCAAACCGACAATCTCCATGGGATCGACCCTTACTCACGTAAGGTTTATTACTTAGACGACCCAGTGCACTTGCTGGTTAGTTGTGTGAAGTTGTGACAAAGAACTAAGATTATGAACGTGCGTATTAAGTTTTTGGCGCCGTTACCAAGGAAAGAACGATCACGATTTCGTGCACCAGTTATACAAGAAAGGAATTGATGGAAGTCTGTCAAGATGTTTAAGTCAAGCCGATAAAGATATTGCTTTAGGAGAAGTCCATAGAGGTATATGTGGTGCCCATCAGGCCGGGATAAAAATAAAATGGGTTTTACGTTGAAATCATGCTTATTGGCCTTCGATGGTTAAAGATTGCATCGATTATGCAAAGGTGTGTCAAGAGTGTCAACGCCATGGAGTGGTGCAACAGATCCCAGCATCTGAGTTGCATTTGATTATTAAGCCATGGCCATTTCAAGGATGGGATTTAGACTTAATTGGGTTGATACACCCTCCTTCGTCGAATAATCATAAATTTATCTTGGTGGCCATAGATTATTTCATGAAGTGGGTTGAAACTGTTCCTCTGATAGAGGTTGGGCAAAATAAAGTGATAGATTTCATTAAGGAATATATAATCCATCGATTTGGAATTCCTCAAACATTAAGTACTGATCAAGGGACTATGTTCACTAGTCACTGAATTAAGAATTTTGCAGCTTCGAAAAATATTAAAATGGTTACTTCAACCCCTTAATATGCTCAGGCCAATGGGCAAGTCGAAGCGGCAAACAAAATTTTAATTAGTTTGATTAAAAAATAGATCAGAAGCAGACCTCAAAATTGGCATGAGACTTTGAGTCAGGTATTGTGGGCATATCAAAACTCACCAAGAGGATCAACAAGTACTTCTCCTTATAAATTAGTATATGGACATGATGCAGTTTTGCCTTTAGAAATTAATCTCAATACATTGAGGATTTTGAGGTAAGATGAGTTTCCAGTTGATGATTATTGGAATGCAATGTATGATGAATTAAATGATTTAGACTCCGAACGTGTTTTGGCTCTTGAGAATACGATTCGACAAAAGGAAAATGTTGCTCAAGGTTATAATCGTTGAGTAAAAGAGAAATGTTTCAGTATAGGAGAGTTGGTTTTGAATGTTGTATTGCTGATGGAAAAGAAATCAAGATTTTTTGGCAAGTGGTCCCATACTTGGGAAGGGCCTTTTCAAGTAATCGAATTGTATTATGGAAATGCATATCAAATTAAAGATATTGATTCCGGGAATGTGATTAATTCGAAAAATGGAAAGTATTTGAAGAAATATCGATGTATACTGAATCAAGATTAATAATATAAGTGAATAAGTCAGAATATAAAAAAAAAGTCATTATACATATAAAATATTCTAAGGTGATGAAATATCAGGTGCCAAGAGTGCTGCTAAGTTAGAGTAGAGTTGGATTCTTTCACTGTCCAGAGCAGAAAGTGCCTTAATTTGCTCATAGTCTTCATTCTGAGCCTTGTCAAGCTGTTTCTCATAATCTTTTTTCTTGGCTTTGACAATACAGAGTTCTTTGAAGATTTTTTGTTGTTTATTTTGAGCTGTAACCAAGTGCATAGTCATATCAGCTTTTCTCTTTTTTATTTTGGCTAGCTTTTCATTGATTCGAGCCAACTCTAATTCAAGTTCTTCCTCTTGTTTGTCGTAATGGGCTCGAGCAGTAAAGGCTTGAGTGATCCTTAGATCGAATTCTTTGTATGATGCCTTCATGGGTCGAAGAACTTTGCTAGCTTCCTCTAACTTAGTCTTAACTTTGGCAACCTTTTTCTTGGCTTTCTGTAACTTCTCTTGGACAGTGATCCAATCATTAGAAATTCTTATAAATTCTTTTGCTATAGTAGAGAATTGAGGTGGAACCTAAAATTCAATAGAAAAACTTAAGATATCAGAGAGAAGTGAATTCAAGTTTGTTTTGCCAGTCCATTAAGTGGGTGGATTTGATAAAAGCTTCAGAAGAGTGATTAATTGTCCACGGGTGTTTTGATTAAGCTCCAAGGGAAGGCTGGATGTAGAAGGACCTGTATGAGTTGGAGTTGAGATCGGTACTTCATCTTCTTGAACAATTTGGTTCAAAAAGGCAACCAATCTAGCAAGGTCAATATCAGACAGCTGAGATGGCATATCAGGAATTTTAGAACGTGGTTCTGGACCAAGAAGGGTTGAAGGCTCAGTGTTTTTATGTGGGCTTGGAGTTTTCTGAGGAGAAAGAATGGTTTCTGGGACGTGAGTAGGCGAATCAGAGTCAGGGGTAATAAGAGAATCATTTGGATTTTTAGCCTGGGTTGGAGAAGGAGGATTGTCAATGTTTTGAGTTTGCGATGGTAAAGGTTGCTCTTGTGTCAAATCAACAACTTGTGTCCCGATTGAAACTGGTAGAATCACTTGTATGCTTTCAACAAATATGACAGTTTGAGCTAGTGAGTGGGATTCCTATTGCTCTGTTTCTGATTGATTTTGTTGTGTCAATTGGTTGGGGGCAAAGGAAGAAGAAGTTGATTGAGCAGTGGCTTCAGTCTGAAATAAGACACTTAGTAGGTCAAATCTTCTCAATCAAGTTGATATATTTGAAATTGATATGAAATTATCGGAAGGGATCTTTTTCGGACTAATGGAGGGACCGATTTAGTTTCTGAATCTTCATCTGAATCAGAAGTAGCAGCAACAAGAATATCTTGTGTGGGCTGTTCGCTTCCCTCTGAGGAGCTTTCACTCGAAGATTGAACCTGTTACTAAAGAAAGAATCGAAGTCAGGATATGTTCAAATGAATACAATCGAGAAAGAGTTTGAAGAAGTTGATTAAAAGGTTACCCTTCTGGAAGCTCTTGTAGGAGCTTGATGACTCCTCTTTCGTGGTTGTCTTGAAGGTGTTCCAGCATCGATCCTTATTTTTGAAGTTCTCCTTGGAGAACCTTCAGTAGTTGGGATGGTTCGAATGGCAGAATTTTTGATTTCTTCAAAGGTGCGACCATACTTGGAGAAATATGTAGTCCACTAGTCGAAAAAGGATTTGGTGATGTATAAACTATGCTCATAAAAAAGGTGATTGTAGTTCGTTTTTTGTTTTTGATTCGAGTCAAGACAGATATCGAGCGCTTCCTTCGAAACCAACTCAACGTGATAGAAAGGTTTGCTATTTCGAGGGAGTGGAGTTGGAATAGTTTGGGAGAAGCCCAATTGTCTGGCAGTGCAATGAGGAGCATAGAGAGTTGCCTTGAATTGTTTTTTTTTTTTGTGTTGTGGCAGCCCAATTGGGATCAACTGAATAGCCAGTAAATTTGCCCAATTTCTATTGGCAATCTCATCCTCCTGATCGTCATTTGGAAAAAGGAGACATTCGAGCCATGCAGGACCGCAATTTCGACGTAGGAAGGGAGTGAAATTGAGATCAACATTATTAAAATTCTTGCAAGAATGAAAAAGAGAAAAAATAGCCTAGAAACGGTCCTCAGTTGACTGGGCATTTGGGAAGTTTAGTTGGAAGGAAGTCAATCGAAATCCTTCAATGTGCTGTTTATCAGATGAGCTATACCCATCTTTTAGCATAAACTTTTCGAAAACAGCGTTTAACCAGAGCTAGAGAAGCCAGAGGGGACCTCCTATGCTGATCAAAGAATGGGTTCGAAGGCATTTGAATAAAAGGCCAAGTTCTTCAAATAGATGTCCCAGGATTAGCTTGGCTAGATTGAAATTATTTCCTCGTGTAAGAGGGCAGCTAGAGGGAGGAAAAGCTTTTGCATTTGGACACTTCGAGAGCAGAAGATAATGGCATTCAGCCGATCAAATAGGAATGCAACATGTTCGTCATCAGTCACAGGTTCATTCTCCTTACCCATGTTTTGAATGATGAACTCACTATAAGAAGTCATGTGGTTGATCATGTACTCCCGATTCGGTTGCGCATCAGAAGTCAACTCGGAGAAGTTTATTGGGAGGCCAGTAATGGCAGCCACGTCTAGGAGTGAAGGGCCAATCATCCCACAAGGGAGGTAAAAGTTATTTGTGGTCCTGTTGCAGAAGTTGACCACCGCCCCAATCATCCAGGGGTGAGTTATGGGTGTAAAGTGGGAGAGTCGTAAAAGGTCCTAGATGCCAAGAGCCCTACAGACAGCACTTTTCTCCGATTCAAGACGCATGTGCCAGGTCCTGAAGTCAGCCCCTCGAGGAGTAATTTTAGGGTTGTTCCCGAAGGGTTTCTGAGAATTAATGAAACAAGAAATGACAAGGTCTTGGTTGATTAGCAGGTCTTCCTTGTGCATTAGGGAAGTAAGGGATACGTTTGTGTGCCCATTCTAGATTCTGAATAAGGCCAATAAAGCAATGGATTTCATCACTGATGTTGAACAGAATGAGAATCATTGTGTCATCAACTTGAGGTTGAGGATCTTCAATAATTTCATCATTGATTTGATTGAGTATTTGCAAGGTTGGGGGAGCCTGAGGTTAGACCATAGGACTTTTGCCCTTGTCTTGTGCAGCAACACAGGTTGAAGGGAAAGTCATTGTTGGTCAAAGTGAGAAATGAGAAGGAGAAATTGCAGTTGCAGAGAAAAAAGGAGTCTAGAAGTGAAAGAAGAGATAACAGTGTGGAAAATAAGGATTCCGGAAGAAAGACAATGGTAAGAAATTTTAATTTTAAGAAGAGGTATTTCTTGTTCCATAAGAGAATTCAAAAGAAAGAGCTAACTTTGCGAAGAAGGTGAAGTGGTGTCATACGGGTGAAAAGTTAATGAAAAAATTGAATGGCATTTATGATTAATTAAGGTAATTTCTGTTAATGATTAAATCAGGATTAAGTGTTTTGTCTTCCAAGAAATTATTTCGAAAACAAACACATTAATCTTAGGTGGCAATTTGTTAGTCAACATAAATAAATAAAGGAAAAGGTTATTCAAATTGTTAAGTGAGCTTTCGGAAGAGAAGTTGGTGTCAAAAGAGACATATTTAGGGATGTTGAGTGAGAGCTCGATTAACTTAGTAAACCGAGGAGTTATTCGAGCAAAAGGATCGAAGATTTTTGAAATCGAAGGTTATTCTACAGCTGTTACATGATTAGGCGAAAGAGTGGGAACGGTTACTTGTGTTTTCACACACGTGGGATTTTCATTTCAAATTGATCAGTTAAGAAAATGGCTATAAATACTAGAAGGCTCGAAGTCACAAGGGTTGGAACTTTGCTTTAGAAATTACTCACGCACGCTCACATCTCAGAGACTTTTTGAGTCTGCTTCGAGTTAATTTTCTTTAGAGTTCCTTGCACTTGTTTTTACTCTCTATTTACATTTTTCGCACACTTTACTTTTCTTGTAAATTTATCTTTCAAATACCATTTAATTTCTTTGCCAAATTTACATTTCAACATCTTTAATTTCTATGTCGAAAAGTTCTTTGATTCAATCAAAGGCAACTTATCGCTTTATTTAAATTCAATGCAAATTATTTTGATTTCAGTCAATTTTACTTTTAAAATCTTTATCTTTCATTCCTTCAGTCTTTTTCTTTAATTCTTGTCTAATTTGAGAAACTTTAATGCACTTTTATAAAATTGGTATTCGCAAAAAAGAGAAATAGGTTTCTCTCCTAAACCATTAAAATCGAACTACTATCGATTTGCTAAAAATCGACAAAACAGTTATAAATACTACTTTTTTATAGTAATTTTATTTTTTACACTACAAAAAATATATACAAAAATAGTATGATATTATTTTTTTAAAACATTAAGCATTTTTATTCTCTTTTATTAGCGATCGATGCAATCACCATTCCACCGAAAGCTAATTAAATTTTAGTAACAAAATTAATTAATTAAAATATTATGAAAGTAACTTGACATTAGATGCTAGCATGGATAAGTTGGACTTGGTGATTCATAAGAAATTAATTGGTATTTTAAAGAAAGAGAGAAGTAAAAAAAATTTTTAATTTAAAAAAATTGATTTAATTAAAATAAAAAAATAACATATGACATATTTTAATTGCAAAATTAGTAATATATAATAGATAATAGATTATAAAATTTTTTAATTCGGTATATAATCGCTATCATGTAATGAAGTCATACCCATTTAAATGTGATTTATAAACAAATAAAATAATGAAATGTAAACTATGCTGTGAATTGTGACACGTCATACGTCACTGAAGTGCGCAGAAAGTTTACTTCGCTATCTTTTTATTCATAAAAATTAATTATATACGAGTTAATTTAGTGTTAAGAGTTTAATTTAGTTCTTAAAAATGTTCATTAATAACTCTTTTGTAACATGTCATAATATATAACAATAACACTGAAAAATGCGATACGTATTGACAAAATTTATGTTAGCCGAAAGTTATATCATTCACGTTTATATCCTTAAAAAATCAATTCGTTGATTTACAAGTGATTTTACAACAACTATTTTGGTTATTAGTATTTCGAGTTTTTAATTTGAATATGGAACAAAAGAAGTGTTGAACTCTCGTATGGGGAGGAGGGGTGCTTCACCTCGTTGTGGGATCAGTGAAAACAGAATTCGAATCCTGCGAGTTGTGCCCCTCAGAATGTAAAAAAAAAAAATTATCCAGAACAAACAAAATGGAGGGTCCGAATTCCATGTTTCAGATTTCAAAATTTCATGACCAAAGAACTTGCATGTTCCAGTTGTGTACTCTGAGTTTTTTCAATTTTTAACACAGATCCGATTTGTATACTCTGAATTTTTTTTCAACTTTTTCAATATAAATTGGAGGGTCTGATTTGTGTACTCCCACAATTTTAAAAAACACCCAAAATTACCATGTTAAAATATATCACTTATTTTGCTTTCATATCAAAATTTTTTTGCCTAGTATTTCAATATAGTAAAATGTTTTAAATTAAAAAGAAAAAAAAAGGAAGGTGGATATCTTTTTCTTTGTTCCTACGAGAGACTGCGTCACAATTACAGAACAGCAATGAAAGGAGAATGAGAATAATTGTGACGTGTATATTGAGCGTGGCGTAACCCACAATATCCCTCTTTATTTATTCAAAAGTCCATTTCATGTGGCCTGCGTTCCTCATGCGAAACCCAAATTCCCAGCTGTCCACATAAAAAATAAAAATAAAAAATAAAAAGCGCTTTAAATTTACTTTTATTTACGCACAGAATATATCCCACCCTAGACGACCATCCAATGAAAATGAAGCTATGACTCCTCCAAAACTTTAGGCTCTATCCCTCTCCTGATATTTTTGGGTTAATTAAATATAATAATTCTGTGTATTGTGTACAAATTAAGGAAACCCTAGAAGCATCGTGACGACTCACCAAAAAGAAAACAACAATCTCATTCACATTCACACTACTATATAAAGATCCCAACCTCAGGCTTTGCAAATCCTCTTTCATTCTTGTTCATTATTGTTGTTTCTTTATCGTGTTATGTAGGTGCTGTTTGGTTGTTCTTCATATAACATGAGCAACATCCCAAGATCTCTCACCGATTCTTCTCTAACTCTCTTTAACCTCGCCATATCAGCCTCTGATCCCTGGCCTTTCTCTTCCGTCTTCTTATAATATTCACAGATCTACGCAGCTAGCTAGCTAGTATTTTAGCTGCTTCAATTCTTATTTTAGCTTATTGATTTTATGGGGTTTGTGACTGGAGGCGTTAACCACCAGAAGCATCAGGACAACAATATGATGAGTTTTCACCTTCACATACCGCATCTCCATTTCAGCCACCACGAGAAGAAGGAGGATCTGAAGGACATACCGAAGGGGTGCTTGGCGATCATGGTGGGCCAAGGAGAAGAGCAACAGAGGTTTGTTATTCCTGTTATATACTTCAACCACCCACTCTTCTTGCAGCTCCTCAAAGAAGCTGAAGACGAGTACGGTTTCGATCAGAAAGGACCTATCACCATACCCTGCCACGTCCAACACTTTCGCACCGTCCAGGATATCATTCATAGGGACAAATCTCACCACTTCCATCACCACCACCACCACCATAATCATCATCATGCCTGGTGCTTCAAAGTTTGATTCCGTTATTATTACTGCTTCTAATTATCACAACAACTCAAACATCATATTATATTATATGTACACACCATTTTATGTTTCTTTTCTTTTTTTCTCAATACCCGGAAATGGGTGGTTGATGATGATGATGACTACGATAATGATGAAAAAAATATATATTTTTGATTGATTTGTATGTTTTGTTTCGGTACAATTGTCATAATTGACAGAAAAAAAAAATTTAAAGAAATGAGAACCGTGCCGTGATGTTATCGAATGAGTGTATTCTTGCCTTCTTGGTTAACCCTTTCTTTATGAATAATGTGTACGAATTTTATAATTCTTAAAAGAAAGAAAGAAAAAGCAGATAAATGATACAAACGTTAAAGACACGACTCAATGTTAGGTCTAACAACTTTGATTCACCTCAACAACTTATGGAGTTCATATGTAAGTCTGTAACAAAAGTTTTAGTTCTCAATATTCCAAATTCGAAATTAAGACTATAAACTAAGTCATTTTATTTGCAGGATTGAGAATCCCAGTGTTCTCTTTCTCTTTCTTTAATTCGTTTTTGGCTTCATTTACACAGGAGAAAGCCAAGATGGGCTTAGAAAATCTGAGATTTGATAAGCTCTTCATATTCTTGTGGCTAAATAAAGATAACATTGATGGGAGGGGGTCCCAGTCACAATGTTCTTTGGCATTTGCTTTTTTAGCCGTTTGCCTCGTTTCCTTTTTTTCTTTTCGTCTTTTTTTTTTTCGTGGGTTATGGTTATGAACTTATGATTAGGAAATTCACAGGAAGTTTGATGAGATAATGGTGGTTGTGGACCAAAGAGACTTCGCGTGTCCGCTTCCCATTGGTTCAACACATTTGTGTCTTCCTTCCTTTATATATGCTCCAAGAATATTGAATCAAATAAAGATAACAAATATGATTAGGGAAAACTCTCTTAATAAGTCTTACTAATACCATGCACTTTATTAATGAAATCGATTTAATTTTTTTTTCACCTGTATCTTTCAATTCGATAAATTAAAAATTAATTTATTTTATCGTAAATTGAATTTCATTTAAAATTTTATCATATATATATATAAAAGATGAAATCTTAATCTCTGATATTTATTCAAATAAACTAGTAAATTAATTATTAAATCAATTCAAATTAATTTTAAGTATAA